>NC_085011.1:17669012-17746512 GCF_963854185.1 Sardina pilchardus
TGATGGGTGAGATTATCATGCATCTTTGGCTCTGGGCCTTGTGGTATGCATGGCTCTTCACAGTTGGTTTGCTCTGGATGTCTCGGTGTGAATGCACGACTACCTCCTCCTCCACCTTAATGTGAGTAAACACACAGAGCCAAGCTGCAATGCTAACGCGACACAGCCATAATGTAGCGCTTGAGGCGGACTATCTGAAACAGCCTTAAGGCTGCATCTTTCAGTCGCTGAGGTCTTCAGCATTGAGTCCCACCGGTAGTCTTCAGCTCTGCGCGCCAAGCTCTTTTTTTCTCCAGCAGCGGGTGAGATAAGTGCGATCGTAACGATGTTTATGCAGCATTCTTAGCGCGTGACACGAGCCGCTGTAAACACACGCACCTGAGTGCATAGGAGGTTTATGGGCCAGGTGCTCGTTTGATGTATAGGGCCAGCTGAGGTGACCGGGGGCACGGGCGACCGCTGGACAGCATGCACAGCTGCGCCTCCTCCGACTCGAGGGATGAAAAACAAAACCGGCCTCTGTTGGAGACAGATTTTTTTTTTTCATCTGCAAGAGCTACTTATTTCTGGAGATGCTGACTGGGGTATTTTGATCGAAATTAATTCTTGAGTCGCAATTGTGGTGAGGAAACTAAGACAGACAGACAGAGAGAGAAAGGAAGTGTGTGTGGGAGGGTTAGGGCACTGGCATTTCTTAAAATGGCTGACTAATGTGCTTCTTTGACACACAAAAAAAGCCCATAGTTTTCATTTGTGGTTGTTAAACGGCACCCAATTTTGACCTCTGGCTTCTGAGTCATTTCCTGCACGCGCACTGAGCAAAGCAATTGATCCACCTTCACACTCAGGGGTAGACCCTGACTCACACTCACTTTCAGGAAGGAAAAGAAAGCGGCCCTTCACATCCATGACTTTATACCTGTCTGTTAGAACCACACCTGTGGACAGCACAAGTTGCACAAAAGTATACTGAAGTCTGTGTCTCTGCATTGAAACAGGAATCGGAATGGCTTTGACTGTTTTTTTTTTATTATTATTATTCTTTACTTTTCTTATTTTGCTGAAAGTATTCTTTGGCTGAAAGTAGTTCTAAAGTAGCAATTATTATTTCAGAAAATAGGACAAGCAAGCAAAGGGCGTCTCTCCAAGAACAATGAATATTCCTAATTTCGTGAATTCAGCAGACTTCCTGTCACAGTCCCTCACAGTGTGTCCCTCTCCTCCCGTCTTTCTCTCTGTCCATCTGTTTCTCCTCTTACCCTCGACTGGGCTCGTAGTGTGTGTGTGGGGGTGGGGTATGGGGGGGGGGTGGTTGGGGGTAGAGAGTTGCATGGAGAGAGGTTGTCTGCTAATTCTAGTGCCAGGTCTCCAGGAAGGGGGGGGGGGGGGGGGTGAGATAGAGGAACGAAAGGTTTCTCTTCTCATTTGCCCTCACCATCAGCGCTCTATTTATAAAGACACCTCGTACCTCACGGGTCGAGTTCGCTCTGAACTTCACCATATGACAAACCGCGCTATCCAAACTTTGTGTCCTGTGGCGATTGGACAATATCGAAGGGCAGTTCTGTCATGCCAGTTCACAGCTAAATACGTTTTCAAGAACGCTCTTGGTGCACTTTAAGATAATCATGAGATGATGCATTCAATTATATGAAAGATGCTATTGCTAATTTTTGCTTTTAGCTCAGACAAATTTGGCACACAAAGTGTTGGCAGCATACCCAAACAGCTCATGGACTGCCCTGTATGGCAATGGCCTTCATGAGTGAGTGGGAGCAAAGAAATAAATGCATAAATAGACCACCTAGTGGGAGGTCACTGTTAAAGTTTGTCAATTAAAGCCTTAATGTGTTGCTTTTCAAGTTTGCCTTTCATAATTGCCTCTCCAGGGGAAGAATGTTTTATCTTCTTCGACAATTAACTCCCTTTCATTCCATAAACTTGGCAAGATCTTTGTTCCCTCTGTATATCTCATGCGACACATCTCATTTTCTCGCAACGGAAGTCCTTCTGGTGAGACAGTACCCACAGTTTTTTTCGGTGTCCAATTTGCAAGCGCTTCTCAGTTACCACGTTGGTACGGTAACACTATTTTTACCATGAGTAAACAAAACAGACTCGGCCCCATTGGGGGACAGGTCTACTGTTGTCTAGACTCGTATGCGCCCACCCCCTCCTTAGTGATATGTATTCACGAAGGCAGAAGATTCCGGAAATGACTGGAAATGTTCCGGCCTGGAATTTGGAAAGCACATTTCGATATTTGCGTCCCCCAGTGTTCTTGTGTTCCATGACATCATAAAGGTTACCCAGCGATAAGGTTTCAGAAGTACCCCTCTGTGTCTAAAACGCCCCCCTCTCCGTTCTGGGAAGGACTTGATAGCGTGCTGGCTGAGGACAGATCCAGGGACAGAAGGTTGCTTAGGTCATCAGGGAGGTCACGCAGTTCAATGGATGGTTTTGTAGCCTACGTTTTAATGTGGCAGCTTCAGTACCAATCATACACTAAATAAAAGCTTATCAATAAATGTTGCCCATCTCACCTGTTTTCTTATGAGATGGAGACAGCTGATCATCTGTGCATGATAATTTGTCAGGTATTTCTTGTGCTGGACAGTATTGAATGTGTTTAATGTATATTAGGGGTAAGTACTGCATCTGCAAATGTAAACCAAGTGCACTTATCTTTTATATGTGACTCATGACTCGTGCATGGGTGAATTGATGGTAAAAAATACATGCCAGCTTTTAAATGTTTCCTTAATAATGGAGCCCTGCTGTGTTCCTTTCTCACAGAAAAAGCTGCCAGTGTTGTTGCTGGGGCGATCGGCTGACCTGAGACCAGGAGAATTTGTTGTTGCCATTGGCAGCCCATTTTCCCTCCAAAACACCGTTACCACGGGGATTGTCAGCACCACTCAAAGAGGCGGCAAAGAATTGGGCCTTCGCAACTCTGACATGGACTACATTCAAACTGATGCTATCATTAACGTGAGTCCATTCTCTCTCTATCATGCCCTCCCACTCTCTCTACATATGTCAAAATATAGCTGTATCACATGTCCTTAAGTTTTAATAAATCAAAGTGACATATTTACCTTGATAAGACATGGTCTAGCTCATTGGTATAGCTTTTTCAGATACCGTATTGGATGGTTACGTAGACGTGGAGACATCTATTAATCTTGTTTCCCATCTTTTCTTAAAGCCAGGCTTTTCAGTCCACACACATCCTTCCATGTGTAAAACCATGGCCTCTGAGTACACACACACAGAATCACACAAATACACAAACACACGGGCAGCCACACATGCAGAAACACACACAATCTCTCACACTTAAATCGGTTAAGATCGCCTCCAGGGTTGTGAATACAGTTGCACCGCTGACATGGATCAAAGAGAAGATTTTATCCCAAATGTTGTGGCTATGACCGTGTTTGACCCGCCTATCAGTCCTCATCAGGGCTGCAGGAATTTACATTGTAAATGTCCACCGTGAAATCTGCCGTCTCATCTGTCTGAAGTACACAACCTCAGGCTTTCTCCAGCGTCTTGGATCTAATGTGTTTTTCTCATGGATTCTTCCCCTCTTTTCACAGTATGGCAACTCAGGAGGACCTCTGGTCAATCTGGTGAGAACTGTGCTCTTTAAAGTTTTTAAATCTTTATGTTATTCTTTGTATATTATGTCAGTATTGGTTAGTGCACAGGGTTTCAAGGGTACTCAATGTGTTCATAGAGAACTGATAGCACCAGAATTGATGTAGGCATTCACAGATTTGCTGAACTGTAAAAATCATATCTGTCCAACAGGATGGAGAGGTGATTGGGATCAACACTCTGAAAGTGACAGCTGGGATTTCCTTTGCCATCCCCTCTGACAAGATCCGCCAGTTTCTTGCAGAATCTTATGACAGGCAAGCCAGAGGTACCGGTAAGTCTTCTGCCTGGAATAAGGTGTTTGTGCTGTCATGAATAATAAAATTGTTTTTCAAAAAGCATTAACCACATTAAGGGGTTAGTCCAAACAGCCCATATTACAATGCCTAGATTATGAAGACAAGGTCGGGAGTATCAAGCCAAAAGAAACAAGTTGGGCTGCCTCGAGCCAAGCAGAGTTTGTTATAATTGGCCTCATACCATTGCAATGTTATTGTGTCCAGGCAGAGGAACGGCAAAGAAGAGATACATTGGTGTGAGAATGATGACACTAACTCCAGCGTAAGTACACCAATCTCCTTCTTTCTAAAAAGCCTGCATAATAGGCCACGTCTTTACTCTCCAATTATGGACTTTTTTTGAAGTTGTTAAATTTGGTCATGTGCGCTTTATTGCAGCCCATAAAATGGATTTCACTCTCTGGTCAAATTGTTTTCTGTCGAATGAGCGCGTTCACGAAATGGCTCTCCAACGTAACCTTCTTGTATAAATTAGAAGAGCACAATGACATTACTATTTGTCCTCTGTTCGCCAGCTTGGCCAAGGAGCTCAAGGGACGACAGCGAGACTTCCCTGACATCACTTCCGGGGCGTACGTCATGGAGGTCATCTCCAAGACACCAGCTGCAGTGTACGTGTAATCAATTCATGGTTACGGGGCTTGTGGGAATTGTAAATTTGATGCAAAAGCAGATTTATTTGTCAGGTTTTTTTTTTTTTTTTTTACTTCATATTGATACTGCAAAACGTGACCATGTTGTTTCAGCCACTCCTTTGTCACGGTATGGGAGATATTGTCTTTGGCTCCGGCCAGCATGCAGATGTTGCAGATTTATGAGGGACTCAGCTGTCATTGCACGCGCTTACGGTCCCACACCCCTGCACAAGCACACACACACACACACACACACACACAGACGCACATGTTGCACACCAAGAACACAAAAGCAGGGCCAGACACACATATGCACACAAGCCTTTACTGAGCATATGGGCCCTCACGCACAGCAGTCAAAACACTGCAACACAAGCCTGTCTGCCATGTTTGTTCACCACACAAGAATCCCCTGCCTCTGTGTTTTCTGTGACCACAGTCATGTAACACCAGGAAGAGTAGGTGGGAATGCGAGGAGGACAGAGAGAGGCAGAGAGAGAGAGAGAGAGAGAGAGAGGGAGAGAAAGAGAGGGAGAGCGCAGGGAAGCAGAGGAGGGGCTGAAGGGCTTGAGCTGGGCTGCTGAGGCAGCATTTCTCTTCATGTCTAAGCCTCTGGAGCAGCTTTTCTGCGGTGTCTCTCTGCGGTATCCTCCGCTCTCGCGCCGGCTCCAGGCCCCTCTCCCTTTCCCCTCGGCCGGGCCGATTAGGCTCGCGAGACGCGCCCGGCGCCCCTATAGCCCGCCGCTGGCCGTTATGTGTGACGGCACATGGGCACGGAGAGGCCAGAGAGGCACGCTGGGAATGCGTACGTCTGGGGCAGAAATGTACGGAAGAGCCTGAGGTCTCTGATAACATGTGCTTGCCATTAGGGTTTTGGTTCCATCGTAAAGCGAGGCGCTGATAAGGCTTCCCAAAAAAACACGCTTGCATCAGTGTAACTTGGCCTGACCAATTTCCACTTTCAGTCCTCCACGTGTCCCAGTGCGTCATGTGTCCATATTTTATGATTTCTCTCTCTCTCTTTCTTTCTTTTTTCTCTCTATCTCTTTCTCTCTCTCTCTCTCTGCCTGTCTCTTTCTCTGTCTCTCTATAGGTCTGTGTAGGAAGGGGTGGTTATTGAGGGCTCTAAGGGACAAAGGGCTCCTTTGCAGGCAGGGCTTGCAGTTTGCATATTTCAAATCTCAGAGTCTTGGTTCTCATGGGTCATTGTGCCAGCAGGTTTTTGACACACTCTCTTAATCAGACATTTATATTTCACTTTACGATTGATCATTTCCAGTTTGAGACGGCTCATGTTTTAGTAGAACTGCAAAAACTGGTGATTACTGCCCCTCGATGGCTTTTGTTCTGACATATACTGCTGGCAAGGGACTCCGGTCTGCCAGAGACAACATTGGTATACAGAACAGCTCAGGTCAGAGCACAGGTGGTCTGAAAGTCCGAGCCAACTCTGTGGCCCTTGCCACATTTTTCCAATAATAATTAATTTGTCTAATGATAACTAATATCTCTCTGTTTCTCTCCCTTCTTCAGTGGTGGACTGAAAGAGCATGACGTCATCATCTCAATTAACAGCCAGCGGATCTCCACCGCCACTGACGTCAGCAACGCCATCAAGAGGGACATCTCGTTACGCATGGTTGTGCGCCGCGGCAACGAGGACGTCATCCTCACCATCATTCCCATGGAGATTGACCCTTGACCTCAGCTCTAATGACCCTGGCGATCAATAGTGTCGCCGCAGCCATGAACTTAAACAGTAAAACTGGTTATGTCTGAGACCACACTCTATGGAGGCTATGTGGCCAATAGACTCCTGCCTCCAATATGACTGGCATGTATAAGCTCCGCCTGTAAACGGTAGATTGTACAGGGCACCTATGGGGCTGAGTTTTAAGTATTGTCTCTGATACATTGGATCACTTTTTTTAATTTTGTGTGCATTAATAAACTTTACTACTGTTTGCTGTCAAACACAAGCCATTTGACCTGTGTTTAAGGAATTTGTTTTTGTTACTGTTTTTTTTATAAGTGAGTTCTCTCCTATTGCTCAAAAAGACCCAGCCAAACAAAAATAAAGTGCTCTAGAGGAATATTAAAAAATGAGCACTGAATAGCAGTTTTGTACTTTTTTTGTAAAAAGAAAAAAAGAAAGTTAATGTGCCTTTGTTCTTTAACAGTTGTTATTTACACAGAACACAATAAAAGATTTTTAATAGTGTCCTTTCATTTTGCAAATATTAAATGGCATTGCAGTGATGTCCATGCCAGTGTGGGACAAATAACATTAGGCACCGTAAAAGAGAACTAATGATGTGGGAATAAATAGTTTGCCTGTCTCTTACCCCAGAATCTACTTTGACCTCAGCTTTAACAATATTCTCACAGGCCCTGCAGAAGCTGTAGAAATTCCTCAGGACTAGACTCAGATGTGGAGCCACAGCAGTGCATGGTTTCAATTTGGTTTTACTACTGTCCAATGGACTCTCAGTCTCAGTCTGGTGTGTGGGTTAGGATGGAGGACTGTGCGTGTGTGTGTGTGTGTGTGTGTCCGGGTGTGTTTTGTGTGTATGTATCTATCTGTGTCTACAGTATGTGTGAGTTTGTTTGCATGCCTGTTATTGTGTGTGCATGCACTTGTTTGTGTGTGTGTGTTCATGTGCGTTTTCATATGTAGACCGTGTTCTTGACAAGTGTTTGTCTGGGTGTGTTTTTTGTAGGCTAATCTATCTGTCTACGTGTGAGACGTGTGATTGTATGCCTGTTTTTGTGTGTATGCAATGCACGTGACCACTTGCACATGCACATTTGTGAGTGTGTGTGTGTGTGTGTGTTTGTGTGTGTTGACTCATATTGGGACAGGCGGCCTCTGGAAATATGATTCAGCACACACTTCCCCTCTGACACAGGGCTACAGAGCGCTCCCTCACTGCCCCCTTCCCCCTCTCTCACCACAGCCACGGCCACCGTTTCAACCCCCTCATCGGGTTACAGGGACCAGCAGACTCTGACTACACATAAAACCCTCCAGTATAACATGAGGTTCAAGGTCTATGCAGTCTGTAAACACATTAGGTGGCTGTATATAAATACCAGACACCCTTCAGCTAGGCCAGGGCCAGGGGTGTGTGGAGATAATGAAAAATCTGTAGATGACTGTACAATATGAGTAGGAGAGGCGCAAACGCACACCAAAGTCGAGGTGCAGGCGTCTAGGTTTAAAGCTTATAGAGAGAGAGAGGGATAGAGAGAGAGAGAGAGAGATGCCGCACACTCCGAGTTATAAGTCAGTTGAGTAATCAGTCATATGTCTATTCTGTGCATGCACATGCGCAGAAATGTGGGACGATTTTCATAAAATGTGTGGAAACTATGGCAAATACAGAATTTGGTTCTTGGAGTGGGATTGTATGCAGACTAACAATAGAGTTTTATTGTTTGCCTGATACATTCCCATGTTGGATATTTGAATTTAACTGTCCATTTAAGAGCTTGTGAATGCACACCCATAGGGACATCAGCTTTTTGTATTTGCTATTCCAAATACTACCAGAAACACAGACACAATGTGACTGGCTGCATACCCTTGGTCCCTCTGCCGCAAATCACACACTAACAATATATTTGGAGGCATCTCTTGACAAGTGACTGCCTCACTGCAATAACATAAAACGTGTAATTTAATTGTGATGCCTGCAGGCATACATGCCATTCCAAGATTTGCACTCTGCATGCTCAAAATAAAGACGTCAGATTTGAAATCACATGCTCAAGAGAAACCAACATCAACAGAATACCCATAAACACACCACATCATCCCACAACAGTAGAAGCATATGGTTCTTATAATTGGACACTAACCATAACTTTGTATACATACACATGGGAGTTATTTTAGTGGGCACTCTCGTCTTGTTTTCCGACAAAATGCTTACTACTGATCTTTATTCCAGCAGCAGAATAGGGGTTTAATGGAATGATTTTTGTAGGGCATAATAAGACACATTCATATCTGCTGGGGCCTACCTAAAAAGCAGTTAGTTGATAATAAAGCAAAAACCTATAAGTAAATGAATGTCTAAATAATAAACATTCTGTGTTCTAAATAAAACCATAAAGGCTATACTCACCTCATTCTGTGAAAGAGCTTACTGACAAGAGACTGCCTCTCAGTGGTGATCAAAGGACAGTGCAGCTTGTGTCTTTTTCCGGGACTAACATCACTTTAGATAAGTGTACATTCACATTAGTGATATAAATGTGTAGTAAAGACCGCAGGTCAACATTCCCTACGTCCCTATACCAATACGGAAAATCATTCGCTCTACGAGCACAAACTCTGGTCATCACAACAATAGCTTCTATCTAATTGTATGTTTGACTGCTAACAGAGACACTTATAGCTTTAAAAAGACTTTGCTGCTAACTAACGAGTGCATTATGTAGCCTAAGGAGGTGTTCACACGAGGGGGGTTTTATTTACAGAAAACACTTGACCTGGGTGTTTTTTTAAAAGATAGAAAGCCGACAGGGTTTTTTTTATTCCCCCTAAACAGCACCGAACGTTAATTTCAATTCCCATGACAACTGCCGTTCTAGAGCACAAGTACCGTTACGTGATTGCTACTGGTTAGCTTATTAGCTTGCCAGGTGAGCGGATGAAAACGGAGAAGTAATTGTTACAATTATGGCCCAAAATCCCACCAATCGACCTACAGATGGTCTCCTTATGGTAAATGTTGTGGTATAACTTGTTGGTCATGTCGTATAGCTCTACATGTTCACTCACAAGAACAACTAGCTGATCGGCTGGCATCTTTTTACTTTGTTTTGGTCGCCATTTTTTTTTTTCTGAAAAAAGAACTTTCAATAAAGTTTCACTATGACGCAAATTCTCGTTCATTGGTCAGCTGTCAAAAAAACCTCTCTGTATCATAGGAATATAATGTAAAACATCCACCCGCAACCGGTGAAAAATCCTCCTCGTGTGAACACGCCCTGGCTAGCATAATGATAATTGAGTTCATGTTCAAAAGA
Organism: Sardina pilchardus; assembly: GCF_963854185.1. Lineage (NCBI taxonomy): Eukaryota > Metazoa > Chordata > Actinopteri > Clupeiformes > Clupeidae > Sardina > Sardina pilchardus. Next base: position 17,678,647 of record NC_085011.1, read on the forward strand.
CTAACTCAACAAGCGACGGCAAATGAGCAGGGCGTGTTCACACGAGGATGATTTTTCACCGGTTGCGGGTGGATGTTTTACATTATATTCCTATGATACAGAGAGGTTTTCTTAAAAAAGGTACTGGGCGCTTTTTAAACCACCGCCACCGGCGTTTTTTTCCACCTACCCCGGGTGGTTTTCAAGTTGAGAAATTTCTACTCTCCAAGAAAAAACACCCCGCGTCAAGTGTTTTTTTGACAGCTGACCAATGAACGGGAGTTTGCGTCACAGTGAAACTTTATAGGGAGGGAAAGTGAAAACCAGCGCCCCAAGTGGTTGCGTTCCTATCGAAGATCAGCTCCAATGTTAAGTCCCATAGACCGACTTTTCAAAAAAATACTACGCAGCTATACCAGCGATCTTATCCACCAAAAATATTTTTCAGTCTGCATACTGTAATAATCTACTAACTGTGAAAATATCAGACCCTATTTCGCCTTATTTAAAAAAACCGTAATTGCTCGTTTCATTTCATAAATGAACTACAACTTCAAGTGACGTGACACCCTTCCACGACGTTACTCACCTAGCATGGTTTGTTTATTAGCCTGTTAGCTAGTTGGTTAGTTAGTAGACAATCACACTTACTGCCAGCTCTTGTGTGAGTAGAAGCACAACACAAGTTATCCCAACATAAAGGTAATTACCACGCGGTTTACATCGCTCTCTGTTATTACAAAAATATGATAAGCCAGTTAAGCAAATTGCCGTTTTGATCAGTTGGAGATGAAGCGCCCAAACTGGTGACGTCAAATGCTACTGTAGCTAGCTACTGTAGTTCGTTATCACCATGTTACAAACAAACTCAAAACAATTAAACTGATCCTAAAAAATAAAGTATGACCACTCGAAGCAATAGAGCTGACCTACATGCATAGCATATTGAAGGCATTTAACTTCCCATCGTGGGCCGAGATATATTTTTTCTTAAAGAAAATCCCATCCTCTCCCGCTAGCCTCTAGGAACGCAACCACCAGATGGCGATGAGATTACTTTCCCTCCCTATTGAAAGTTCTTTTTTCAGAAAAAAAAAATGGCGACCAAAACAAAGAAAAAAGATGCCAGCCGAACAGCTAGTTGTTCTTGTGAGTGAACATGTAGAGCTATACGACATGACCAACAAGTTATACCACAACATTTACCATAAGGAGACCATCTGGAGGTCGATTGGTGGGATTTTGGGCCATAATTGTAAAAATTAATTCTCCGTTTTCATCCGCTCACCTGGCAAGCTAATAAGCTAACCAGTAGCAATCACGTAACGGTACTTGTGCTCTAGAACGGCAGTTGTCATGGGAATTGAAATTAACGTTCGGTGCTGTTTTGGGGGAATAAAAAAAACCCTGTCGGCTTTCTATCTTTAAAAAAAACACCCAGGTCAAGTGTTTTCTGTAAATAAAAACCTCCTCGTGTGAACACCTCCTAATTAGCAAACACTGGAAGTGGTTAGAAAACCATGAAAGTAAACAAACCACAAAATACATATTTTGCGTTACGATAGGGAGACGCGTCCACATCTGGTCCACATGGGCAACAGCCATAGACCTAAAAGAAATGGACAAACAGACTCCGTCGTTCTCAATGAGAGGGGGCTGAAACAAAAAATCGTTTCCTGTTCATCGTACTGCGCAGACTCAAACTCATTTTGTGATGTTGGCCGCCCTGAACATTGCTGTAATAAAACTCGTCTGATAGATGTTCATACAGATATTTTGCCATTCGACCTCGACTGACTGCGATTTCTTGGATCTTGTAAGTACAATCTGATTCTTTTTTAAACATATTTTTAGTCTTTGTCTGAATCACTCATTTCTTGCAAAATGGTATTTCTGTACTGTTAAGTCGATGATCACGTTTTTAAAAACCTACATCGAATAGATTAATAAAGCGTTAGACTCGCTAAAGTCTAGCTATGGCTAAAGTCTGAAGTGGATAGCAAAAGAAAACCGTTAGAGGCAGACAGGCTAACTGTTTACTGTTCATTATAGTTTCACTAACGTCAATCGTAATGTCGTCAGTATTTATCAGTATTTATCAGTATTTATCAGTAGATTGTAAATTATTAGAAGTGTTATATCCTTTAGTAGTGTTTGTACTCTAGGCGCCAGTTAGCATGTAACAGCATGTGAATGAATGAACTGGCCACACTAGCATGGTGCATTTATACCTGACGATCTCTTTCAAGACATTTGAATAAAAAACGGACATCATGGTTAGTATTTATAGGGTCTGTACATGTGGTCCCTAGCCTGGTTTGTCTGAGAATTAAGTAGAAATATCCTTTAGAAGTGTTTGTACTTTAGGCGCTAGTTAGCATGTAACAGCATCTGAATGAATGAACTGACCACTACTGTATGGTGCATTTATACCTGACGATCTCTTTCAAGTCATTTAAATAAAACATGGATATCATGGTTAGTATTTGTAGAGTCTGTAAATGTGGTCCCTTGCTTGGTTTGTCTGAAAATTAAGTGGAAATATCCTTTAGAAGTGTTTGTACTTTAGGCGCTAGTTAGCATGTGCCAGGTGTCATACCACTGCAGTAATCATCTCACTAAACACGTCTTTTCATATCCAATCTGTTCAACAGAGTTTACCAGTCAGACCACTACACCTTTGCCAGCACCACCACCCAGCAAGCTTCATCAACTCCAGCCATGCCGGTAAATACATAATACAGTGCCTATTGACAGCCTACACACCCCTGTTCAAATGCCAGTAGCTTGGTTCATTGTTTAATCCTGTTCTTAAACGTGTTATTGTGTTTTGGAAAGGTATTGCATTACATTACTCTTCACCTTTTGCTTTTGTAGTAGAAAACATGTTGATGGTAGTGAAAAGGTAGTAAATTCAGCTCAATTTTTTTGTATGAACCCTGCCATTGCAGTAATCATCTCACTAAATACGCCTTTTCATTTCTAATCTGTTCAACAGAGTTTACCAGTCACCTACACCTCCGTCAAATTCGCTCACAGGGCTGCCAATAACACCCCAGCAAGGTAGAACTGCATTTTCATTAATCTGGCACCAATATCAAGGGAGAAACAAGCCATGAATGTCTGTCACAACTTCTTTGCATCTTTACTTTTTGTGTCATGCCAATTCCAATCTATTCCTTTTGATTCATAGATTTTTACAGACTTGTTCTGCAGCACTTCCGAACAATTGAGGAGGAGCTGGGGTAAAGCAGCAGGTGGCTGTGAACACATCTATGCTGCAGAAGCTAGGTGGTGGTGGTGTGGCGGATCTTGGCCTCGTGGAGGACAACAACAGGCCATTGAGTAATGTTGAGGACCTGGACGAGTTGGAGAGGCGGCTTGCATCCGATGCGGACCTGAAAAATCAACTGGTATGTCTGTTTTTTAAGTGTTTTGCCATGTGATTATTGTAGGCATAAAAGTCCTAGCCTGGCTCTCGTAATGAATGTGGCTCTGCCTTGCTTTAATGTGGACTTACTCACTGATTCAAAAATACTATTCAAATCACGGAATGGGTGTCGAGAAGTGAGACCATGTGAGTAGCCATTGTTAACAACTGTCGCATTTCACATCTCTTTTCCCTTCCCCACTACATTTTTGGGGAACAGACATCATATATTGAGAGCCACGTTATTCAACTCCTTGAGTGTTGTTAAACTTGAATCTCATTCCCAAGTGGAGCGTTGTGTGCTTGATACATGACATGTTGTCACTTTTTGTCATCATATATACCCTCTGTATTTGATGGTTGTGCATGAAATAGCAAAACAGCTTAAGCTGAAAACAGCTAAGATGTTTGACTGGAAGTTATGCCATTGTAGTTTTGGTCTTTGTATTTCAGGTGAACATACTTGGGAGGGAAAACCACCGAGATGCTGTTAAGAGGATGCTGGGCCGGGCTTTGAGGAGGTCCCTGGCGCTCCAAATTAATTAGACTGTTGCAGCAGGAAAGGTGGCTTTTAAGTCCTTACACCTGAAGAGTGTGTTGCATATTAATATCATTATTAAAAATAATTTTAATAAATTGTTTAAGCATGTAGAAGAAATAAAGCATGTAAATGAGCATGTAAAAGAAATAAATAAACAAAATGTATTGAACCTAATACTATGTGTGGTGAGTCTGTGTGATAGTTGCTGAGGATAAATGTTTTTATATTGGATTATTAAATTACAGAATACATTTATAGGTTTCTCATCAGCAGGCACTGTCTTCACCTTAGTAAATTTGGTAACTTTGGTAAGCCCTGTAAATAATTGTAAATTGTTCTGATTGAGGGCAAATGGAAAGTGTTATAATGTATTATTGCTATATTTTAGTACATAATTTTAATTATTAAGGCCATAAATAAGGCCAATTAGAAGCTGGTGGGTAGTAAGCGGCAAAAGGGTGGCCCTTTATCTGGAGCCGCTTCTGAGCCGCCGGTGGACCGCTAGAGAACCGATGAGCAAAACTCCAGCGGGCCACTGGTGGGTACCGCCGTTGGACCGCCAACTCTGCCGCTGGTGGGCCGCCAGTGGGCCACTGACCTATTGCTATCTGGGTGTCTGTACTGTGACACAATATCAAAGCAACACACACAGATAAATAGTGACAGACACATTTTTGTTTTTTGGAGTTTTGAGAGGTTTTGGACACTTGAGAATGCCTAAATGCACCTATTAGGAATTGCTGTGTAGCACCTACAGTACATACATCTATATGTCTGCTCCAAACGTTGTGCAGTACCTCCCAAGACCATGATGAATCAGGAAATGCATGACCTGCACATACTGTAAACTCTACGACAGTAAACCTCAAAAACAATAGGCAACTTTTATTTTTTGTATATGATGTTGTGAAAAAGAAACTTCATGAAGTAAATAAAATCCTGAAGGTAAATCTATATCTTGGCCCATGTCATGTGTCTTTAATTTAAGCCCTGAGTGATCATTGTGCTGCCCGTGGAACTTGGCATAATGACTGTTATTGTATAAAAACAAATCGTTCAAAATTTGTTCAAAATTTGGCAAGAATCTCCATCTGCATTAAGGTTAAAGGTAAGTGCAGTATTTCCGCAGTGGAGGCAACACACTACTGAATTTGTTATCACTTATTACTATTTATTAAGCTCTAGTAATAAATAAACAGTGATCAGTCATTAAAGTTAAACATTTATTTATGTATGTATTTATTACGTTGAACATTCATTATATCAAGCAGAGTAGAAGATATCATGTCGTGTTCATGTTGAAAACTACCACACATGATCATCTTCAAAACATTAATGGAGGAGAAAAAAGTTGGAGTCTTCTTTTCCAACGTTCGTTTTTAATATTATGGCTATGGCTATGGTTATTTAGCAGACGCCTTTGTCCAAAGCGACATACAAATAAATAACAATACAAATTAAATTAACAGTGAACAATTACAAACTAGGGAGAATAGTAATATTATCAGTAAAACAATAATTTTAAGCACTAACCTAATGAGAAATAAAACAGTGAAATGAGAATAGCAATCAAATAAGTCACTCAGTTAATTATATATAATAATAATAACTAAAGCATGGTATGGCTAAATTTAAGGACAATAGCAAAATAAATTTCAAATTCTATCAATAGACAAATTATAACAAAACAATACTATTATACAAACCATAACACATCACAAACTCAAAGGACTAAGTGCATATTAAATAAATATGCCTTAAGACCCCTCTTAAAAGATCCAAAGCTGTTGCTGGAACGGAGAGCACTGGGCAACTCATTCCACCAACACGGAACCACTGAAGAATAGGATCTACAATTTGATCTAGCATGTATGGTTGGTCGACATAACAGACGCTCCTCAGAAGATCGCAATGGGCGGTTGGGAATGTACATCGTGATTAAAGAACTGAAGTAGCTGGGAGCAGATCCAGTCAGTGTCCTATAGGCCAGAGTGAGAGATTTAAATTTAATTCTGGCTACTATAGGGAGCCAGTGGAGAGTAACTAGGAGAGGGGTTACATGTGTCCTCTTTGGCTGATTGAAGACCAGTCGTGCTGCAGCATTCTGAATCAACTGTAGTGGTCTTAATACACAAGCAGGTAGGCCAGCTAACAGAGAATTACAGTAGTCCAGCTTGGAGATAACCATTGCCTGTACAAGAAGCTGAGTGGAATCTTGTGTCAGATAAGGTCTGATCTTCCTAATGTTGTACAGGGTATACCGACATGACTTTGCAATTGAGGCAACATGCTCAGAGAAAGTAAGTTGGTCATCAATTATGACACCCAAGTTACGTGCCGATCTGGTTGGAGTCAGTGAGGATGAATCAAGCTGGATATTGATCTGTTGGGGAATAGCTGTTTTTGCTGGAAACACCAAGAGCTCAGTTTTGGAAAGATTAAGCTGAAGGTGCTGATCCTTCATCCAGATTGAAATGTCCTTCAGGCATGCAGAGATCCGATGGGAAACACTAGAGTCCTCAGGTGGGAAGGATAGGAAAAGTTGAGTGTCGTCCGCATAGCAATGATATTCAAATCCATGAGAGCGAATAATCCCACCTAAAGAAGTGGTGTAAATAGAGAAAAGGAGGGGCCCTAATACTGATCCTTGGGGGACTCCTGTAGTGAGGTCATGAGACTTTGATATCTGTCCCTGCCAAGACACGCTAAAAGAACGCCCTTTAAGGTAAGACTTGAACCAGTCAAGAGCTTTCCCAGAAATTCCCAGTTCATATAGTGTAGAAAGGAGAATGTCATGGTTAACCGTATCAAAGGCTGCAGATAAATCTAACAGAATTAACACTGATGACTGAGCAGAGGACTTAGCTACTCTCAATGCTTCAGTCACAGATAGAAGAGCAGTTTCAGTAGAATATTAATATTATGTTGTCTTGCCTATAGGTAATGCTTTACCCTATCAAACATTAGGCTACCGTGGGCTATACGCTTTTTCACTGATCTTGTGAATGACTTTCCGTCATGGTTTTCGTGCAGGCTGGACTGAGCTCTAACACATAGCTCTAACAGCCAACACTGAGCTTCTGATCCAGACATTACGGGAAATGTGACGTCGAACGTTAGCTTCCCTACAACCGACATGCTAAAATACTTCTTTACGGGAAACCAACGTAATATACGGGGAAACAGTGAATTAATTTTGACTTCGATACCCTATATAGAATACACAGAAGCTATAAGGGAGACAAAGGGCACACGTTACATGAAGTTATGGGATCGCAAAAATCTGAAAGTCTATGGCCGTCCAAGGGAGTTAGCAGAGTGTTGATCACCAGCTCATTTCGTGTTTCTACTTCCGGGAATATGCCTGCCCCCTTGGCAACAGCAGCAAGTTGACGGTGTCGCAGACATCAGGAAACGTCAAAGTGTCAAAATGTCAAAATGTCAAAGTTTAATTGACTAGACATTCGCCACGAGGGGATACTTAATAATTATGATATAATAAGGCTATTTAAAATCGTTATCTTGATCGCCCTCCAAATACACCAATGCTGGCTTTATTAGTGGCAATTTAAAAAGGAAACTAAAACGTGGGTCAAAACTTTAAAAAGCACAGATTTTTAAAAATGTAGGCTATTAGCCTACAAACGTAAACTTTTGCCATCATCACCGACAGGTTAGCCAATTATCACGTTTGAAGTACTGCTATCAAACTGAAATTTAATTAATTAGTCTACATTAGGCTACACCACTAGTTCTTTATTTTAACGAAACTTATTTCTGAATTAAAAAATAATTTTGACAGGCGGCCGTGTTGCTTGCTTGCAGATGAGCGGGTTCTGTCGGGTTCTGTTGGCTCATTGAAAGGGCGAAACACAACGTGATTAGTGACACGATATTTACGTTATGTCCAACACGTTTTTTAGCAAGGAAACGTGTCACTCAACACGTACCAATAGATTAATGAACGTGATGAGTGACACGATTAAACGTGAGACTGGGTTGGTGCGTATTGTCTCTGCTGCTCAAACAAATTATGTGCATATGACCGCTACTTCTGACTTTGATAGCCTAACGCGTTCACTAACTTTGCAGAAAATTGTAGCCTATGTCATGCAGTTAATGGGATACTGTGCTGCATTGAGAAGTTATGGTAGGCCAATTTTGTATGAATAGCCTACACACACACGCACATGGGACATTTTCTCTCGTTGTTGAGCAATGCGCAATGCGGCCGTACACCTGCAGGTACGCCTGCCAGCTACTCGGTGTTTATCCCAACATCATGTTTTATTTAAGCCATTCCATGTTGTGCTTATTGGCTGGGGCATGTTGTTTTCTTTCATGTCGATTCAAGATTGTTTGTGTAGGCTAAACTACCGGTCAAAACTCTCACAGTTTAATTTCACTAGCCTACTGATAGTAGAGTTTCAATTTGACATAGATGTGAAAGGTATATTTCCTAGTGTTGCTTTATGTTTACTTGTGTGTAGAGTTTTGGCACAGTGAGCGAAGTTTTGCAAAATGTGTTCAAGCAACGGGCAAAAACTGTAAGGGGTGCTGAATCCAAATCTGGGCCCGTATTCACAAAGCATTTTATCTTACCACTAATAGCGTTTTTTCACCGAGAACGAACCTGGTGTTGAACTGGTGCCGTTCAGAATTCTTTGAACCGTGGTGCTATCTGTGAACCAGCCCGCATTTACACCAGTTCTGAACAGAACCAAGGATGTGTCATCAACATGGGTGGTGCATGCAAAATCAAAAGTTAATGAGATGCATAAACGGGAGAATGATATGACCAGTTGTCCCATAAAAACGGCAGAAACTAGCTGTTTAAAATGCTAGTCAACGTCTGCAGTGTAATGCTAGTTGAATCGTTTTGTTTACTCATGGCAACAGTTGATAAGGAAGGGAAACTCATGCTTTTACGCCGCCTTCACATTAGCACTCCGTAATTCGCAGTGCTCCCCCGTCGGACGTCGGACTTGACCATTGGAAGTGTCGGAGGCTTTTCGAGTTTGGGAGTAAAATGTACAATAGTCCTTTTTTTTTCTAAATTAATTGTCTAACTGCCCTAATATTGTTAAGAGACCATGTAAGACAGTGACATGACAAAAAAACTTCGTTTGGAAATAATTATTTATTTACATCAACCGTTCATTTTATTTTTCACAAGATGGGCTTGTGCACCACTATGGATCATACACGTTCCTTTTCGATGACTTTTGTTTTAAACTTGATCGTTTAAAAGCATGTAATATGACATTATAAAAGATAGATATTCAATTTGTTTATCAGTACCATAGCAACGCTAACTTCCGTCGGATAGGCCTAGGAACCGTCAGTTGCTGTCGTACGAGTTCAGTTTTTTTAACGCATGCGGATGACCAACGGACCCGATTTTTTTTCGCACCGCACTGTTCGGACCCATTCGCATACGGTCTGCGAATCTCCATAGGAAATGAATGACTTCCGGCCGTTACGCAGCCGTATCTACTGTGCTAATGTGAAGGCGGCGTTAGCCTTCTTCCCTCTGAAAGACGCAATGACACGCCCACTCCGGTTCGCAGGAAAAACCAACTATTTTTTGGTTCAACTTCCGAACCAAGGTGCCACGTTCCGAACCGGCTTTTGTTTGGTGAAAACGCGACGAACGGTTCAAATGTTGGTTCGCGAACGGGAACGGAGCCGGTTCTCTGTCGGTGAAAAAAGACTATAAGAGTACTCCTAAATCGCGCTAGAAGATTTTAGTTAGGAGTTTTCCCTTAAAAGTTATTCACAAAGCCTTTCAGACCTACTTTTAGGAATTGAGAAACGCCCACTCCTAAACTAAAAGTGAGTCTTCGTTGCTATGGTTGACGTCATTACTCATGCACGAGCTTGATGAAAGTGACCACCTTGATTGGCTGGTGATTATAGAGCTCCCCAGTCCCGCCCCTCCTCCGAGAGAGGTGCTTGTCCGGAAGTAAAATTCTCATTCATTTCTCCCATTGACTTCTGGAAAAATTCGGATATAAAGAGTTTTAGACCATGCCTTAGGCTAACCAGCTACGATGTGACTCATAAGCATATAACTTATAATTTCGAGTGAAAAAATTAACAGAAAATGTAAAAAAAGCGAAAGGTACAAGACTGTGTACATATCTTAAATTCCGAGAAAGAGAACTCAAATCCCAGGATGCTTTGCAAACGTACACACATTTCCAACATTTGCAGCCTAAAGATAGTTTAACATGGTTCCATATTAATCTGAGAAAAGAAGATGATTACTTCCTACCGTTTCCATTGAGTAAATTCAACCTTCAAGATGAGAAAACCGTTATTTTTCGGAAGACCACACATCGGTCCTGATCAGCCCTGCAGCCATTTTAAGTTTTGAAGTTCCAGCGAGACGAAGCTGGACGATAGGCGCGGGAAAAGCTGAGTACAGTTTGTTTGGCATTGCCATGGCAACGGCGATCTCTACCAATCAAAGGCTCTGCTTTCACCAGTTTTACACGTTAGGGTGTCGGGTAGTGTAGTACTCTCTCGTTAAATCGTGAATAAAGCATTGTTTTCTCAAAACAAGGTTGATGCCCCCATTAACTTTTGACATCTATATGAGCAGGTATAATCGCTTAGTCACATCGTAGCTGGTTTTAAGTCTACCATGGACGGTTACGATGTTATGGCTTATTCTCCAATTGTCAATGGAGAAATTGTATTGGATTTTTACTTCCGGACAAGGCTCTGGGCGGGACTGGGGAGCTCTATAACGCGGGAATGATGGCAAACCTCCCCTACGAGTTGAGTGACAGGTGTTAGGTCTTAGCTGGTGAGAATGCGTGCGCTATGTCGGGCTGTGAAGGATGGAAGATGATGAATAAATAGGCATAGCCTTAATGAATAAAGAGTAAAGCAAGCCTATAGGCTTAATGAAACACTATGGACTGGAGCAGTATATTTGCAATATGTTTTAAATTAATCTGTATGAAAACACGTAGCCTATATTCGCAAAGAGAGAAGCGATTTAATTTAATTAGGCACAACGAGACGTTACATTTAGTTTACATGCAATGGTGGTTTTGGTTGTCGGTGGCATTATTGCATTTGCATCCTTCGTTGCAATGCACATTTATTCCCTTGCATGACAGCGAGCTCCTGCACTGCACGGTCATTTCAAAACATCGCGACGTGAAATGCCACTAAAAGCGGGTTGTGAATAGGTCTTAGTGAGTTAGACGTCCTCTCGAGTTCTTTTACGCTGTCCTAGACTTAGGAGCTACTTTTAGGCTTAAAATGCTTTGTGAATAACTTTTAGTGAAAAAAATTAGGAGTCATAAAGTTAGGAGTGACACGCCCATTATTTTTAGGAGTTCCTCCCTAAATTCGCCAGTTAGGAGCTACTTTTAGCCCTAAAATTCTTTGTGAATACGGGCCCTGCTGTATATGAAGCTCAAAAATGTCCTATAATGCCTCAAAATTGAGATTCAAAATGGCCGCCTCCACCAGGCTGAAATCTATTTTTCAGTATATTTTTTTGACTAAACAAGGTACAAACAGAGCCCGTCTACGGAGAGCCTTGCCACTCGCTATTAAGTCCCATTGTAACGACTTTTGGTTGCAGTTCCACCACAATTCCACTGGGGGCGCTCGCCTGAGTGCAGAATGAATGGGAGCCTATGGAGCTAGACGGCTAAAGTTGGCTCTTTCACCCAATTGTCGTTGAGAGATCTCAGATTTGATTGTAGTTTTTGCAAGTTCAACATAGGTTATAGGTCAAAAGTTGAATGAACGAGTACTTATGTCCTTCCGATTTCTTACAGGTTGAGTTGTCGTTGCCCATACCACGCTAGCATTCTGCTAATGAAGCTTGAGTGTATGACGTCATTTACATTTTAAAAGACGTTTTAAAGCAAACAAGTGACTCTAAAAAATCAAACACCACGCAATACGTAATTTCTTTGCATCCCCTTTCGAAAACAACATTCAAATTCATTGACAAAAAATTATATTTTGAGAAAAGCGGATTTTGAGGGGTATTGCTCCATAGACCGCCATGCATTCTGCACTCCAAATGTAGCGCCTCTAATGGAACCAGCGTGGAACTGCAACCATTTCAAAACCGGAAGTATAACGACAGTGGCAGTTCTCCCCTTATTAGACATTCTCTGGTACAAATATGAATTAAATGTGCTTTTGTAGGTTTTGGGCAATTGGATGCCATATTCAGATTTGTGAAGTGAAGAACCTGCTTAGATATTGCAAATATAGTTGTTTTTAGCTCTCAATTATTACTCAATTATTATTATTATTACTATTATTGTTGATACTGTATTATAAGGCTGCATTTACTTTTGTTAATTTTGTTTTGAGGTCAAATGTACAAATAAATACAAAAAGTTACTTTAAACTTTAAATATAGCTGCAAGCGGCGATGGCGGGCCCGAGCACCTGTGGTGCACAACCTGTGACATTTTGAAATCTAACAAAGCAACATGTGCGTTTGTCAAATGCACATATCTCATGTGTGCTCTTTGTTTTTGTTTTCTACATTGGAAGCACTTGCTTACTTCTTGTCGGGTGATGTTTTACATTGATGGCAGTCATTGGTGGCATTTCACCACAAACATGTAGGGTACAATGATATGGTTCCGAGTTTTTAGTTTATGACTTACACTTTGTGATATGCAGTGCAATGCAATAACAGTTGGTAGACATCCTACAAATCTGCTTCCAGCCTACCTGCTTGGGGGGACGAGGGCTATACCAGACATGTGACTTAGGCATGTCAGTACCAGGCTTATCATACTATCTAAAAGAAAGTTTCAGACCAATTAACCAAGGTGTCAATGTCTGGGACATTTCCTATTTAGTCACCTTGTGGCACTAGACCAGGTTAGCAGTTTGGGCATGTGGATATCATCAGATTTATTTAACTAATATTTTGTAAATAAATTCCAATGATTCTGACTTTGGCCAGCTGGTGATGCTACACCAGACAGGAATATTAGGTGTGTAGATATATACACCTAATCTGATGAATCTGATTGTGATATCTACTAAATGCAGTTCTGATTGGTAATCCATATTTGACAACTTAACGTGTTGATATGGTTAACTGTAAATCTTGCACATGTATACGGAATTTTGGATATTAATATGTGACATGTAAGACAAGCATGTTTTGTGAGAATGAGAATTGGGTCTGCATTGTCAGCCCCCAGTTGCATGCTTTTGTACAAAACAATAGCAGGCCCTACAGATGATTATAAATAAATAAATAAATAAAAACGGATTTAAAATGCAGGTTAACCGCATTATTGACGACAGCTTAATTGCTGTCAGAAGCAATGTTATCACTCATAAGTGGATGTGATTAGACCTGTTTTCTGCCCTCTGACATTCTGCATAACCCAAATTGACATTGGTCAACTGCCGGCCCGTTAGTTGAGTAGGTTGAGGTATTTAAAAAAAGGGTTCTTGAAGGGCAGTAATTGGGGAGTGTATGTCTTATTTAATGTATTAAAATGTTTTAATCTCCTGAATCTTAGCGTAAAAGGAACTGTAATATGTAAAGGGTTCTTTAAAAGAGAGACTGTACGACTTGAGTACTATTTCTCCTGGTCATACTTGTCTGGCTCAGGTACTTTTTCAAGAAGAAATCATCTTTAGAAAATTCCTAAAAAAGATATTTTGCATTTAACTAAATTCAATTTATTGATAGACCCTCATTTATCATAATAACGTCCCTGTTGGTTCAAACGGCTATAAGGAATAAAAGCAATTAAGCAAGCAAGCAATTTTCATGTACAATCTGTATAGTGCTTTGCATTGTCAGATTAATTTTACTATGTCTCAATTATTGTATATAAAAATGCCCTCCTCCTTGGTGCTATACCCTGACATCTGGGACATTGAATCTTCATGCTGTTGAACCATTGAATCAACAAAGTAAATGCAAAATGAGAGACTTTTGTGTAATTATTCCATAATGTGTGCAGTCATTCTATATCAGAACACCTTACAGTACATGCAATCCAAAAGGTTTACAAGAAACCTCAGAGTGTTACCTTTCATTTGAGACCAAGATTATGCTACACAAAGGGATTCATGTGCAGTATGTGATTTTCAGTATGCATTTTGGATAGCCAAAAGTTCTTTGGGGAATCAACATAGGGAATTTTAATAACGCATGACAAATTATTGACAAATAATGTTTTTAAGTCTATACCTATCACCTGAGGGCTGATATGTGGTCACTTTAGAGATGCTCGTTATCCACCAGAAAGAAAAAACAATATTTTAGCCTCTATAACGCTGTGCCAGTACATCCCACAATTATTCTGATTATTTCCTATGAACCTACAAGGTCTCACCTTTCCAAAGAGGTCAGGCATTTGATGGTAGGCCAAACTGGATGGGAACAGTGTGATTTCAGGGGAAAAGCCTAGAGATGGCCCTATCCATAAAATGTAATCAATAACATAATGTACATACAAATATACATATCATACCCCCAAACAGAATATGTCCCAGCATCCCTGCCTCTCAAAGTCTGCACATTTGAGTCTTTGGCAGAAATGGGGCTTTCAATATTTGCTTTAACCTTGCGCAAAACACACAGGTAGTTGCCTCATTATTGACTGACGAAGAATGAGTCGCATTGTCTACTTGTCTAGACATGTACTACCACAATATTTGCAAGGAATAGCTGTGTTGGTTCCCTTGTGGTAAGATCTTTTGATAGTTTTGGTTGGCTGACCCACAGCAGGGCTAACTGATGCAATTGACATTTATCTCTGCAACTGCAGGCCCAACACTAACATTAGATGAGTAGACTGGCAGGCTACACAGTAAAATGTTGAGTATTCTTGAGAAGCAAACAGAAAAAAACAAAGCGCAAAATTGATATGCAGGCCAACTCTTAGTACAATATAATTCAACCAAAGGGCTGCAAGACACTGTCTTGTGGGTCCAATTTGGCTCACGGGCCTAAACTGTCTTTACACTAACCTCACACTGGTCCGGCAAACAACTTAAACAGAGCAGGGCAGACATGTCAAAATGTTTAGAAGAAAATCAGGTACATTTCTGGATGCAACACACACACACACACACACACACACACACACACACACACACACACACACACACACACACAGGGGCGGTTTTACCATTAGGCAAACCTAGGCAACCGCCTGGGGCCCCCAACTATAAGGGACCCCCACTCCACCTTCAAAACATATACAACAAATACAAAAATGAATAGGCTAAATACGTTGAAACATGGTTACGCTTACATAATCACAGCATGTTTTAATCGTACTTCTAATCCAACAAAAAAACATCAGAATGCCTAGTTCAGTATATGTCTCGGCACCCTCTCTTTTTCATGCTACAATGGATTATTCCATTGACCGGGAAAGACGAAATACGCAGCTGATAATGTAAAAAAGACGGAGTTGTCCTAGCGGTTGCAATAACAGAAAAATGCGAGTGGAAATCAAATAATACATGGCCAGACTGCCTAAAGTGAATAACCATTTAGCCTACTTTACGGACACACAACCAGTGAAGGTTGACAACAACGATAACCTAGATGATGGCGAAAATAAGATCTATCACTACAGCCTGCTGTTGCCGCATCTGATGCAGGCAACCTATAGATGATCTTTCTTTCAATTTCACACACGCACACCGATGTCTTGTAGAATGACTCTAAACATATACAGTAATCTCTACCCCTCTCCAACACTCTCTTTTCTCTCCACTTTTCCTACATTTGTGTATATGAAGAACGTATGTGGAGGGCCCCCATGGCTGTGTTCGCCTAGGGCCCCCAAATAGCTAAATCCGCCCACACACACGCCCACACACACACACACACACACACACACACACACACACACACACACACACACACACACACACACACACACACACACACACACACTGTAGGGATAGTTAGTGGGTTATGTTCTTGATTTAAATGTATGTTTTTCAGATTTTCAGTTGAAATACTAATAAAACAATAATTGAGTTTTCAAATAGCAATAGGCCTCCTGTATGTGTGCTATTGACAACCAATAGCGTTTTGGAGAGGAGAGGCAGAGGGGCCTCTGACAGAAGGCATGGAAAGAGGAGAAGAGGGTGAGAGTGAGCCTGATAACAGGTCCTGATGAACGCTCTGCAGGACTTCATTTGTGGGAGACCCAGAGGGAGCTCTTCTCCTGCACCTCTGAGTTTGAACCACTGGAGTTCCCCATCTGTAGCTGGCAATTTGGTTTGGTGAAATGTACACCCTAAAGCAGTGGGCACGTCAGTCATGGCTTGAAATAGTAATAATACAATGTAGCCTAGTTTGGTGTGTTGAAGCATTTTCGGCACATGCTCTGCATGCACATTCTCAATAGTCAAATATCGCTTCAATTTTATTCAAAAAGTTGGCAACCCTGAGGTCCATACATACAGTACAGTGTGTTGATGAGTTGCACCTAGTTGTAGGCTTTGCATGTACTGTATAAGATGAAGACACTCAAGGTCATTTATTGATAGACTTCCATTTACCGTAATGGTACATGGCGTCCGTGTTGGTTTAGGCTACTGATAAAGGCAGAAGGCAAATAGTAATCATTAATCAATAATGATTGTAAAAGCCGACTGACTATTTTGAATCTAAGTGAGTAAATCGTAAGCATATAGCACACTTCTGTCCCATGTGCTTGACAATAAAAGAAGAGACAGCTTAAAACCTCCAGACAAAAAAACTACCTCCTCACAGAGACAGATAGCTAATGGAGACAGGATCTCCATTCACAGTTTTCACAGACTCAATGGCTGTTGAATGTAAGAGATGGATTTTTACCATAGATTTAAAAACAGTCACAGATGATGCTGATTTGAGGTCATGGTAGACTGTTCAAAACGTGTAGCGCCACCGATGCCAAAAAATATTTAGGCTATTTATTGCCATGCTAGTCCTATATGTCAGGGTTCAAGAACCAATTTCTTCCATATTATTAAAATATTATTCTAGTAGCAATATTCTATCCATGCACATCTACAATATACTGTATTTGGTGAAAAACTTCTTGTGGAAAATATTGTC
Organism: Sardina pilchardus; assembly: GCF_963854185.1. Lineage (NCBI taxonomy): Eukaryota > Metazoa > Chordata > Actinopteri > Clupeiformes > Clupeidae > Sardina > Sardina pilchardus. Next base: position 17,695,687 of record NC_085011.1, read on the forward strand.
TTTCTTGTTGCAATCTCATCAACCAGGCTCTGTAAATTAAATTGTTTGTTTATTAATAATGCAATTTAGTATTGAATCTAAGGCTTTAATGCTGTTTGTATTTTACTTTTCACACTGTATATTTGTGTGCCACCCTTCTTTGAGTCTGTGCCCCAGCCCAGCCATCCAATCAAAATGTTTCTAGTATTTCTGTAAGGAAGACGCGTCACCCTCTAACCGCATGACATGAGCTTAAAAAGACGCCAGCAAACCAGCTCCTCACTCCAACACACAAGCTTGTTTCTGGCTGCTGCACAGGTGAATATTTTAATCTGTATCAATGATGACTGTTGTTTGTATATTGTTTGTACACAGTTCATGTTAATTCAGTGTTGATAGTAAAAGCCCAGCAATACATTTTTTTTTTTTTTTTTGTTACAGAAGGAGAAAAACTTGTAGATCAGCTCATTTTGCCAGTGTTCTGTAGCCTACAAAGCAAAAAGGCAGTATAGCTACGCAGAGGGCAAACAGGAAAAAAATGACCTTAAAGTTATCCTGATGTCTAGCCTAAGTTGTAGGTGGATTATTGGACATGTGGAGGTTTTGTTACTTATAGCTTAGTTTTGGTACATATCGATCTTCATAACAACGTGAATGTCATGAAAATGATAATAACACATTTTCCACCAATAATGCAGTTACTGCCTTTTTGCTTTGTACAGTGATTTATACTCTCACACTGACTTCTTTTGTTTATCTCCCCCTGTGGGTCGTGTGATAGGCGAGGTTTGACTCATTCTCCGCAGCATCTTGTCCTCAAGGGTGACCAGCAGTGAGTAAACAGGTAAGACAGAAATAGAACTGAGACAGTGATGAGGGAGGGTGGTTCAGAAAAAAATCATACAAAAAAAGCTTTATGTGGCATCGGTTAGCCTATATTATTCCAGTGACAAAGTCAAGTTAAATTTCCAGTAAGGGTAAAACTTGAGGAAAGTTTGAAATTTGAAAGACACTGCTAAGACCCATTGTGTTTATAGTGAAGTTCTTTCTTTCTAGAGATACAATCCCAAAGCAAGGCATGGCACGCAAGCTGTTTCTAGTCATTGTGGTGAGTCACTGCTTTATGTTAATGGTGATTAACTAACTTAATTTCACAATAACAATTTCAGGGTGCAATTCTATATTTAGAACTGATTTATATGACATCGCCCTACACCATATCATTTGTTCGGGATTTGTTTTGGGTTGAACTATAACCTTCATGGAAATGTTATGCGGTGGCTTAACGCAAACTAACTTCCTAACAGTATATCTTTCTCTGAATAACTTCACATTTTATTGTTTTACAGATACAAATAATAAACTTCACTAGCCATGTGTAACCTAAATCCAGATTATTCCATTCTCACAGCTCTTTGTTCTGGTGGGACAATTGTGTGGGCAGATGTCAGATGACGAAGAAAACCAGATCATAATGGCCGAGCTTGATAAAGTCGCAGGTGAGATGAATTGTGTGCATCACTCACTTAGTTTTGTTTTATGTAAATGTTGTCAGGATCGAATCCATTCAATGTCACAACAAAACATTTCTGTTCCATGCTCTGAATTCATGTTTTATATAATTGAAAGAAGTCAGTGGGGTCTGTTTAAAGCTTGATTTTTTAAATGTTTGTTTGATTACACTTTACTTGAGGGTATCTACATAAGAGTGACAGGGCACTGTCATGAACATGATAAACATTAGAAACAAGTCATAAATGTTTATCATGTAGAGCTTGTCTTTATTCAGTTTTTGTCATGTCGTTAGGGTTAGGGTTCATGTGTCATGACAGTGTCATCTAACTCTAATGTAGATACCTTAAAGTAAAGTTTAACGTTACTTAGAAAACATTTGCATGAGGCTTCCATGACAGACAGAAAATGTATTGAAATGGAGATCATAACATAGTTGAGTATGTGATACATAATATCACCTTTCCTTTATTTTACAGATGAAATGCAAGATGGCAACGCACTGGTGCGTGACAAGCGTTTCATATTTGGCACACTTGTTAAATTGGTGAAAAAAGTTGTCCACGGTGTTAAAAGTCTTATAGGCTAGCACCACCACATTAGTGCCCATCACTTGACCACTGATATACACCAGTGAGCCAACAGAGAATTTTGCACACATTCAGATGAGATTCTGTGAAATGATCAAAACACAGTTCTCCTGTGTGTGAAGAAATAAAGAATTTCAGCATTTACCATTTTGTGCTTGTGGTTTCTTTTCAATAATAAACTGCCCCCACAGTGTGATATTGTATACTGGTACTGGTCATGAAATTAGAACATCATGAAAAAGTTTATTTGATTCAGTAATTTCAAAAAGTGAAACTTGTATCATGTAGTACACCTGGTGCTAACCTGACTCTCGCCAGATCCAGGGGGTCAGGACAAAGATCCTTAAGGCGGAGCAAGATACGTCGTCGTAGTTCATGTCAAAGATCCTTAAGGCTGTAAAGCTGGGTTATTTTCCATATATGAGTTTATAGGATAATCTTATTTTCCCATACATAACTTTCTAGGGTAACATTACTTGCTCAGGCATGAGTCCTCTTGAAAGACGGGGGAGACGACCTCACAGCTAGACTCCTTTGTGTCCAGGTGATCTATTTGCATTTGAACTGTTCCCATTGTGTGTGTGGCCGGCCATTTGGTTAAAGGCCCTCGGACACACCTCTTCTCCCCCTCTCCATGCCTCTGATGAATTAATGTTGGAAACTAAAATGTATCTGTTTCATGACAAATGATAATACATCCATGTTTGGTCTTGAATTAATACTTGTAATGTGGGCAACAGCCTAATCACAGTTTCATTGCAATCTAATATATTTGTACATGGTTATAGACTAAGAAATACACTATAGAGTTTTAGACGCCACACCCACTTTCAGGTAAAGAGATCCTGCTGAGTCGGGAGTGGCTGGATGGTGAAAAGGGAAACTCTTGGTGTGATGCGCTCTCTTCTCTTCTCTCTGCTCTGGTCTAGGCAAGAGGTCACACTGACCTCTCTGCCCCTCTCTCTCTCTCTCTCTCTCTCTCTCTCCCTGCCTTTTCTCTCTCTCTCTCTCTATCTATCTATCTTTTGATTTCTTTATGGGGTTTGTTATTTTCATTATTTGATATATTGTTTTATCTGGTGTATGTAGCATTTTAACTTGGTAACTTGTTAAGGTTTAAGTCCAAGTTTATTGTTTGTTTTGAGGTTAAGATTACTTATCCTTTGTTACTTTGTTTAAGGATAATTACTGATACTTTTACTCTTACCCAAGGCTCAAGGCCTAATAAATGGTTAATTCTCCTCGCTCAGTTTGCATATCTCTACAAGTTTAGTGTGCCATTCCAATCTCTGCCATAGTTAAACAAAATAGTTATTTGGTAATGTATTAGAGGTACAATACAATCTATGGAGTCAGATTCTTGGTGAAATTCCTAATACAATTGCCATCTAACTTCTCAGATATTTTTACAGTCCAATTCAACCTCATCGAAGCGCCGGACGTAGACAGAACACGTATAAAAGTGGGAAATATATTGTCGTATATTTTGCCTACTTTACAAGGCGGAGCAAGATACGTCGTCGTAGTTCATGTCAAAGATCCTTAAGGCGGAGCAAGATACGTCGTCGTAGTTCATGTCAAAGATCCTTAAGGCGGAGCAAGATACGTCGTCGTAGTTCATGTCTATGGGCGCAAAACGGGGATCACTTCCTCTGCATAAAGGGTGTGTGTCATGCGTGTCATGTCCATAGACTTCAATGGAACAGCTCTGCATAAAGGGTCATTCCGTGTCAAATCATCCAGTGCCGGAAAGTGACCCTCTTCGAAAAAATCAGAAAAAAATGTGTTTGTAGAATCTTAAATAGTACACCTGGTCTGGATCACTAATGGTTTTAAAACTACAGCCCTTTGAAGCTTCAAGTAATTTTAAGCATTATGGTGAACAATCCTTTTTGGTCAACTTGCAACATAAAAAAAGCAAAACTTGGTCAACTTGCAACATTGGCTCTTTTGCAAAAATATTTGGCTTCAGCTGTTAGTGACGAAGACAGCTTTACGTCACAGAGCGGAGCCAGGTGAGAATGTCATTTAGACTTGTCAATCAGGCCTATACTTTTCAGGCACTTATCTATGTGGTAGTATGTGGTCCACTGAAAATTCTACTGCCTGTCACTGACAGCCTCTTAATTCTTATGACTGTGTGCTGCTCTTGTCCACGTAGACTCCGCAGGGCCGCCCAGTAAAAGGATGCGTGTGGAGGACGATGTGTGTGGATACGTGCATTTTCTCAGCCAGCTGAAGCCCAGGTCCTGTCGCGCCCCGAAGGACGATACATTCTTTACTGCCAGACTGCAGAGGAGTACTGGCCACGTGAACGTGAACCAGAAGTCGTACGAGAGGTTCTGTGATGCTCATACAAAAAAGTGAGTTGAGACTTTACAACCTTATAAGTTACCCACTGCATGTGTAGATGATATTTAAAAGAACATGGCACCACTCTTTTTCTTTTGTTTTTGTTTTTTTATCCACCGTATCCCCTAGAGCAACAGTTCCCAAACTTTTTCCCTGCGTACCACCACCATGGTAACAAATAACAAAATGGAAATGTGCAACTATTCACTGAGCTGTCACACTAAAAAAAACATGTGGAGAACAGCATTATGAGACGCAAAGATCAAAGAGAACACAGGCTTAAGATTTAAAAAAAAACAAATCTTTAACACCTTCCGACATTGCCCTTATCATCTCACGTACTCCCTAGTGGAATCTCGCGTACCACCGGTGGTTTGGGAATCCCTGCCCTTGAATTAGATTCATTAGGCTAGAATTTTTATTGGAATGAATTTTTATGACAAATAATCGATTATCAATTATTCATTACCAACCCTAGCCCGTAGTCTTGTTCATTTGTTTTTTGTTATCATGTCTTATCATTTATGCAGCATTTTTTTTTCTCCCTTTATTTTTAAACATGACTTCTAGAAGATGCTATCTTGAATGATCTATTTCTCTGTATAAATGACCAGTGAATTATCTATTTCTCTGTATAGATTACCAGTGAGCCTGAGCAAGGTGCGTTTTAAGGAGTCCCAGAAACAGGTGATCTTCAACAAGACTTCACAGCTGTCTGTAATGCCACAACTTGATTTTGAATATGACCCCAAAAGTTGTGAGCCCAAGATTGTTTCCTCTGTTTCAGAGGCAAGGCATTGTCTTACTGGAGAGTTGGTGAGCTTTGAAGATGACTTAAACCTTTTTTTCCTTTGATTTTGCTCAAGACTGCATCCTTTAACACATGTACATATTGGAAAAATAAGGACATAAATCTTGGTGATCTTGAGATGTATAATATCCCTTACTTCTTTATAACCATTGTGTAATAACAATGCAGATTTCGGAACGACATCTATTATCGCCCTCTTGCGTTTATGTGTCACTTAGCAACTTTTTTGGCTATTTTTGCAAAATCACTTGAAATCCTATTCCTAGTCCATTTACAGTCGCTGAGTTGGAAGCAATGAAATGGAAATGAAACACATCAATCATCTGTGGAACAAACGGTTGACTAACCCCCCGCCCGTGCGCGTGACCCTTAAAGGAATAGTTCGGAATTTTGGACATAGGACCTCATTTCCAACTTAGTCGGGGTGATATAGGTCGGTGGAGACCATTTTCAGTGAATTTCTGCCCTTCCTTAAGTTGCAGCATTCATTTGTTGCTAATCTGGTGCCGAGATAACGCAAGTCAACGGTAACATCCAGCCTGCCACTGAAAACAGTCTTAATCCACTCCACAGAACACCCGAAACAAATAAATTATAACGTTATAACGTTATATCACATGTCTGTGTTGATAGAACAATGTTAGAACCTTGCATCGCATTGCAATAGCCTAATTTGTTCCCTGTATGGCAGTAGCGGATTGATATTGAGAAACTAGTCCCTCAAAATGTAATAAATCATTGAGTTGGAAGGTTAGTTTTATTTCTAAAATGATTCTATCAACACGGACATGTACATCGATAGTCTGACGTTTTAACTGACTTGTCTCGGGTGTGCTGTGGAGTAAGTAAGACTGTTTTGGATGTTACCGTTGAAATGCGTTAGCTCAGAACCAGTTTAGCAAAGGGGAACGCTGCAACTTAATGATGCTCATTGACCTCAATGCAAATCAAACAGGCTAATAGGCCTACTGGAAAAAGCACCATGCCAATCTCTAGCTATGGTGAAGGGTATGTGATGATGTGGGGCTATTTCAATTCCAAAGGCCAAGGGAACTTTATCAGGATGCATAATATCCTGGATCCATGAAATAGCTGGCCTTTAAAAATAAAAAATCTGCCTGCCCCTATGTTAACCCTGTGTGTTAAATTCCCATAGGGTTACATAGGGGGTCAAATACTTCCTTCCCTTAGCATTTAAGGAAAACATTTATTTATTTACGATACATTCTTCAATCACAAAGAAAATTGGCATCCTTGGCGGTTTTATTTTTACTCATTTTTTTGAATTAAGGCATTAAGATCAATTGTGAAATGATGATTTTATATTCCTGTTTTAGCATGGTATCAAATACATATGCTCCTCACTGTATGTACCAAAAATATAATTTTTTCCAGTGGAATTTCGATTAGTGACGAGAATTCTTGGTTTAACCTACAATGTGAAAGGGCGAAAATAGGCGAACCACTAGGCCAGCACTAAACTCTGAGCGTGGTGAACAAAATATATTTCAGGAGGTAAAAGCCCAGTAAGAACCAAATCAAATTTTGTTTAAATCTACACACCTATGGCTACTGAAAAATGTAAGGTTCATTTGTCAAATGTTCTTTTGAGGTATTAAAAAACATTGTTGTTTTAGAATTTTCGAACGAAAGGGGCGATAATTGGTGTTGTTACAATATCTCTTACTTTCCTCACACCTCATAGGTTCAGGTTGGTAGTTGCATTTTATTGCCCAGGCACATGGGCACACATTTTCACACACACACAAACTACATTACAATTCATAAGGTTCAATACATTATCATGGCGGTTATTTAAAAAAAATGTATTTATTATTATTTAAAAATATATATATAAATTCCCCTACCTTTTCAGATAACCATCACAGGGGAAATCAGAGAACAACAAAGCCAGAAGGGAAAGCAGCCGATAAGACACCTTCTGGGTGATGGCAACCATTCCATCACTCTCACTGTATGGGGGGACGAGTTGAACATCAGCGCAGGTGGCTGGTACACCATCTCCCATGTCGAAGTGAATTGGTTTCGTGGCCGAAACGAGCTGACATTCACACGATACACAACACTAACTGCGGCACCATCCCCAGCCACTACGGCAGAGGTCTATTCTCACCATAAGTTCAAGGTGATGGGCACTAGGGTGCGGAACTGCCATTTGTGCCCGATCTGCAATGCAGAGCTGCCTTTGATAAGTCAAGATCAGATTTCTGTGCCATGTCCTTCCTGCGAGAATAGAGTCTCAGCAGATTACATTAGGTACATGACGAAAGGAAGGATCACTGTGGAAACACTTCAAGGAACTACCGACTTTAATATTCCTCAATCTAGTATGAAAACCCTGCTAGGCCTGCAGAGAGAGGGCTTCTGTGAATGGCAGCATGCTGAGGATCAGCTGTTGCAGATGAAGATAGTGGAGGTGGTGTTTCGCAATACAGTAACATACTAGTCGAAATTAAAAAAGTCTCTGATGGTTGCCAAGACTGAAGAAAGAGACAGTGGGTGCCTCTCAACTTCTCTCCTCGATGCTCGGTCCTCCAGGCTCGTTCCTACTGGTCTATAACTAACACTGGATAGATTATTTGAGAAGTTTTGAAGAAATCCAAGGCACTCTTCGTCTTCATTAAAAAGCTTTTAATTAAATTAGAGCTAGTTCATAATTGAACAGTCTGGAGATTATCCAATTGATAGATAGATTATCCCATTGTGTCCGCCGCCCCATCATTCTTTAGGTAGATCAGTGAAGACGAGGACCAAGGAAGGGAGGATGAATAAAAGCGGATGTGTGTGTTTGTATTCCTCCCATAATACAGGGGCACATGAATCTTGATGGGCATGTAGCCCCAGTATAGTCTGGGTAAACCCTGCCTGATCTGCTGGCGATTTGGATTTTGCCCTGCAGTCAGGCTGGAAACTTGCACATCTATCTCTCCTGCTTCCTGTCCACAAGAGCACCCGGATCGTTGGTCTGATTGGTTGAGAGACTATACAAAAGCGTACAGTCAATTGAACTATGTCCTTTATTCACGCCTCTTGTGCAGTATAAATAAAGCGCAGACTCCCCAGACTGGTCAATCTTAAAAGATTGAGCTTAGTATGGTGATAGCCAGACTAGCCCTAGACTTTCCCCAGGGGCCATTCCACCAAAACCCCAAAAATGCGCACACACACACACAGACACACAGACACGCATACATAAACGCACTCATTTACACACTCATTTATATACACATGAGCTGCAAGAGTAGTAGATGTATGCATGCTGTGACCTACTGGTTAGGGCTTCGAGCTTGTAACCGGAGGGTTGCCGCTTCGACCCCCGACCAGTCCACGGCTGAAGTGCCCTTGAGCAAGGCACCTAACCCCTCACTGTTCTCCAAGCGCTGCTGGTTGGGCAGGCAGCTCACTGCTCTGGGTTAGTGTGCGATACACAGCACACAGTGACTAATTCGGTGAAATTGGGTTAAATGCAGAGACTGAATTTCCCTCACAGGATCAAAAAAGTATATACTTATACAAATAGGAGATACAGACAAGTCATTTATTTTTGTGGAGAGAATGTGCAGAATGAGCAGCAGTCATATCTAGTTGCACACATAATTATCACAACAATTGTTAAGATGTCACCACATCTTGTATCTCAACATATGTAAGTCCAATACATAGTTTTATGTAAAAGAGTCATAGAAAATAATTCTGAGCAAACTATCTCTCATTAAACATATGCACTTTAGATTTTTGACTTAGCTGACTTTGTTCCATCTGTGCTAATGCTTGCTGTCAGGCTAAGAAGCATCTATTTTGGGCAGAACGGCGTGTGCGGCAGGCTTCGCGACATCAACTTCACGTCAGCTGCGAGATCACAGCACATAGGCATGTTGTATTCACAACAACATACAGTGATTGACACAATGTATTCACATGTCAACTTTTGGAATATGTGTAGGCGACTGTTTGTGTTACAAACTAACCCCATACATTTCTATGGGAGATTCTTTGAGTGCTGTGTCTCCCCATTAGAAATGTGACCAAGTCAGCTACGGTAAGTCAAAAATCTAAAGTGCATGTTTATTGCACTTTAGATTTTTGACTTAGCTGACTTGGTCAGATTTATTGAAGAAATCACAGCCACCCGATAGTTCCTGCATGAGAAATGTGCTTGCTCATAGATTTTGCACTTTGCCTGCCATTTAAATGAGAGCCCTCAGTCCTTCAGACCTAGTCTTCCTTATTCCGAAGGTTTTCCCAAAGTCAGTGTCACCAAAACCTTGTTTAAACGTTTTTGCAAGCAGCATTGGTGGGTACAATTTACACATTAAGAACAGACAGGTTGAGGGGGTCTGCCTCTGTGTTTGTTAAGAGCAGTCTCCATGTAAAAACTTGTGACTTTTTATTTAGAGGATGACCACTGTGAGTCGTTATTCATTGAAATGTTTAATAATGACAAATAATTTATTGTTGGAGTACTCTATCGCCCACCAGACTGTCCTCTTGACACATTTTGCTGTAATCTGGAAGATCTATTACACAAACTGAATAAACTAAAGACTGCAAACTTCTTGATGACTATTCATTGATATTTTTAAGGAAGATGGGGCAAAATATGACTTTATGAACACATTGCATTCCTCCTCCTTCTTCCCCACTATAAATATATTTACTAGTTAGAGTTACACAGACATCCAAAACCATTACTGATAATATCATCACTAACATTCAAAATACAAAGTTGGAGACAGGAGTCGTGCAGTCTGACATTACAGACCATTCTCCCAAATGTTGCAATATTTTTTGGCTCTGGCAAATTGTTCTCTCCTCCACTCTCAAAAATTAAATCTAAAATCCTTAATGAGAGAACCTTACAGAACTTAATTGTTAAGTCGTGGCCCGTGGGACTCTGTCTATAATGGGACTCCCGATGCTATGACAGTCTTACTAGATAATCCAAGACTCTATTAAGGACACAATCCCTGACAAGACTGTCAGATGCAGCACCACTCTCCAGAACCCTTGGATCACAAAGGGAATTTTAAAGTCTATTAAACATAAAGTAGGCTTTACAAATCCTACATGAAAAATCCTTCTATCTTAAATAGAGAGAAATACACTTCTTATAAAAAAATAAAATAAACTATCACAGATCATAAGAAAGAGCAAAATAAGTCATTACACAGAACTCTTACAAGCTTCACAGGGAGACTGCAGGAGGTCATGGAATGTGTTGAATGAGTCCTCAACTGGAGACGTAAACTCACTGTTTTACGGGCCCTGTCCTGGTCAGAGATAAATTCCCCCACCCATCCCCTTCTTCATTGTTTTGAGTTACCAAGACTGGCTGAGCTAAATGATTACAATAATGCCTGTCTTATGTTTCAAATTGTCAACAGTCTCAACCCTAGATTTAGTAGTCTTGTTCCTATCTCCAGTCCTCAGCACACATCCCTGCTGAAAAAAACAGCAAGAAACCAGCTTATGCTGGTAGCTGGTTTTAGCTGGTTTTAGCTGGTCTTTGCTGGTTTTCTTCCAGCTATTGCTGGCCTTTGCTGGTGTAGCTGGTTAGGCCACCAGCTAGACATGCTGGCGTGACCATCTGAGGAAGCTGGTTGTGCTGGTGTGACCAGCCTGTCGTGTGGGATACAGCTGGTTTAAGATGGTCATGCTGGTGACCAGCCTGTCAAGCTTGACAAAGATGGTCAAGCTGGTTTTCTAGAATGACCAACATAAGCTGGCGTGGCCAGTAAAAACCAGCAATGTAGACCAGCAACACCAACTAAAATGACCAGCTTGAGGTGGTACGATAATCAAAACCAGCTGAATTACCATCGTAAGCTGGGTAAACCAGCTGAAGGTATGTTTTCGCGAGAGTTTTGCTGGTCTTGCTGGTTAACCATCATAGGGTGGTCAAATAAGCTGGTTAACAAGCTGTTCAACCAGCAAACCACCTTTAGCTGGTCAGGCTGTTTTTTCAGCAGGGATACCCAACTAGAACTAAATCACAAATATCAGGAAAATGTCGCCGATATGTGCGCGCTATGAGTGTTGTCTGTAGGGGGCCGTAGATTTGGAACAGGATTGATGATGGCCTTAAGGTGTTGCCCTCTATCTCCAACTTCAAAAAACAACAAAAATATCTCTTACTAACCCATATCTAATATATGTATTGTTACTTCATGGACTGCTGGGGTATGTGTATGATTGTATGTGTATGTACAGTAATGTTAAGAATGTATGTTAAGTGTTTTGGTGTACTATGCTTCTATCCATCACCATCTCCTTATAGATGGTATTATTATGCATTGACTGTACCACTACCTTTTTCATGATCCTTGGGGCCCCTGCCTAAGCTTTCCTAGCTTCCTTGGGGGACCCATTCACTACCCGTTTAATTTTGTACCCCTACTGTATTTTTGTTTGAAGTGGTATTGTTTGAATAAACTAAACAACTGAAACTGACATACTGTACTGTATGAACTAAAATAGAGGCAGACCAATGCAATGTAGAACCAGTTTTTTTTTTTTTTTACCATTACCATTACATTACCATTTTGCTGAGTTGATGGGGTCAGGTGGGGCTTGAAAATGTCCCACCTCCAAAGTGGACAAAGACAGGAAAATATGCTTAGCCTACATAAAGCAAACTTGTGGCAAAAATTAATTCTACGATCTTTTTAGAAATGTATTCGAGTCAAACTTTTTTTTTGATGATGATAATGATGATATTGAAGACAAAAACTTCTCTTGTACGTTTTTTTTTTTAGGGTCAGTTTTTTTAACGGGTTCCCTACTTGCAGTTAGAACTAGCATCTACTGCTAATATACATCAAGGCCGCTGTTTTTAAAATACTACGAAGGCTTGACACAATTGCATTATTATAAGGGTCCTTATACACATTGTTTGTGCACAAAGAGTTTGCTGAAAAGACATTCTCTAGCATGGCAAGAATAGCATGCACGTCAGCATCTCCACTAAAGTAAAGTAGCCTAGGCCTAGTGTCAGGGCTGAGCTACTGATACACCACACATGTAACTGAAGCCATGTAACCAGACATTAACACGTCAAGTATGTCATTTTACTCAGTGAACCCAATTTCATGGCAGTTACGGAATATGCACTAATGTTAGGGACAGGATAAATGTTTTAGCCACTTCCTAATACTATAATTCATGATTAATTCAGGAGTTGCAAGTGATTAGTTAAGAATATTTTGTGAACTCACCTAGAGTGCTTTCTGTATAAATCTTTATTTTTAAATGATGTTATGCTTTCCTTATAAGTTTTATTTTGTTTTGGAAATTGAAACCTGATGTGTGTGATCCCTCAACATGCCGGAGAATTGCACTCATGGTGAGTAGTACTGGTTTGTTCCTTTTAAGTACTACGTTCTGCCCCTGGTTGGGCAAAGGGAGATTCAGGTGAGTAGGGCCCCTGTTTGGGGATAGTTTCTGTTGGGTGGTAGTCAGCGTCCGGGACGGCTGAGCTATCGGCCCTGGACGTTAAGGTCTCCCCAGTAAGAAAGGAAATATTGTGTGCGCACACAGATGGGCCTACGTTAACGAATCTCCAAAGAGTGGCAACAGCTCTGGGGGTTTGAGAAGGATCACTATCACTGGTTTGCTAAATTAGACTCTGGCAAAGTCTATCTGTCAAAAACAGACCTGTCTTCTAGTTATTCTTTTATGTTAATTATTCTTTATTGCTTTCTTTTTATTTTTAATTGTATTATTATTACTATTATTATTACTCTTTGCTCTATGCTTTTATCTGCTATTACTGTTTGTTTTTTGTTTATGTAAAGCACATTGAATGACCTCTGTGTATGAAATGCGCTATATAAATAAACTTCACTTGACTTGACTTGACTAGAGTGAGGACTTTTATCCATATACATTCGCGGACTTGGTGGCAATGGAACTGCAAACTTTTTTTTGTCCTCATGCGAAACAGACCGGTTCTTGCCCGGAGTGATTATTTGCACCCGGGTGTAAATAGTGGAATGGAGGCATTTTCTTATTTGCACCCAAACCTGAAATCCAACATAGCGGGACCATCTTGGCAGGAGATGGCCAACCTAAATCCTAAATCTAACAAGTTAGGATTATTAAAACAATATTTTAGATGGTGAAGTGGTGCTAAATTTCCATAAACCTTGTTCAGTGAACGGGTAAAGCCGTCCGTTTGAAAGCAAAATCAAGAAATACGATCTTTTGGTTTGTTTACCGTTACCTAGCAACCATACCATGTCATTCAAAGATTAGTAGTATCAAAGATCATAGAGCGCTACGTGCTACGCTCCGCTCTAGAATCTTTGGTAGTATCGCGTGCTTGTTTAACGAAGAGTAATGCAGCACTTAGGTAAGCGGGCTACAACTCCGGAGACCTAGGTTCGATTCTCGGCTGAAGCTATGTCTTTTTTTTTGCATGCCTATAGTACGAATGACTTGTTTTTTCTTAGATGACGTTACCTCGCAGCAAATAAGAGTTTGTGCTTTTTGAACCTGTCAAAGATTGACCAGTTTTATTTCAGTTATGAGTACAGTTAAGTAGAAGTAGGCTTCAGTAGTTGTGAGTAGAAAGGTTTCTTGGTGTTTTGAGCCCCCAACGTTGTCTTCAAGGCAGCGCTGCCTGGAAGGCGCTGGGGTTAGGCATGGGTTAAGGTTAGGAGTAGGATTAAGTGCCTTTAAGTCAACAGTGGCAGCGCTGCCTGGAAGATAACTCAGAAACTCTTTGAACTTGCCTTTGATCAAGCTACCACATGACCACTCATTAGCCTAATATTTCTAAAATCACTCCCAAGTAACGCAGACATGGCAAAACAGCTAAAAACTGTTAAAAACTAAATTAGGCCAGGCTGTAGAGCTGGTAAATACACAGGCCTATTGACAGGGTACATGGATGTTAGACATCGGTTGTAAATAGTATTGTTGATTATTACACTATTTACACCCGGGTGGTCACATTTGAGCCCTCAACATTACTATTTGCACCCGGGTGTAAATAGTAATGTTGATTATTTGCACCCGGTTGTAAATAGTATTGTTGATTATTTCCACCCGGGTGCAAATAGTCTCCGCCGTTGTTGCCTCAATACAGAATGACGAAGAATGAGTCGCACAGTCTACTTGTCTAGACATTTGCTACCACAACTACCGTGTATTTGCAAGGAATACCTTTGTTGGTTCCCTTGTGGCAAGATCTTTTGATGGTTTTGGTTGGCTGATTCACATCAGTACTAACTGATGCAACAGGGGTTATGGAACGTGAGAAAGCTAGAGCAGAAAACAGGTCTAATATCCGCTTGTCGAGCTATAACGTTGATAACAAAAATAACGATCGATGAATCTTTCCAAAACACTATATCCACCATTGTAATGCTTTTTCATAAATATATATTTTTATTTTATTTTATCTTTTATTAAGTACTTTCATTGGAACTGGGCTATAATTAGTTAATTATGTTTAGCCTACCCAATCAAAACAATGCTACTGCACTTGTAGCCTATTGATATTACCTAAAATACACAATTATATAATGTTTTCAAAAATGGACCATAGCGTTATGTAGGTCATATAACATATTATTTTATGAGTGGACCAATTTTGTTGGATACCCAAATCAGTTGGTTGCTGATTTTTGTTGTCTTTGCATGCTTTTGTACAAAACAATAGCCTCACATACAGATGATTTAAAAAAAAAATGGATTTAAAATGCAGGTTAACCGCATTATTGACGACAGCTTAATTGCTGTCAGAATCAACGTTATCTCTCATAAGTGGATGTGATTAGACCTGTTTTCTGCCCTCTGACGTTCTGCATAACCCCAATTGACATTGGTCAACTGCCGGCCCGTTAGTTGAGTAGGCTTCCAGGCTCATATAGTAGGCTACCTGATGAAATGTACTGTGCATCAACCTGACCTATTTGGCTTTGTATGTACGTGCAATGTTTGTTAGTCTTAAAAAGATGAACTGCCACTCAATTCCATTTATTGATAAACCCTCATTTATCATAATAGTATTTAACGTCCCTATTGGTTCAAACGGCTATAAGGAATAAAAGCAATTAAGCAAGCAAGCAATTTTCATATAAAATCTGTATAGTGCTTTGCATTGTCAGATTAATTTTACTATGTCTCAATTATTGTATATAAAAATGCCCTCCTCCTTGGTGCTATACCCTGACATCTGGGACATTGAATCTTCATGCTGTTGAACCATTGAATCAACAAAGTAAATGCAAAATGAGAGACTTTTGTGTAATTATTCCATAATTTGTGCAGTCATTCTATATCAGAACACCTTACAGTACATGCAATCCAGAAAGTTTACAAGAAACCTCAGAGTGTTACCTTTCATTTGAGACCAAGATTATACACAAAGGGATTCATGTGCAGTAAACATTTGATTGTCAGTATGCATTTTGGATAGCCAAAAGTTCTTTGGGGAATTAACATAGAGAATTGTAATAATGCATGACAAATTATTGACAAATAGTGTTATGATATGTGGTCAGATCAGAGATTCTCGTTATCCACCAGAAAGAAAAAACAATATTTTAGCCTCTATAACGCTGTGCCAGTACATCCCACAATTATTCTGATTATTTCCTATGAACCTGCCAGGTCTCCCCTTTCCAAAGAGGTCAGGCATTTGATGGTAGGCCAAACTGGGTGGGAACAGTGTGATTTCAGGGGAAAAGCCTAGAGCGATGGCCCTATCCATAAAATGTAATCAATAACATAATGTACATACAAAAATACATATCATACCCCCAAACAGAATATGTCCCAGCATCCCTGCCTCTCAAAGTCTGCACATTTGGCAGAAATGGGGCTTTCAATATTTGCTTCATCCTTGCGCAAAACACACAGGTAGTTGCCTCATTATTGACTAACGAAGAATGAGTCGCGCATTGTCTACTTGTCTAGACATGTACTACCACAACTATTTTGCAAAGAATAGCTGTGTTGGTTCCCTTGTGGTAAGATCTTTTGATAGTTTTGGTTGGCTGACCCACAGCAGGGCTAACTGATGCAATTGACATTTATCTCTGCAACTGCAGGCCCAACACTAACAGTAGATGAGTAGACTGGCAGGCTACACAGTAAAATGTTGAGTATTCTTGAGAAGCAAACAGAAAAAAACAAAGCGCAAAATTGATATGCAGGCCAACTCTTAGTACAATATAATTCAACCAAAGGGCTGCAAGACGCTGTCTTGTGGGTCCAATTTGGCTCACGGGCCTAAACTGTCTTTACACTAACCTCACACTGGTCCGGCAAACAATTTGCACAGAGCAGGGCAGACATGTCAAAATGTTTATAAGAAAATTAGGTACATTTCTGGATGCAACACACACACACACACACACACACACACACACACACACACACACACACACACACACACACACACACACACACACACACACACACACAGGGGCGGTTTTACCATTAGGCAAACCTAGGCAACCGCCTGGGGCCCCCAACTATAAGGGGCCCCCAATAAATCACTCCACCTTCAAAAAATATACAACAAATACAAAAATGAATAGGCTAAATACGTTGAAACATGGTTACGCTTACATAATCGCAGCATGTTTTAATCGTACTTCTAATCCAACAAAAAAACATCAGAATGCCTAGTACAGTATATGTCTCGGCACCCTCCCTCTCTTTTTCGTGCTACAATGGATTATTCCATTGACCGGGAAAGACGAAATACGCAGCTGATAATGTAAAAAAGACGGACGTTGTGCTAAAAATGTAGCGAAGACGAAGTTGTCCTAGCGGTTGCAATAACAGAAAAATGCGAGTGGAAATAAAAAAAATACATGGCCAGACTGCCTAAAGTGAATAACCATTTAGCCTACTTTACGGACACACAACCAGTGAAGGTTGACAACAACGATAACCTAGATGATGGCGAAAATAAGATCTATCACTACAGCCTGCTGTTGCCGCATCTGATGCAGGCAACCTATAGATGATCTTTCTTTCACTTTCACACACACACACACAGATGTCTTGTAGAATGACTCTAAACATGTATAGTAATCTCTACCCCTCTCCAACACTCTCTTTTCCTCCACTTTTCCTACATTTTTGTATATGAAGAACTTGGAGGGCCCCCAAGGGCCCCCAAATAGCTAAATCCGCCCACACACACACACACACACACACACACTGTAGGGACAGTTAGTGGGTTTTGGTCTTGATTTAAATGTATGTTTTTCAGATTTTCAGTTGAAATACTAATAAAACATTAATTGAGTTTTCAAATACAAAAAGGCCTCCTGTATGTAATGTGCTATTGACAACCAATAGAGTTTTGGAGAGGAGAGGCAGAGGGGCCTCTGACAGAAGGCATGGAAAGAGGAGAAGAGGGTGAGAGTGAGCCTGATAACAGGTCCTGATGAACGCTCTACAGGACTTCATTTGTGGGAGACCCAGAGGGAGCTCTTCTCCTGCACCTCTGAGTTTGAACCACTGGAGTTCCCCATCTGTAGCTGGCAATTTGGTTTGGTGAAATGTACACCCTAAAGCAGTGGGCACGTCAGTCATGGCTTGAAATAGTAATAATACAATGTAGCCTAGTTTGGTGTGTTGAAGCATTTTCGGCACATGCTCTGCATGCACATTCTCAATAGTCAAATATCGCTTCAATTTTATTCAAAAAGTTGGCAACCCTGAGGTCCATACATACAGTACAGTGTGTTGATGAGTTGCACCTAGTTGTACGCTTTGCATGTAATGTATAAGATGAAGACACTCAATGGCCGCGTTTCCCAAACGCGATCTTTCTTAAGGACTTAAGAAGGCTCCAAAGAAGGAGCGCTAAGATAAGGGTGTTTCCCAAACGCGTTCTTAACTGCCTTCTTAGGAGAATCTTAGATCAAGCCAAAGAAGCTTCTGAAGAAGCTCTTAACGAGAGCTGTTCACCACGGTGGTGCTGAAACGGAATCAATCGATGCCAGGCAAATCGATCACCCACCCCTTTATAAGCGCACAAGTCACACACAGCGCCCCGTGTTCCCCCTACAGGTGCAATTAGGCTACGCATGTATAGTGTGTGCGTGTGTGTGTGTGTGTGTGTGTGTGTGTGTGTGTGTGTGTGTGTGTGTGTGTGTGTGTGTGTGTGTGTGTGTGTGTGTGTGTGTGTGTGTGTGTGTGTGTGTGTGTGTGTGTGTGTGTGTGTGTGTGTGTGTGTGTGTGTGTGCAGGCCCGGGTGGCTAATCGGGAGATTTGGGAGGATTACCTGTGGGCCGTTAACGTTTTGGGTCGGTGTGAATATCGTGAGCTTAAATATATTGTTTCTGAAGATAATTTGCTGCGCCCTTGCGGCACTTCTGCAGCCTGGGCTGTACGGTCGCGGATCCTTACGTCTGCCAAAAAACTCAAACTAACTGATAAAACAGGGCGATTATCAATATAGCCTAGGTCTATTTTTTATTAGCTCAGGCCATATTAACTCATGCAAGACGCATCCCATCTCTCTTATAGATAGTGTGGTAGTAGGCATGCGATGTAGGCTAGTCTACTTTATTAATATCCGAGAAGATGTAACCCTCCAGCCCATGTGGCCTGCGAGTGGGGTGCACATAGGCATTAATGTAAACCGGACTTTTACATCGCAGACTTTGGCAACGCCTAGAGTACTGTAGCAGGTGAAGCCTCATTGGATTAGGTTCTTAGTTCAATTACATCTGTTTCCTTGATATCCGTGGAATGCCACAGGGTTGTTGATGTTTTTTGTATGTGAAGTATTATAAACTCATATGCAGATGTGTTGAAAACTTAAATGTGTAATTCAATATTTTTTTTCTAAGTCTATGTTTCTTGCGCCAGTGGTCCAAAGCCACGAGTGCATTGCAACATTGGAAATTGTTTTATTGTTTAAAAAAGTGGAGGATACATTTCCCTGACGCAGCTTCACTAAAGCCTATAAATATAGGTGCCCCTAGCGGCAGGCTATGATCACTGAACATTTGATCGCTAAGAAGGCTGTTAAGAGTGGGTCAGCTCGATCTTGCGTTTCCTTCTTAAGTGAAAGATCTTCTTAAGCTAAGAGCGACTCTGGGAAACGCGTTTTTCTTTCACAGCGTTCTTAAGAGCGCTCCAAAGAAGATCTTGGCGTTAAGAGCTTCTTAATTTGTTTGGGAAACGCGGCCAAAGGCAGAAGGCAAATAGTAATCATTAATCAATGATGGCCGCGTTTCCCAAACACGTTAAGAAGCTCTTAACGCCAAAATCTTCTTTGGAGCGCTGTGAAAGAAGAACGCGTTTCCCAGAGTCGCTCTTAGCTTAAGAAGATCTTTCACCAAGAAGGAAATGTAAGATTGAGCTGACCCACTCTTAACAGCCTTCTTAGCGATCAAATGCTCAGTGATCATAGCCTGCCGCTAGGGGCACCTAGATTTCTAGGCTTTGATCAAGATGCGTCAGGAAAATGTATATCCTAATGTATATACTTTTTTAAACAATAAAACAATTTTCAATGTTGCAATGCACTCGTGGCTGTGGACCACTAGCGCAAGAAACATAGACTTAAAAAAGAAATATTGAATTACATGTTTAAGTTTTCAACACATCTGCATATGAGTTTAGAGTACTTCATATACAAAAAAAACATCAACAACCCTGTGGCATTTCACAGAGGAAACAGATGTAATTGATCTCAGCTGAACCTAATCCAGTGAGGCTTCACCTGCTACTCTAGGCGTTGCCAAAGTCCGCGATGTAAAAGTCTGGTTTACATAATGCATACGTGCACCCCACTCGCAGGCCATATGGGCTGGAGGGTTACATCTTCTCGGATATATTAAAGTAGACTAGCCTACATCACATGCCTACTACCACACTATCTATAAGAGAGATGGGATGCGTCTTGCATGAGTTAATATATGAATGGCCAGAGCTAATAAAAAAAATAGGCATAGGCTATATTGATAATCACCCTGTTTGATCAGTTAGTTTGAGTTTTTTGGCAGACTATACTGTAGGTGTAAGGAGCCGCGACCACACAGCCCAGGCTGCAGAAGTGCCGCAAGAGCGCAGCAAATTATCTTCAGAAACAATAATTGAGCTCACGATATTCACAACGGCCCAAAACGTTAACGGTCCATGCGGGAATCCTCCCGAATCTCCCGATTAGCCACCCGGGCCTGCACACACACACACACACACACAAACAAACGCATGCACGCACGCACGCACGCACACACAATACATGTGTAGCCTACACCTGTAGGGGGACCACGGGGCGCTGCGTGTGACTTGTGCGCTTAGGTGTGGGTGATCGATTTGCCTGGCATCGATTGATTCAGTTTCAGCACCACCACCGAGGTGAACAGCTCTCGTTAAGAGCTTCTTTTAAAGCTTCTTTGGTTTGATCTTAAGGTTCTCCTAAGAAGGCAGTTAAGAACGCTTTTGGGAAACACCCGTATCTTAGCGCTCCTTCTTAGCGATTCCTTCTTTGGAGCCTTCTTAAGTCCTTAAGAAAGATCGCAATTGGGAAACGCGGCCAATGATTGTAAAAGCCGACTGACTATTTTGAATCTAAGTGAGTAAATCGTAAGCATATAGCACACTTCTGTCCCATGTGCTTGACAATAAAAGAAGAGACAGCTTAAAACCTCCAGACAGACAGATAATAATGGAGACAGGATCTCCATTCACAGTTTTCACAGACTCAATGGCTGTTGAATGCAAGTCGGAAGAGATGGATTTTTACCATAGATTTAAAAACAGTCACAGATGATGCTGATTTGAGGTCATGGTAGACTTTTCAAAAGGTGTAGCCAAAAAATATGCCAAAAAATATTTAGGCTATTTATTGCCATGCTAGTCCTATGTCAGGGTTCAACAACCAATTTCTTCCATATTATTAAAATATGATTCTAGTAGTAATATTCTATCCATGCACATCTACAGTATATACTGTATTTGGTGAAAAACTTCTTGAAAATATTGTCTTTCTTGTTGCATTGCATCAACCAGGTTCTTTACATGGAATTGTTTGTTTATTAATAATGCATAATTTAGTATTAAATCTAAGGCTTTAATGCTGTTTGTATTTTACTTTTCACACTGTATATTTGTGTGCCACCCTTCTTTGAGTCTGTGCCCCAGCCCAGCCATCCAATCAAAATGTTTCTAGTATTTCTGTAAGGAAGACGCGTCACCCTCTAACCGCATGACATGAGCTTAAAAAGACGCCAGCAAACCAGCTCCTCACTCCAACACACAAGCTTGTTTCTGGCTGCTGCACAGGTGAATATTTGAATCTGTATCAATGATGACTGTTGTTTGTATATTGTTTGTACACAGTTCATGTTAATTCAGTGTGTAAAGCCCAGCAATACAATTTTTTTTGTTGTTGTTTGTTTGTTACAGAAGGAGAAATATTTGTAGATCAGCTCATTTTGCCAGTGTTCTGTAGCCTACAAAGCAAAAAGGCAGTATAGATGCAGAGTGCAAACGGAAAAAAAAATGACCTTAAAGTTATCCTGTTGTCTAGCCAAAGTAGTTGTAGGTGGATTATTGGACATGTGGAGGTTTTGTTACTTACAGTATAGCTTAGTTTTGGTACATATTGATCTTCATAACAATGTGAATGTCATGAAAATGATAATAACAAATTTTCCACCAATAATGCAGTTACTGCCTTTTTGCTTTGTACAGTGATTTATATTCTCACACTGACTTCTTTTGTTTATCTCCCCCTCCCATGTGGGTCGTGTGATAGGCGAGGTTTGACTCATTCTCCGCAGCATCTTGTCCTCAAGGGTGACCAGCAGTGAGTAAACAGGTGAGACAGAAATAGAACTGAGACAGTGATGAGGGAGGGTGGTTCAGAAAAGAATCATACAAAAAAAGCTTTATGTTGGCATCGGTTAGCCTACTCTTATTCCAGTGACAAAGTCAAGTTAAATTTCCAGTAAGGGTAAAACTTGAGGAAAGTTTGACATTTGAAAGACACCCCTAAGACCCATTGTGTTTATAGTGAAGTTCTTTCTTTCTAGAGATACAATCCCAAAGCAAGGCATGGCACGCAAGCTGTTTCTAGTCATTGTGGTGAGTCACTGCTTTATGTTCATGATGATTAACTAACTTCATAAAGTTGTCATCTCAACTTCATCAATAACAATTTCAGGATGTAATTCTATATTTAGAACTGATTGATATGACATCGCCCTACACCTTATGACACAACAGGTCAGGATTTGTTTTGGGTTAACTTGATGAACTAATAACCTCCATGGAAATGTTGTGCGGTGGCTTAAAGCAAACAGCTAACAGTATATCTTTCACTGAATAACTTCACATTTTATTGTTTTACAGATACAAATAATAAACTTCACTAGCCATGTGTAACCTAAATCCAGATTATTCCATTCTCACAGCTCTTTGTTCTGGTGGGACAATTGTATGGGCAGATGTCAGATGACGATGAAGACCAGATCATAATGGCCGAGCTTGATAAAGTCGCAGGTGAGATGAATTGTGTGCATCACTCACTTAGTTTTGTTTTATGTAAATGTTGTCAGGATCGAATCCATTCAATGTCACAACAAAACATTTCTGTTCCATGCTCTGAATTCATGTTTTATATAATTGAAAGAAGTCAGTGGGGTCTTTTTAAAGCTTGATTTTTTAAATGTTTGTTTGATTACACTTCACTTGAGGGTATCTACTGTAAGAGTGACATGGCACTGTCATGAATGTGACATAAACATTATAAACAAGTCATACATGTTTATCATAGCGCTACTGTCTTTATTTGTTTTTTGTCATGTCAAGTTAGGGTTAGGGTTCATGTGTCATGACAGTGTCATCTAACTCTGATATAGATACCTTAAAGTAAAGTGTTAATGTTACTTAGACAGACAGAAAATGACAGACAGACAGGCTTCCATGACAGACAGAAAATGTATTGAAATGGAGAACATAACATAGTTTAGTATGTGATACATAATATCACCTTTCCTTTATTTTACAGATGAAATGCAAGATGGCAACGCAATGGTCCGTGACAAGCGTTTTTTATTTTTTAATCCGCATTTTTCAGCACGCGGTTTAAAAAAATAGCACCACCACCACCACATTATTAGTGCACTTGACCACTGATACACCAGTGAGCCAACAGAGAATTTTGCACACATTCAGAGATTCTGTGAAATGAACAAAACACAGTTCTCCTGTGTGTGAAGAAATAAAGAATTTCAGAAGCATTTACCTTTTTGTGCTTGTGGTTTCTTTTCAATAATAAACCGCCCCCACAGTGTGATATAATAAATACTGGTACTGGTCATGAAATTAGAACATCATGACAACTAATGAAAACCCCAAATTCAGTAGGCCTATCTCAGACAATTTGAATATTGTGAAAAGGTTCAATATTGAAGACACCTGGTGCTAACCTGACTCTCGCCAGATCCAGGGGGTCAGGACAAAGATCCTTAAGGCGGAGCAAGATACGTCGCCGTAGTTCATGTCTATGGGCGCAAAACGGGCATTACTTCCTCTGCATAAAGGGGGTGTGTCATGCATGTCATGTCCATAGACTTCAATGGAACAGCTCTGCATAAAGGGTCATTCCGTGTCAAATCACTAATGGTTTTAAAACTACAGCCCTTTGAAGCTTCAAGTAATTTTAGGCATTATGGTGAACAATCCTTTTTGGTCAACTTGCAACATCGGCTCTTTTGGAATTTCACACACATCAATCAGTGAAACTATGTGAATGGAAGCACATTTTCCTGTTGAATTCAAAAATGCAATCAGATTAGATGTATTTTGTGTAATTTCCCCTCTGCAAAGCTCTGAAAATGGCTATAAATTCATTATGTGAAAATACATCATCACTTTTGAAGGCTTCTCATATGTACCACAAATTCATCAGGTTTTTTTCCCCCACTCATATATGGACTATAAGGTCATGTTCATGCATTAACATTGGTTGTAATCATTATATTGTCAGAGCATTTTGTTTTACAGTTTTTGCCTATTGCTTACACACTAAAATCAAATGCTTACACCAAAGCCTCAATACCTAAACTTCTTGTATTACACTTTAGACACAGTGTAACCATAGCTTAAACACATTCTCTGCTTTGCACGTTGTTTGCAATTCTGCAAAACACTTTTTGCGAAAACACTACACACATTTTCTTTCTGCAAAACCCTTTTTGCAAAACACTACACACTTTTTCTTACATTAAACACTTTGTGCAAAAACAAAATCCCCTGATATCATTGGGAAAACACTTTGTTCAAAATGCTAAACTCATCTGGCAATTGCAAGCACTTATACACCTGAAAACACGTGCACAGAAAACATAACACCAATCGGTCTGAACCTTAGCACCACAAATAGGCCCTAGGTAAGCCATTTTGAGAACTATGGGTGCCTCTCAACATCTCTCCTCGATCCTCGATGCTTGATCCTCGAGGGGCGTTCCCACTGATCTACAGTATAACTAACACTGGATAGACTATCCCATTGTTTTCACCCCATCATTCTTTATGTCGATCAGTGAGGATCGAGGCCAGAGGAGCGAGGGAGGACGTATAAAAGCCCAAATGAGAGGCACCCATAGCCTGTGATGTGGTGAACTCTTATGGCCTGATCCAGCTAGACAGAGAGATGATTAGAGTATTATGTACAGCGCCCTCCACAATTATTGGCACCCCTGGTTAAGATGTGTTCTTTAGCTTCTGATAAATTCATTTTTTTTCCCAAATAATATAGGACCACAATGAAAAAAAGCGTAAAATCCATCCTTTAATACAAGTGCAATTATTTAGAAGGAAAAAAATCCCACATTAAGAAATAATTATTTTACATCAAATCATGTGTGCCACAATTATTGGCACCCCTGATGTAAATGTTTTGTACAACCCCCTTTTGCTAATAAAACAGCACCTAATCTTGTCTTATAATGTTTCACAAGATTAGAGAAAACAGAAAGAGGGATCTTCGACCATTCCTCTTCGCACAAAATCTCCAAATCATCCAACGACCTGGGTTGTCTCCTCTGCACTCTCCTCTTCAACTCACCCCACAGGTTTTCAATGGGGTTGAGGTCTGGGAACTGAGATGGCCATGGTAGGAGCTTGAGACGGTGTCTGGTGAACCATTTCTGTGTAGACTTGGCCATATGTTTAGGGTCATTATCTTGCTGAAAGACCCAATGACGATCCATCTTCAGCTTTCGGGCAGAGGCCACCAGATTTTGATTTAAAATGTCCTGGTATTTCAAAGCATTCATGATGCCATGCACCCTAACAAGGTTCCCAGGCCCTTTGGAAGAGAAACAGGCCCACAGCATCACCGATCCTCCCCCATACTTCACAGTGGGCATGAGGTGCTGTTCTGCATACTCATCTTTTTGTTATGCCAGACCCACTTAGAGTGTTTGTTGCCAAAAAGCTCTAACTTTGTCTCATCTGACCAAAGCACACGGTCCCAGTTGAAGGCCCAGTACTGCTCCAGACGTTTGTGCTTATGATTTTGAGTGAGAAAGGTTTTTTTCCCTGCATGCCTCCCTGTTAAAGAAATTATTATGTTATTATCATTGGTAAGGACATTTAGGTGTGTCTCATGTCTCACATATTGTTTTGCAATGTCTGCAATATATCATGTATACGTGCACTACTGATGCCAAGAGTATTCTTGCCAACATTGTTCTTGTTTACGTCAAAGGAAACAGATGTACCTGCAAAAGCAGGATATGGTTGATAGGACGAATAATGACAATAAAAGATTTACCCAGAGTTTCAGAGGACAGAGACTGTTTAGCAGGGAGAGGGAATCCTCCTGTCTGAACGCTCTCTCCTCTCGGCCAGAGTACAAAACATGCTACTTGTTGTGGTTCTTGTGTCTTAAAATTTTAAATACTAGGAAGATTTTCCTTACATTTTGGTCCTTCGAGCCGGATGCCAATACATTCAAGACCTGGGACTGCTCGTCGAAAGCTGAAGACTGTGCGCACAGCCCGCGGTTTAGGACCGTGGAAGAAAAGTCCCGTACGGTTAAATTCCGTATTGGCCAGCAGACGACGACCGGTGCCCCGGGAATTGGATTGAAGGCATTTCGACGAACAACAGAGCAGAACCATAATAGTGTGAGTATAAAAATCCTATAGGTTTATAAAAAAGGGAAAGATCGCATTAAGTTGCTGTTCTCTTATACAGCTGTTAAAGATAAACTTTCCAGGGGGTTAGAGTCCGCCTTAGTTTATCTAAAAAGGGGGTTAGAGTCCCACCTTAAAAATAGGGGGTTAGAGTCCCGCCTGAACTATCAAATAGGGGTTAGAGTCCACTATATTGATAATAGAGGGAAAGAAGGAGTGTGACTGAGAAGTGTGTGTGTGAAGGGATTGTCTGTGAGTTAAAACGAACAATAGAGCCTGTGAGAGATAAAACACCCAGGGGAAGCCGGACTACGGTCTAGAAGCTCGCTTCCCAGGCTTGTTGTTTGCCCTAAGAGGACGACACAGATCAACCCCTTATTTGTAGACATGGGAAACACTCAAAACAAAGAACAAATTTATGGCTCGAGTCCATCCAGGACATGAAAATTGGCTACCACGTTGGAAAGATAGATTTGAATTTGAAGGCAAATTAACAGTTCCTAACTGTTCTAAATTGCTGTGTGATGTACTAACCAGGCTTGTGCACAATTCCGAATTTTAGAATTTGCCTCCATTCAATTCATGAGTTGGAATTTGAATTGAATTGGCCCCACCCCACAGGAAGTTGAATTTGAATTGGAATTGGAATGACAGGAAGTGGAATTCAATTCATGGCAATTCAAAACAAATTCACACTCACATAACAGGACGAATGTGTTGAATCTCACATACATTCAGTTCAGGGAAAATTACACATTGGAAATGTAATTGATTACTGTTTTCAATTATAAATTCTGTGTTTGTTGAGATCATATCTGACATATTTTGTGAAACTTAATTGTTAAACACTGCAAAAAAAAGGGTGTCTAAAAACAAGATAAAAACACTAAATCTGAGGTAAAAGGTATACTCAAAACAAGTGAAATTTTCTGTCCATGCAGCAAGATAATTTCACTTGACAAGATTTTGAGAGTTAAGATAAATAAAAAATCTAGAAATAAGCATGGTATTTGGAAACTTAACATAAGCTGAAATTGCTAGTTTTAAAATCAGATTACTTATAAATATGTTTTTTACATCCCCAAAATAAGTAAAATATACTTAATATTAGCAAAATTTACTGTAAAATTAGGTTACTTAAATGTGAACTGACCCAGATTATATTCCTTTTGCAAGTATATTTTCTGGACTTTTTGCCTTTATTCAGATAGAACAATGAAGATAGACAGGAAGCGAGTGGGCGAGTGATTGGGATATGACCGCAGGTGAGATACGAACCGGGTCCCAGTGGGTACTTGCACAAGTACATGGTACTAATGCTGTAACCTGTTGCGCCCCAGTGCCACAGCTTGTGACAAGTCTAGATTACGTGTATTTAAAGTTGTTACAGCTTTAACTATAAAAATAAGCATAAACTGCTGTTTTTAAGATGATATCTTAAATCTTAAATTAAGTAAAAGTTTCTTGTTACTGAATCTTAAAACAAGCTTTATTTTGATGAGAATTTGAGGGAGAGATGTAAAAGATCTCATTTTAACAGTATTTACCTAACTTTAAGATTAAATGCCTATTTGAGACAAAAAAAGATGTGCTTGATTTAAGATAGTGTAAAGTTGAACACTTAAAGTAAGAAATTCACTCTTAAAACAATGTAAATGATCTAACACTTCTAATGTATTTTTTTTTAATCTTGATAAGAATCAAATAATTTGCAGTGTACCCTTAAATTATGTATGTGAATTGATTTGAATTTCATTGAATTTCAATTCTACTTCCCTTAATTCAAATTCGAATTGTAATTCTGCATCCTGTTTTTGACCTCAATTCAAATTCAATTCAAACTCAAGAATTGAATTGGAATTTAGGAGTCATTCTCAATTCAATTCTGAATTTTGCACAAGCCTGGTACTAACGCACCACTCTAATAAGAAGGGTGGATTAAAAACGCATCATCAAAAAGAAATTGATGCGGCCAAATTGTGGTTGGAGGAGGCAAAAAAGCGTGAAAATAAAATAAAAGAGTGAAAAAATTGCACTGTAGCATATGTTAAAGAAGACAATATGCCAGGCGTCTCACCTCCTCCCTATAATCCGCAACCACAACAGGCTGCAGGAGCACAACCGCCACCCCCGCCTTCCCCCGCTCTGGTGGAAGCATCCCCTCCCTCACATTATGATAAAACTCTGGATTGGCCTCCACTGCCGCCGCGGGTGGAGGCATTTCCAATGATAGAACTGCCTAATCCAACATTTAGGCCAGATGCGCCTGCAAATGATGCCAATCCACACTTAATGTATGTCTATAGGACATGGACACAGGAAGATGTTAAAAAAGCGGTAGAGGAAATTCCATCACATAAAGCCCAAATTAATGAATTTTGCGATGAAATTAAAAGCATAATAGCGGTGTACCATCTAAATGGTTTTGCAATGGCATTACAAGGAGCTGGTAGACAAGCTGGTAGAGGCCGAGGCCGTGGCCGAGGCAGAGGAAGAAGTGATAGAAGAAGAGGAGGACAAGGTAGAAATAGGCCAGGACAGCAAGAACAGGAAAATGAAGATGATGATAGCAACAACTGTTTCAGGTGTGGGGGTCGCGGGCATTGGTCTCGTGACTGCGCCACCACATATGAGAAAGAAAAGAGATACGATAGAGACCAGTATGATGCCTGACTAGTAACTGAAGAAGAAAAAGAGCTAGAAATGTGTGAGACATTTCTAGACTTATAGCTGATATAGTGTGTTTAAATGACAAACTAGAGAAAGCAATATTAGAAGCACCAAAACCAATAGCAAAAAAGCAAATGGTGTCCTCTTTAGGACTTTGTAACTATTGTCGTACAGTATGTGGGTCCCAGGTTATGCCGAGAAGACACGCCTGTTACAAGCATTAGTCTTTGATGAGCTTATGGCTGCGCATGATAAAATAAAAAAATAGACTAAAGAAGCTGAAATGGCGTTTTTAAACATAAAACAGTTAATTGCTAGGTCCACTGTTTTAGTACTGCCTGATTACTCTAAACCATTCATACAAATGTTGATGTAAAAAAAATAGTTTCATGACCACGGTTTTGACACAACAATGGGAAGCTAAAAATAAACAGTGGCATTTCACTCTTCACAACTGGACCTCGTGGCGAGAGCCACCCCCGTGTGTGCAAGTTGTGCCCACCACTGCAATGGCAGTACAAACTTCTGTTGAAGTTGTGCTTTTTCACCCATTGACTGTGAAAAGTCCCACATGCCATCTCCCTATTACTGTTACAAACTAACATGACATTCTTATTTCGTATGACAGTATTGTTATCACAATCACACATTAAATATGGTGTAAACGAAGCAGCTTATGCAGTGACTAACTGCTAAATTAGAAGTTAAACTTTTGGTCTGCCACATGCTCTGCACAGGTAGCATGTGAGCTTTTTGGCAAAAAGAAAGTGACAATATACACAGACAGCCAATATGCCTTTGCTGCGTCTCACATTACCGAAATCAATGTACAAATGGGTAGCTATTTTGAGTCATGGGCAGAGCCATGTCTCAACAGGAGGGATGTGTGCACTAGTAGACAAACACTGTGTTCAAAGGAATATGTAGACACGGATACTGCTCCCTCTCTCTCTGTTTCTCCACAGGATTCCAGAGTGAAACCAGGAGACTGTGTGTTCATCAAAGTCATCAAGAAAAAGTGCTGGTCCGATCCACGTTGGGAAGGGCCCCACCGAGTCATCCTATCTACACCCACTGCAGTGAAGATGGAGGGCCAGACCATTTGGACACACCTCTCTCACTGTAAGGTTCGAGACTTTCCAGCTGCAGAGTCAACCGCTGAGGAGGGGAAGCCCGACTCCAAAGGGGATTAGAGGTTTAGAATCTAGTCGTCTCAACGTCGGTGAAGATCTTGGATCCTCCGAAGCTTAGTGACGATGCCTTGAGGTAACAGACTTTTAGTGTTGAGGTTGGCCCTTGGAGCGGCTATCACTCTCACCTTGCTGACACTTGTTACAAGGACTGAACAAAAAACTTTTTTCTTGAAAGACAAAGGAAGCCGAAACAAGAGATGGATTTTGTCAGAGGATCTGCATACCTACAACATCACACATGTGTATCACTTCTGATTTGAATAATGTGTCTGATTGCTATGTGTGTTCTCTGATGCCAATATCTGCTTCTCAACACCGTTTGACAGCCGTAAAAATTCCTTCTGTACAGAGTTCATGTATAGGTTAAGGAACGTCTGGTGAAAATGTCTCTTATGATAATTCTCACATGAAAATGTTTAAAGATGGCACTAACACGACCTATGTCTGTGCAGTGACACACCCTTTCAAATACATAAAGTCCCACTGAAATACAAAATTCCCACTGATATAGCCCATAAAAATGAAAGTATATGTGTAGTAGAAGGTAAGTTTTCTCCTCTTGCTTGTGTACACAAGTGCCGCTGCTATGGCAGGGTAATGGAAGAATTTTTCCTCTAACGGTTTTCTCCTCAAAATAAGATCAATCATGACTGAGGTTTTCCGTTAAGGTTTTCGCTTCCATCAAAAGGTTTGAAACTTGCTATTCAAGTTGGTAACAATTACTACATGCTTTGATTTTATGTGTGAGTTTGGAATAAGGATGTGTTTAGTGTGAAGAAATACTGTATGCAGAATGTTGCAGTTCTTCAGTTTAATCTTAAGAGTTGAATCTATTTGGTTTTGCAGTTGAAATTGATAGTTGAACAGCTTAAATAGATTTAAGTTTGGTTAATTATTAACATGAATCCATGTCTGTATTATGATTGATCAAAAGCTGGATATTTAAGTAAAATGTAATGGTTAAATTGATTAACCTCATGATCAGCAAAGAAGTTGTTACAGAAAACCTGTATTGGAGATATGTCAATGGAACAAATGATTGTGAAGTTACCAATGATAAACAGGAGGGAAATGTTAAAGAAATTATTATGTTATTATCATTGGTAAGGACATTTAGGTGTGTCTCATGTCTCACATATTGTTTTGCAATATCTGCAATATATCATGTATACGTGCACTACTGATGCCAAGAGTATTCTTGCCAACATTGTTCTTGTTTACGTCAAAGGAAACAGATGTACCTGCAAAAGCAGGATATGGTTGATAGGACGAATAATGACAAGGCCGCTTCTTCTAATAAAAGATTTACCCAGAGTTTCAGAGGACAGAGACTGTTTAGCAGGGAGAGGGAATCCTCCTGTCTGAACGCTCTCTCCTCTCGGCCAGAGTACAAAACATACTACTTGTTGTGGTTCTTGTGTCTTAAAATTTTAAATACTAGGAAGATTTTCCTTACACTCCCAAACAACTTGTTGGCATGTTGATAGTGCCTGATGGTTGTTTTGGAGACTTTGTGACCCCAAGATGCAACCATTTGATGCAATTCTGTAACAGTGAGTTTTGGAGATTTTTTTATTTCTCTTACCATCCTCCTCACTGTGCGTGGTGGCAAAATAAACTTGCGTCCTCTTCCAGGCTTGTTTACCACTGTTTCAGTTATTTTAAACTTCTTAACGATTCCTCTGACCATAGATATGGGCAGGTGTGCGAGTGCCCATTTTCTTATAGCCATTGCCTTACTTGTGAAGGTCGACACACATCTGCCTTACTTGAACAGTGTGTTCCTTTGTCCATGTTGAAGAGAAATGGCCTCTGTGTCACGTCATATTGATAGCCCAGGGAAACAGGATGTTAAGAATTACTAATTAAATGTTCCTACATACTCTGATTGACTTTGTAAACTACTGTGGAAATGACAGAAATGACAGAAATACTTTAATTACATTTATTTCCTAGGAATTGTTAGGGGTGCCAATAATTGTGGAACAGGTGATTTTATGAAGAATAATTATTTCTTAATGTGGGATTTTTTTCCTTCTAAATAAATGCACTTGTATTAAAGGTTGGATTTTACGCTTTTTTTCATTGTGGTCCTATATTATTTGGGGAAAAAAATGAATTTATTAGAAGCTAAAGAGCACATCTTAACCAGGGGTGCCAATAATTGTGGAGGGCGCTGTATTGTTGCTACTTGTTTGTATTGTTGCTTAAGTTTTTCTTCAGTGACTGTAAGTGTACAGTACTTTTTGTTTGTGTGCAGATTTTTATTTTTCTACACTTTACAGTAGCAAGAACTATAATTTTGCCATTTTCTGTTGATTGACTTGTCACTGTAACTGAACATATGGTACAGTGAAGGAAAGAAATATTGCCTGCAGCATCAGTTTTGTGGAAATGTTAATAAAACATTGCAAACGTACCATAGGCGCAGTGATCGTACGCAGCATCTGAAAATAGTCCCCATAGACAACAAGCAGTAGTAGTGCCAGTAGTTTGCAAGTTGCCTTGATTATTACGCCAGATGAGAGTGTAGTTCCATGTCAAATCAGCCTAGAAAAACGCAGGTTTCATTTTCAGTTGGTCTTATTGCACTTTCTAACTTGAGAGGAGACACGTTTTAAATGGGAAAATTACCAGAAATCTTAGGGAACAAGGTGAATATCGATTGTTTTGCTCGAGGGGAGGTGGAAAATAAGCGTATTTCCAAAAATGGCGGAATATCCCTTTAATAAAAATGGAAGTCAATGGAAGAGTAAGAGAGTCACTTGTTTGCTGCACATATCCAATCTAAACACACATTTTATGGTTCATAGTTGAATTGCTCCAAGTAATTATTGCAACATGAACAACATACTACTCATAAATAAATCTTATTTAGAGAAAATGAACTGATCAAGCAAATTATACACACATAAGACTGACTGATCATAGATGCAGCAAGAGGATTTAGCTTGCCATCTTTGTAACAGTTTTCTACATCACCATAGAAGTTGGAAAATTAAAGTCATAACAGAACATATTCAAGAAAAAATGTTTTTTTTTTAATTCAGTGCATTGTCAGATGCAGAAAAAGTGTCAGATGCAGTTTAGAGCAGGTATTTCACTTGATGAAGATGACCATGCATGTTTCCATCACATGAAAGTATTGCCTGGATCCAAGAAAAGGAGAAAACTCATCAAGTATCTTTTTAAAATATCTGATCTCAACTGAAACAATACTTTTTTCTGCATCCGGCAATGCACTGAATTTTGCCATGGAGACAAACCGCTGATCTCCACCTTGATGCTCTTTGTCTCTCATAGAGGACAGCATACCAAGCATATAGGCCCCTTCTCAACCTCTCTGGGTCATTCCGTGTCAAATCAGATAAGATTGTTGCTGCACCGTCTCAGATTTGATTCAAACAAATTCAAATAGTTACCGCCTTGTAAAAGTAGCAAAATGCTACTGTTTCGCCAGAGGGGGGTGCCAAACTTCACTTTTTAAATTGTAAATGTTTATTCTGGTGTTACCAAAACACCTGTAACTACATGCATTTATTCTGTGAAGGGGGCTTAGATGCAATATTAGAACTTTACACACTACATGTCCATACACTTTTCTATTTCCACATAGATTTTCATCATCCTACTACCTACCCCACATAGCTTTTCAGCTGCATGAAAATGACACAAAAAATACAAACATGCCTTGTTTTATCCTTATTATTGTCAAATTCATTTGATTTGGAGACTTCACATTTTGGGACAACATTAAAGGATTATATTTCTATAGAAAAGACTCGTTGATGGCAGGTGTGTCCCAATAAAAAAGTTTTGAGACCCTCAATATCACTTTTTTGCATGTTTTTTCAGAAACTAGGGACTTAATTCTGTACAACCAATGAGACTGTGGTACAAACATTTAATCATTGAATCTTACTGAGAACATGCTTGTCTTGCATTCTATAAAGTTTAGTCAGGCTAGGAATGATACTTTTTAAGATATGAGTACCTTAACATGGCCTCCAAGATAAGGTCATTTAGAGAGTGTAAAAAGGCAAGGGCAAAAAGACAATGAAAACAATAGAATTGAAAAAAAAATATTTTACAGATTTTAGTTATGGAACCTAAACATTGTGTAGGCAAACTTTGAAGAAAATCCGAGTCGGTGCTGCAACCATTTTCCTGGATTTTGTCTGATTTGACACGGAATGACCCCTCTCCTCAACCCTTGATGAGGGTCCTCCAGGCTCATTCCCGAGTCCGACTGATCTATAACTAACACTGGATATCCTGTTGTTGCCGCCTTATCATTCTTTATCTACATCAGTGGGAACTGCCAAAGAGGGCAATTATGTAAAATACTCTTGCTGCATGTATGATGACCAGTCAATTGTGTGTAGGCTATAATTTGCTTGATTTGTTTATTTTCTCTAAATAAGATTTATTTATGAGTAGTATGCTGTTTTTGTTGCAATAATTACTTGGATAAATTCAACTATGAACCATAAAATGTGTGTTTAGATCGGATATGTGCAACAAACAAGTGACTCTCTTACACTTCCATTGACTTCCATTGTATTAAAAGAGCACCTCAGGTCTATGCAGTAGAGCCATAGGCAGTGTTGGGGAGTAACGCATTACATGTAATTGAGTTACGTAATTTAATTACAAAATAAATGTAACAGTAATATATTACAGTTACTGTAGAAAAGTTTGTAATTCAATTACGGGTACTTTTGAAATGTTTCAAAATTACAATTTGAATTACATCTCAATATTGTCAGCAAAACCTTGCAAAGAATATTGTATGTAAAAAGAACTGTTTCCCTCCACAGCCATAGTTTGATACGGGACTTTCTGATCTGAAGGCTCTATCACGTCTACAGCGCCATCAGCGTAGGCCTACATGCCTGCCTGTAAACGTGTTATGATTATCATTATATTATCCTCACAAAAAATGTGATGCTAATTCATGTATTGAATGCCCTTGCTGCCTTGTGCGCTTGTACAGAACCGCTCGGCAGCCTGTAGACCAAGGCCGAAATCTTTGCATGGATTTGGGGACTATATATATCATTAAAAAATCGGAAAAGTAATCAAAAAGTAATCAGAAGTAATTAGTTACGTTACTCAGAAAAAGTAATTCAAATAGTTACACTACTATTACATTTTAAACAGGGTAACTTGTAACTGTAACACATACATTTCTAAAGTAACCTTCCCAACACTGGCCATAGGCTACCATACACTGACTGACACCACCACCAGCTCAACTGCAACACTGCTCACTTCCTCCGATTTCAAATGGTGCAGTAGGCTATATAGCTGTCATATCATTCGGCTCAAATATTCTGACTGAAGATTTGACAACAGATTTAATATATTTGAAAAATCCACCCTTGCTTTGTTAGCGACCTGGACAGCACAGCCTGTTAAGTAGGCTACACGTCTGTCGCTTACGGTCGAATATGGTTCTAATGCCAGTCTGGCTATCATCGTAAACTCAGTCCAGCTTGAGGGTGAGTGTTGGCTAGGCCTACTGTAGGCTAAGCCTCCATTGTATCACGCTTCATTCCGTGCACTAATAACTTAACTTAATATTTTAACTAATGTAAGATCTTTCCTTGCATCTCTACTCCCTATCAACGTGGAAACTGCCTACTGTTAAAGGGCAAAATGTAAACTTTCAGACTCGTGTTTCACCTCGAGAATATTTTTCTGACGGACAGAAGAGACGTCATTTCCTGGTTTCTTCCCTGAGCCCTGGTTCAGGAGATGTGTACGATGCGTGCGTAATATAGATTTATTTGTCCATGATATAATTATGGAGAAGAAGATTGCTGTACGCTCGCAAGATCCGGGCCAGAGGCGGGTGCTGGACTGTGCCACGCGACAACGACGTTTAAACCGCCAACTTGAGGCTTTGGAAAAGGATAATTTTCAGGATGACCCACACGCTAGTCTCCCGCAGCTAGTCAAGCGGCTACCTCAATTCGACGAGAACGATGAATCAGCGGGCAAACGGAGAAGAAAGACAAGGGGTGATCACTTCAAACAGCGGTTTCGTAAGAACTTCCAGGCTCTCCTGGAGGAGGAGGACTTAAGCGAGAACGATGGGCCAAACTATCTGACTGCCTGCGCCGAGCCGTCGAAGATGCCACAGCGTCATTTTTGCGCCGTCTGCGGGTTCCCCTCTAACTACACTTGCGTGTCGTGCGGGGCTCGATATTGTTGTGTGCGATGCCTTGGCACACACCATGAGACTCGATGTCTCAAATGGACAGTTTGAGCTCTGTTTTTGTCTTACTGTTTTCTGGACACTCTTGTGTGGCCATAGCGAAAATGACCTGGAAGTGTGTTGCCTTCTTGGAACAAACCCCAGGCGAGAGTCAGATAATTTGATACAGTAATGTTCAGTCTTTTTGCATTAAAGTGCATTCATGCATTGCTGCCTACATTATTTGCTTGTGACACGCAGCTACCTGCATCAGCCGAGTGTTATCTAGTAGGCCTAGGCTAACA
The DNA here is from genome assembly GCF_963854185.1 of Sardina pilchardus. Lineage (NCBI taxonomy): Eukaryota > Metazoa > Chordata > Actinopteri > Clupeiformes > Clupeidae > Sardina > Sardina pilchardus. Next base: position 17,732,453 of record NC_085011.1, read on the forward strand.
GATGGTTGGAAATTATCAGATGTGTAACGCATTGAACTTTGCCCATAAAATGAAAGGCCCTCTCAGAGTGGAAAGATAGGGTAGCTTAAGCTATTAAGTAATTATTTGCAAGTGATGACTGATATTGTTTTTCTTAACTAGACGTTGTTCTTCTTTATAACTTTTTTTGCTCTCATTAAACTGGTGTTGGTGCATTTAGCCTACATATTTCATCAGGAAATTGAAATGTTGTGATGTGAATCAGTGTCACAACAAGTGTCTTCAACAACTTGATGTGGCCTAAACCATTCGCTGCTCTCAAAACGCGTTTTTGTTTGCAATAAGTTAGTGCAGGACTCATCTGCTTATAATGATAGTCCACTAGATGGCGTAGTAAGCAAAATATCTGTGCTTACTACAGCACTTTCAGAACGTGCCAGTTCACAGCCTGGCTGTAAGAATTATATCTGGCTGACATTTCATTTTCTAATGCGTAATACCCCCATCATAGACTTGTCATATTTGACAAGGGTTTAACATTGATTGACCAATTATTTGGCTGAGCTAATTTTCCCACTTAATCATTAGTGTGTCATACTCTGCATGCCTAATGCATATCTCAAACACAAGGACAGAATTCTGTCCATGGACATTTATTGAGATATTTTACAGGAGGCAGCTTTGGCTAATTTGCTGTAAACAGTCACAGCACCATGTACAAAGGTCCCTTCTGAACAAACTGCCAAATCCACACAGTGTGTTGGCCTGTATACAAAAGGTATAGGTTATATGTATTCATATTTGCTCTTGACCCATCTCCCAGAAAAGAAATACAATTTGGTCAGACTATATTTTACACCAGAATTCCCTAAATTATAAACAGTTCTGAATGTTTATGCTCACAGTAAGCTGTTTCTCATATTTCTCAGTGGTTGTTTGGCTTCTGAACACTGGCACACCATCAGCATACTGCACATTAGTCACTGCTGTCAAAACAGAGCTCAATGATAGGGAGGGAGGTATTTTTTTCCTGTATTATTTTCGGAGGAAGATCCACCATACACTTGTTGCTGTGACAGACCTGTCTGCTGATGTTGACAATGAGAGGGACATGTTGCCTGGAAACCACAGGTTCAGCCTGAATGGTGGGCTGAATCTTGGCAAGTCGGAGAAACCAAAGACACACACACACACACACACAAAGTGTGGGCAGCAGTTACAATGCAGTGTAGAGAAAGGAGAGCAGGAGCTCTTGTTTGTGTTTGTTTGGCGCACACTTGAGACTCTTGTTATGGTTTTGTGTCTACCTGTTGCGACAACCTTGAAATGAATTAATGGGTATGACTACTGAGCAGTTTTATTCTCTCTGCAGAGGAGTAGAACAGGGAGCGCACAAGGTGGGGATGTGTGTGGGGGGTCGGGGGGGGGGCAGCATGATCAGTTTCTGTCAACTGTGTTGATCCATCTTGACTGGGCCTGTTCACTAGAGTGGAATACAGCAGTCTGTTCCTGCACAGTGGGGCGGAGCCCACCTCCGACCAGACAGGCTCCATCCCATGTAGTATTATGGGCCTTGGCCAGATACCTGGACACAGTGGATACATCTAAATTGAGCCTGTCTCTCTCCTCCTTTTTTTTTTTTAATGGTTGCCTTGCAACCTTTTACATAGTGTGTAAGACATGGCACTGCCCATTTTTCTTGTGTGTATGTGTGAGTAGCCGCCTCTCAGCATGGACGTCTCACTTTACACTGTTGGAGGTCTTAAACAGAATTAATCCCCTGCAGCCGAAGCTGGGAGAGAAAGAAGAAAAAGAAAGAAAGAATGAGTTTTGAGTGGGGATGGGTGTGTGAGTGGTCGCTATTCCAAGCACTGAGGAGATTAGTCTGAAACCCTGTTTTTTAAAAAAAAAATCCTTCCTTTTTCTGTAATTTCCACCAGCACTCAAGTCCACCATGCTGCGTCTGTGGAATTTCAACTAGACTGAGTCATAAACTAGTGCAGACAGCACGGAATCTGCAGCACCTGTTTTATCCGAGGGGAGGAGAATCTGGCAGAGCCGGTGTCTCCTGTCAATGTGAGCGACGCTGTCACTTCTGGTTATGACCCCAACACACACACACACACACACAGACACACACACACACAACACTGGTGCAGAGCAGGCCAAATGTGTCTCCAGCAAAGTGTGACTGTGCATACATCAAGAGGGGTGCGAGAGGCCGCGTGTTTCTCCGCGTGGTTAGAGTAGGTGAAAGAGTGAGAAAAAGGAAGAGAGGGATCGAGAGGGGTCACTTGTTCGTGTTTCACACTAGAGGACGCCTCGGGGAAATAAATGAGAGGCAGCTGATTGACAGCTTTGGAGATGCCAAAGTCCCACGGTCCTTCACAGCCTCCTGCGCAGATATCCACTCGGCTCGGCTTCAGTCGATGGAGGGCAGCGGGGTCTGTAGACTGGAGGGGAAAACAGGTGAGTATGTGTGCCAATGTGTGTGTAGTAGGCATCAGTGCTGAAGCACAGTGGGATTTCACACTCCTGTTATCATTTTCAGCAGCACTTCGCTCGATGTTATTCCGTGTGAGGCTTTTAAGGATTTTGTTTCCAGTCTGTTCTTCTCCAATGAATTCACCACAGCGAGGAGGCTGCATGGATTCATGAAGTACCGCTATTGTCTACTGTATGTGTTGGATAGTTGCAATGGAATTACATCACACAAAACATGACTCACTTTACTTGGGGTATCTTCCCTGCTGAAAAAAAAAAACAGCCTGACCATCTTAAGGTGGTTTGCTGGTTGACCAGCTTGTGAACCAGCTTGTTTGACCACCCTGATGGTTGACCAGCTACTAGACCAGCAAAACTCTTGTGAAAACATACCTTCAGCTGGTTTTGATTGTCGTACCACCTCAACTTGGTCATATTAGTGTTGCATGTCGACATTGCTGGTTTTTACTAGTCATGTCAGCTTATGTTGGTCATTTTAGCAAACCAGCATGACCATCTTACACCAACAATGTCAAGCTTGGCAGGCTGGTCACCACCAGCAAGACCAGCTGTATCCCACACGTGACGACAGGCTGGTCACACCAGCATGACCAGCTTCCTCAGATGGTCATGCCAGCATGTCTAGCTGGTGGCCTAACAAGCTACACCAGCAAAGACCAGCAATAGCTGGAAGAAAACCAGCTATATACCAGTATCATCTGGTTTCTTGCTGGGGGGGTTTCCAGCAGGGACAATACACTGTGATGTGAACTTATCTGGCTGTGAATCCACTGCCTTGTCATGGACTAGCAGGTATCTCTTCAGCGTGTTGCCTAGTTGGAACTGACTCAACATCCATGACTTTTTCATCTATGAAAGCGGGTCGCTCCTCATTGTCCCTGTAGCCAGGGGAGTTTCGTCTGATACTCACCCCCCCCCCATCTGGTGTTTCCCCTATCTGCCATGACTCAAGAGCCCAGGCCAGGGTCCATCAGTGTTGACTCACAGGCATGGGTGGGTTTGGTGTGCTGTGTAGGTGTAATTTCTAGTACCCGGGCCGGAACACCAGCCTTGCCTATGACCTGGTGATCTGAATGTGTGTGTGTGTGTGTGTGCGTCATCCCATGATGTTTAATAGTTGAATGAGTAGTGTTTTCCTTGGATGGAGGTCCCTGGTGGTGCACTTGTCCCACTTTCACAGGTGCATACACATTTAAATTAAACTGAAAATGAACTACACCCAAGTATGTTATTCTTTCTATCATTACGCCCACACAGGGAAAAAATAACATACATCACATTAAGGAACAAGTTAGCTGTATAGCTACTCTTTACCAAGCAGTACAAGTTGTCCCAGCTGGACCTAAGATACAACTCACAATTCCATTACATCAGGTTAAGTTTCTGTTTACCCTGAGTGAGGGAGGCACCATGTAGGCTATATGCCTGGCTTACTTCAAGTGCTTTGCCACCGCCCACTTCCCTCATCGTTACGCCATCACGGAAAGTGTTTCCTGCACCACGGCATCCTATTTATATTGCCCAGCAGTTTGAATGAAGCGTGTGGGGAGGGCATTGTCCAACTTCGTCAGAGGGCTTACCTTTCCCGCATGGCGTGACCTTCTTTACATTAGCAACAGTGTAGTGGCCTTTTTCAGTGGAACATGACCCAGCCCAGGGTGCACCTCCAGCAGCAGGGTTGGAGGCTCTGCTTGGAAACCTTAAACATGGACCGACCTCCTCCTCCTCCTCTTCTTCCTCTTTCCCAGGAGTGAGTCAAGTAAAACTCAAACCGAGAAAGCCCCAAGCACACACAGAGCCAAAGTAAGCTGAAGTTTAAGATGTTTATTAGACGGCGGGATTTGCTTGAACTGCAGTGTAAACAGAGAAGTCATCTCACCCACCCGCTGCCCCCTCAGTGACGTAGGCCTACTGTACCTCTGAGTATTAACATGTTGTAATAGAGCACGGAAACACAAGTGTGTGTCTATGGGTTGGGTGGTGGCAGTGGGTAATACACGTAATTATGTATTATATTTGGCCATAGTGTGCTGGCCCTGGCTTGCCTAGAGAAAATGAGACAAGGAACATAGCTTGTGGTCGTTGATTCCCTCGTGGACCAAATGTTTAATTGCTCTCCGCCTGTTCTGCTCCCCCCTCTGTTGAAGAGCATTCGTTCCCACAGCTAGCCTCTCAGGAAATGAGTATCAATGTCCAGCCTCTAGTGACTTTACTGCAAGGATTATGGACCAGTATATTGGTATCCATCAAGACAAACCCTTGTGTTGTTCTTTTTGAGGGATCTTATATGTGGTAAGGGAGAGTGGAGATTTCACTAGAGTAACTCTAAGCTTCCATTAAGCCCACAAACTATCATGTGAACAAGACAAATCTTACCAGAGGCCTGTAAGGATAACTCCTATAAGACGTGTTATGTCATCATCTAGTGGATAGGTTATTACCATCGGTCTGTGTGCTTAAACCAGCTACATATTTTGCAGAAATATTTAGTGAGGGAATTTTGATAGGTGAGAGCTGAAAATAGGAATGTGTTTTGATACCAAATATAAATAATAATGGATAATACTCAAAAGGGACATACTACAGAATAGCTACAGAATGTATTGTATGATGCCTCTGGACATATTTTTGTTCAGGTATCCCATTCCTGTGAACTCAGTGACAGGCATGCATGGAGGACTGACATGCACTTTCAACTCAACCATCAATGAAATCAGTGTTTAACTATTGCAAATATCACAAAAATAAGAAATAACAAACACATGGAGACTCAAACAAAACAGTACAAAACAAAAATCACAAAATAAATATCAATACTGTTCTTTTGTAAAGAAGACTAGATATCCACATCAAAGCCACAGTGGTGGGCAGACTGAGCATCTGACTGGGGGAGGAGACGTGTCTGTGTGAGGGCATGTGGAACAGAGGTGGACAGATCCAGCTCCAGAGACTAAAAGGTCTTCTCACATATTTGATCCAACTATTCACTAACTCCGCTGATTTTAATAAGCATAACTGTTAAGCCAGAGGTGCGTTCAAATTCTGCAAACAGTGGCGAAAGTTCATGGCGAATGTTTTTTTTCCAAACAGTTAGATTTGAACGATTCGGTGTAAACATTATGTTGTAACCGGAACACTTTGTCCCACTCATACCTAGCTCCACAGAACTACCTCCTCAAAATGTTTGCAAATGTTTGCCTTGAGTTGTCGGCGAACATTTGCAAACAGAAAACAGTTTGCAAACATTCGCCTATATGTTTGCAAAAACGCATCTTAGGTCAGCTAATTGGTGAGAAGTGCACAGGTACTGTAGGACCAAATGCATAGCTGGACCTTTAGGGCGTATTCACACCAGGAAGGTCCGTTAGTTCACTTATTTGGTCCGAACCAAGCAAGAAACGAACTTGAGTTCGTTTTAATCGAACTAAACAAGGCCGGTGTGAATACCCCCTTACTCTCACAAACTGGACTTTCCACCTCTGGTGTGGAACTATAATAATGGCAACGTCATGTCCATCTAAAATACTGTCAATTCCCATTCAGCCACAGTCTGTCCATGAAATGAACCATCCAGTACGTGACCATCCTCTCATGCCTGTGGCTGTGGCTCCACAGAGCTCGCTGGAGGGTCTCTCCTCTCAGGCGGGTCTGGTGTATTTGGAGGACGTGCTGAGGGCCGAGACCTTCTGCCGTTCTCCAGTGCTGGTCCGTGGTCTCAGGTGCCCTCTGGCCAGTGTCTCAGATGCACCCAACTCCTCACATCTGTGAGGGAACACAGAAACAGTCCTGTTATGTCAGCGTGCACACACACACAAACACACACACACAGACACAGACACACACATACTTCAAAAACAGATGCTCCCCTGTCATATGCAACTGGGACCAAATGGGTCTCATATTTTCACTTTCATGTGGATAAGAAAGGCGTCCCGCTAAAACATGCCTCAGAACACTCTGCTAAAATGTGAATGGATCCCATTTAATCTGCTATTTAATAGAGTACTCTGTTACAGATTACAGAGAGATGGTTCTATGACACAACATGGTTTGCAGTATAAGATGAGCAAGAGCACACTGCTATTAACAAACACCACTCAATTACACGGGTAGGCAGTTCAATGAATCTGAGTGTACTAGATTTCATTTAGAACGGTAGGTGCCTATGTCAACCAATGGAGCTCAAACCAGATGTGATTGTTGTTCGTTTCACATCTGTCTTTCAAGTCCCACAAAAAGATTTGTAAGGATCTCGGTTTCTTTCCAAGCCTCATCAGAGTCTGTATAGTACTTATCAGGCAGTAAGATGTCTTTCCTGGGCACGCTATGGCTTGTCTGATTGAGTCACACGTGTTCAATCCTTCACATCCCCAAGCTGCAGGTCTCAAAGGGAGAAGTGAACACTACTCTCTCCATAGGGGAGGGCAGGATGAAATATCAGCTGAGTGAGAAGAGAAGAGAAGAGAAGAGAAGAGAAGAGAAGAAAAAAATCAAATCAAATAAAGGAATCTGCTGCTTTGTGTGCTAGCAGGAAAGCAGTGGCCTTGTGCTCTGCTGGGAACACGGTGAGAAATCAGTACAGAGAACAATGAGAGAGAGTGGGTGAATGAAAAACAGAGAGAGAGAAAGAGAGAGAGAGGTAAGGAGGGAGCAGAATGCAGACAGATAGAACCAATAGAGAAGAAGAGACACTGCAGAAGTCAGAATGAGACAGAAAAAAAACAGATTGGTGGAAAAGAGAAAACAGAAATGAAAGCACAACAAAAAAAATCAAAGCAAGCGAAAATGAAGGTGAAGAAAAATGTCAGTGATGAGAAAAGAAAGAATTCCGCTATCAGAACAAGGCAAAAAACATGTGTGAGTATAGGACGCGTATGAGGCGGATGGATGGATGTGGGGGAGTATGGCTATGGGGCCCGGCCCTATGAGATGGGGGAGCTACACAGCTCGCTAGATCAGGCTTAATCACTCCCGCCGCCTTCTACCCTCCCTGAGTAACAGTGTGCCAAGCCCTCCATGTCTCCAAACACGCCGAGTACAACAGGTAAAGTGCACTGAAGCGTGCACAAGCGAGAGAGAGAGAGAGATGATATCTGGCCAGTTGCCAACACAACACAAGCGCCGTAGCAGCCTTCCAACCAGTCTACTGAGCCGACACTGCCAAATTATCCATAGCTGCTACTCTCCCTCACCCCCACCCCCACCCCCACCCTCTCCTCCCAACGCCGCCGGTGAACTGTGATACATGCGTGACAAGAGCTCCTCTCGCCAGCGTGAGCGGAGGGCTCCGAGCTGACAGGGCAAGAGCAGGGAGACGCCAAGGAGTTCATTTGGAAGGGGGGAAAGCTGGCAGGTCAACATCTGCTTACCTCCATTACTTGCAGTTGCTATGGAAACCAAGTCGCCGCTGATCCCCCCACTTCAGGATGGGATGGAGGGAGGGAGGGAGGGAGGGAGGGAGGGATAGAAAAGGTGCGTGCAGAGGACTGATCTCACGGACGTACAGACAGGAGGGATGTTTTCTTTTTCCTTTTACAGGAGAGAGTCTCTGGCCGCCTAGGTGGTCTGTAGATCTAGTGGCAGATTACCCAGAATGCACAAAACTCCCGTGTGGAAGAGATCCCACATAGTGTTAGTGGCTTGATGTGTCAAGCTCAACGTGATCCAGTGGCTTGCTGATATAAGTCCAGGCGAGGTGTTGTCGATATCAGGTGGCTCCTGTAGAATTAGTTTACCCTTTGGGTGAAACAGTTCTGATCAGTGTTGGTGCTGCTGCTCCATCCCATAATAATACTCTGGCAACAGTTGTGAATGTTGTGTCAAAAATGTCACTTCACTGACCAACTGTCGCTTGAGTAACCCAAGGCCGGAACTTATAAAGTGCATCCAAAAGATTAATACTGTTAAGTACCCAAGTCTCTTGTTTTGCTCAGACGTCAAGGACAAGGTCATTATTTACAAAGGCTTTCTCTGCTAAATAGGTCTCTTTAAAAAATGTTTAGGTAGATCTATCACAACGTTAGTTGGCAGTTTATCTTAGTTGATATCAGTATGGTTTGTGTCATCATAAATTACAAGGGCAAAAGAAGAAGCACATTTCATAAGACACATATAAAAAAGAGCAAAGACATCATATTGCAGACTGCTTGTTTGGACACGGAGCACGTCTTGCTTGTCTTTTTTGGCCAGCTGCCTCCATTTTTGCGAGTGGATGAGTAAAGTAGGGGCCGCCTCTCTCAGCCAAGCCTGAGCCTCCCTTTCATCCCCTGGCCCCATCTAAGTCCTGGTGCCGCCCGAACGCTCCCTAAGGGCAAAGTTCTGCTCAGTCCATAGCCGTGGCTTTTTGAGGCTGTTTCAGAGGACAGCCGCCTTTGTAGTGGTAATTTTATACGCGGCTGAGCCTCTGGTGACCCTTCGGGCTCCCTACGTCTCGGCCTTCTTTATGGACGATGAGGAACGTGGCCGGGCTACTGCTGACGGCTGAGGTAGATACTCCATAGAAGGTTGTTCTCCAAGTCTCTGTAGTTGTAGTTGGCATTTGAGCCCACAATTGGAGGGGCAAATGGTGTTAATGTACAGTATGTCAATTGTGTTTGACAAATAAACACTGAACATGTGCACAGTTTACACTGAACATGTGCCCAGTTTACTTGTCATGAATTCAGTCAGTGCAGGACCTCTTAATCCAGGGCTAAGGAGGGTTTGAATTTAAAATAGTCATGAAATTCCCACCTCTTGACATCTCTCACAGCTGGGGTGTGGGGGGGTGCAGTTGAGACCTCCCACCACACAGGGGCACTGTGAAAGGGCAGAGCGGTTACACCGAGCTCTCATCCGGCGTGGACACCAGCTGCGTGTGCTTCCTCTTCTCCAGGATGCGGCTGAGCTCCTCGGTGAAGGAGTAGTAGAGCGGCGAGGTGCTCTCGGACTCGCTCTGCCGCAGCAGCACGTAGCTGTTCCCGTTCATCTTCCTCAGCACGTTGGGCAGCGTCGCCGCCAGGCCGTTGGCGAACTCCGCCTCGGGCGCGGGCGGCGGCGGCAAGGGCGGCGCCGGCGGGAGCGAGGCGTGGTGCTCCTTGTTGGGCGAGGCCTGGCCCTCGCCGGGCACGATCTGGAGGAGCCCGTCGAGGTGCGCGTCGCCCCTCCCCGGCCGGCACGTGCCGTTGCAGTGCGAGGAGACGGTGCGGAGCTCCAGGGCGCCGGTGGCGGTGGCGGCGGCGCCGCGGAGGCGCTGGGCGCGGGACAGCGAGTACTTCCCCCGCCGGCCGCTCACGCAGAAGCCCACGTAGAGCAGCACCACGGTCAGCACCAGGCACAGCCCGCCCAGGATGGTCACCAGGGACAAGTACATGGCCTCCATGTTCTTCAGGGACAGGAAGTCCGAGCGCGGCGGCAGGGGAGGGGCGGGCGGGGGAGGGGTCAAGGAGTGGTGCTGGGGCCCGGCGGCCGAGGTGGCGGAGTTCTGGCTGGGGGGACGGGAGGTGTGAGGAGCGGGCCGCTCGGTGGTCAGGTCCTCCGCGCCCCCGCCGAGGTCCTCGGGCGGCGGCGTGGGCTCGGCGGCGGGGTCGGCCGGGTGCACCGGCGGCCGCTCCGCGAGGACGGCCACCTCGTAGGCGGCCATGGGCACGCGCGCGCCGTTCTCCAGGGCGAAGCAGCGGTAGCGGCCGCTCTGCTCGGGCCGCACGGAGATCAGCAGGAGGCCGTCGGTGCCCACGCGGAAGCCCGAGTCCAGCCCGTAGCCCTGGAGACGCGCGCCGTCCAGGGTCCACTCCGGCAACGCCACGTTGGAGCTCAGCTCGCATTGCAGCAGCACGTCGTCCCCTTGCATCACCGAGCGACTGCGCTGCGAGACTGGACAGAAGAGGACCGATAAGAGATCGTTAGAAACACAATGGAGATATTCATGCCATTCATCCCATCCCATTATACTGTATACGGTAGCATGCTATCATATATTATCTCCTTTCTATGGGGGATATTGTGGCAGTAAAGCTATCTACATTCAAATTTCCTTTGTAGCAAGCTGGCTCATATCAAGCTGGTAATAGGCACCAGATAAAAGGGTAATGTGCGGCCGTAAGGAAAATGCGCTGCCATTATGCATGACCACTAGAATGCTTATGAATACCTGAGGGCGCTCTGAAAGTTTAATGTAGAGCTCCACACATATGCACTAAATATGTATATTCATAATACTGCAGAGAGCGAATTAGAGCCCTGCTCATTTCCGTTCACAGACTAAAGCACACTCAAGTCCCATACACATTCCAGGCAAAAATGAGAAATCAGTAAAGTGGACACATCAGCACTATGAGTTCTTTAAAGGGGAGCATCCCAGTGGGGCAGGGTCATATGCTTTTCACTTTGAGTAATTCCACTGCAGGCCGGAGTTAATGTGAGCGCGACATAGCTCATCCCATTTCCACGTCCCTTTTCCATTACGGTGTCCTAAGTCCCCCGGTCTCCGCTCTGCGGCTGAGGCTGAGGCTGAGGCGGGAGAGAGAGAGAGAGAGAGGTGTCTGTAAAGAGCTCCCAGCGGAGCCGTGCGGGTGTGAAATGGCCACCTACCATCTGCCGTCTCGTTCTCACAACCCCGGTTCCCCTGCTGAACGTCCTGCCTCAGATTAGACCTGGGACACAAACAGAAAACAGATGTGTCAGCTCGGAGACTGAGAGAGGGGGAAAGACAGACAGAAAGAAAGAAAGAGAGGGAGCGAGAGAGAGAAGGAAAGAAAGACAGAGAGAAAGGTTCAGGGGAATCTGAAACAGATTGTTTAGATTCAAGGCAAGAAAGTAAAGAGAACATATAGGAAGTAAACATGATTTCTTCTCGACAACATGACAGTTTGTGTCATATTAGTAGTCAACGGCACAAAAAACAATTGACCTTCTGGTGTCTAACAGAGCGAGAGGGCCAAACAGAACACTAGATTTTTAGTGTATAGAGGTGACGTTGAACATGCAGTTCAGCACGATGGTAAGATTATTTCTTGTGGTACAGCACACGTACTGTAGGCTAGGGATTTCTTCATAGGGCCATTCATTCTAGCTGTGAATGGTTCATTTCAAAGAGATCAGCGGCAGAGACACCAGATAGAAACACTCAGATAAGAACTACAAAGAGAGGCACGTTGACACGAGCTGAAAGACGGGCGTATGTTGTGTGTGCATTTCAATGTACTGTATGCGCTTGAGTACATGAGTGCATACCTTATGTTGGAATGCATGTCTGTGTACATTCTTTAGGTTGGAGTTGTCTCTGTGTGTGAGTGTGTGTGTGTGTGTGTGTGTGTGTGTGTGTGTGTGTGTGTGTGTGTTCACCTGTCAGAGTGAGTCGAGATCTCCACACACTGCTCCCCATTCCCATCCCAGGCACAGAAGGGGTCTCTGGAGAACACACAGTCGTAGCAGGAGGCGTACCTGCCACAGGTGGACATGGGCAACTGCACCACCTCGGAGGCAGAGCCCACATACACACTCCTCTGCAATGAGTACCACAACACACACACACACACACACGTACACACACACACACACACACACACACGGGCATTAATGAGACCCAGTACCCTCACTGGCTCGGGTCATAAAATTGCAGTTGAAGGACACAGAGACCACTTCCTAGGTGCTGACTCACTTGAATTTGTACTACTACAAACACAAGTACAATTCAGCCCCCTAACAACTACACTACACTACTATACTACTACTACTACTGCTACCACCACAACTGTAGTGCATCCAACAACAATTACATAAACAACCACTAATGACAATACACATATTACTAAAGCTAGTATTCTTACAGCAAGAACAATTCCTTCTAGCATTGTTGTTATATGGTTATGATTTTGATCATCCACCCATCTCACCTGAGCTCCGGAGATGACGATACTGTCCACAGGCTGGGCCTGCTCAAAGAGCTGCAGCTCCTCAATGATATGCAGACGACCTTCGACCTCTACAGCCCTGTGCAGCCACCCCTCATCTACACAAATGCATGCAGACGCACATACATACATACAAGATTAAACTTCAAACCCCACAATGCATTAGCAAGCACACCATCAGGAAGCACTAATCCAATGTATATCACTGATATAATATAGCATTATATCATTAGTAATGAAATGTGTATGCTAATGGCTAATGGCTAAACACATACATGTGGCAAAGGTGGGAGACTGCATGTGGCGATGGCAAAGGTGGGTTATTAATATGAGACAGGACTCACCTGTCCCGATGAAGAGCACGTGGTACGTGTGGCCGTCCAGCGCGGGCTGGCCGTGGACGGCCAGCTGGGTGTAGTCCGTGCTGCGCTTGAACAGCAGGGGGCGCTGCAGCCGCGGCTGCACCTGCCGGAACATGAGCGGGTGCCGGCGCACAAAGTGCAGCACGTCGTCCGGCAGGTCAAAGGACGAGTTCATGCCCTTGGCCCGCAGTCTGTCCGTGATGCACTGGACAGAGAGAGAGAGAGAGAGAGAGAGAGATATGTCAGGTCACGTCATGTCACCTCATATCACGTAACACTGCACCATGTCTAAACTGTTCACCTCAGGCCATGTCCTGTCATAAGCTGTGCTATTCTAACAGAGGAGACGTCCGTTGTGCTGTGTCATGTAACTTCATGTCATGTCTGGTGATTTCTAAGCACAGCATGCTCATGTTCAGTTATAGCATTTTATAGAGGCTCCATAGTCCTCTCTGAAGCTTAGTGGGAGAAATGAATGCATTTCATGTAAATGTCAAGCGAACTTTAAGGGAATATTAAAGAATTAAAACAGACCGTGACAGACCAAATGCAATTTGCACAGCCCTCACACTCACTGGTGGTGATATTTAACAATAAACAACACCTTCCCCTTTGAGTAACTTTTACCTGTGCGTTTTACTAAGAAACATAAAAAGGGCTCTTTTTTCTACAGTAAAGGACAAAACTGGCACTGACTACTCAGACAGAAAGACACTGTTGATCCATCAAAGAACAGACACTCTCTGACCAGAACAGAGCACGCTCTGGGGCTTTCTCTATCACAAACCCTCTTCATAGTGCTTCCGAAAACACAGAGGCTATTGAGCCTCTTGTTATATCGTCTGACTTCCAGCTCAAAGCTAAAAAGCTTCAACAGTAGCCATAATATATACACACATGGAATACTAGGTCTTCATGACCTTCCATTAAGAGTGAAGTTATGGCACTGCTGACGACAAGTCCGGTCCTGAGGAACAGATTAGAAGAAATGCACTGATGGAATAGAGCATTTCCATTCCACAGGGTTCAAGTCCAACTGAGCGCAGGACAATAGGGGCTTTAGCGTTTAAAGGTCTGGCGCGAAATGGCTGACACGAGCGCCAAGTCAAGAGGCTTAGATTTATCTCTCTGGCAGATGACTGAGGACCACGCCTTCGCTCTCCCCTTTTCACACTTTAGAAAAAGCACCGAAAGGTTCCTTGTCACACACACACACACACACACACACACACACACAGAGAGAGAGAGAGGGAGATACACACATGCATGCTAAAGCAAACTTCAAGCCTCACAATACACGCTCAACTCAAAAGGCTCCTCGATC
>NC_085011.1:17751512-17756512 GCF_963854185.1 Sardina pilchardus
AATTCTACATCTCTTTTAACTGCACCACTTGTAACCCTAGCCCACGTATTTCCACATCCTTTTCAACTTTCTCAATGACTTCTCCTCTAAATGGAGTTTTGGACTTATTTTGTGAACATTTGTCTCCAGTCAAAAGATCTGGCCATCCTCACCTTCAGTAAAACTCTCTCCACCTATTCCTCAATCCATCCACTAAATAGGACTACCTACAATTTCAATTCAGTAATTACTTGCACAGAGCCAAGAGTGGCCATTACTGTATAAGCAGGTTCAAGTGAGTGCCAATGGGACAAAATAGCCAGTAATTAAAAGGAGAGCGGCATGGCCACTAAGCTGTAATGAAAGACTTAATGCATCGTAATGGAAGTGTGATGGAACAGGCTCAGAAGCAGGGCATGCGAGGGCAACGTCCGAGTGTGTCAGAGGCAGCGGCAGAGAGAGAGCAATGAATCACTCACACACTCACACGAGCCCACTCTGTCATGCAAACAAACCAGAACAACATTGCAATTCAATGTAAATGACTTCTCTCCGGCGAAAACACAGCAGGGAAGTGACATATTCCGTGCAACTCCCCATCTCATCCGACCGTCGGGCCAAAAAATTCCGCACGCCGCATAACCTCAGCGTAGCCTACCCCGCGGGAATCTCGGAGGACTATCCGCATCTCGGCGCTAATGGAATCGTGTCAGCGACGGGGGCACGCACGAGGGAGGGAAGTCGTGGCGGGGAATCAGGAGCGCGGCCAGCTCTTAAGTAGGGTCCACTCCGGGGAGAGTGTGACTGGACGTCTGAACGGATGGCTGACTCCTGCCGCGAGGCCGTGCCAACGCCATCTGTAAGCCGGGGAGGAACCGTGGGAAACGAGTGGCACTGGCGGTCAGATCGACCTACTGTTTGGAGACCACAGATCTGCTCGGAGGGATTGAGTGGTACGGAACACTGAGTTTAGAGGAGAGGGGGAAGACAAAGAAAGATGAGGGGAGGGGGTAGGAGGTAAGGATGAGAGGGAGTATAGGAAGACAGCCATCCCTTGTTTCTCTCTCAAAATCATATTTCACAGATGCAAAACTAAAACATGGGGGTTACGCCCTTAGAGGCAAAACAAGGCAGACAAATCTCTTTTGACTTGGGTGCCATGTCATACTTCACAATACACACGAGTTCATGGTCTATATCATGACCGACTAGACCCCCTCATTAGTGCATACAATAAATGACTACTTCAGAGTTATCCGAGGAAAAACTTGCTGGTATTTTTCAGCCCTTGGGTTTCAGGTCAGTAAGCTGAACTGTTGGAGTGACTCCATCTACAAGATAATCCCCTCATTAAAACGACTGAACTGGTGAGGAATTAGAAAAGGGGAGAAAAAAGGGGATTTAACAGTTAAGAGTGAATCCAACAGCAGCACCAATAATAACACTGGCGTGAAATCCACCCCACCCTACTCACACACCATCTATCTAATCCCACAGGCAAAGGGGGCAAGCCTCACTAAAGCCTCCGCAGAGACCGTCCAGCACTGCAGACGTGGACAGTGCAAACAATGCTGACAGCAGACTGGATTTTACCCATATAATGGTGACAGACATACACAGCACAATGAGTGTCACTGGACCACTCAAAATGCAAATGGCCAAGTCGCACAGTTGCACACACAATGACACCACACTGGCACACGAGCACACACACACACACACACACACACACACATACACACACACACACACACACACACACACACACTAACACACACACTAACACACACACACACACACACACACACACACACATGCTAACTAACACAAGCAAGGAACTGAGACACACCATTAGCACATTGATGCTGTCACACACACACATACAAACACACACAAGGGACTGAGACTCACCATTCGCATATTGAGGCAGACACACACACACACACACACGACACACACACACTCCATCAGTTCACTGTGCTGGACATACAGAGAGCACAGTAACACAGCAAAACCCGAACAGACCCTATATCAACAAACCCTGCGCAGCACTATGCCATGCAGAGCCTGCTCCGTAATGACCCTGCTGCTTCTGCCATCTGTGAGGCACGGCGGGAGACTCCACGAGAAACACCAGCGCAGCACTGTTTTTGAGGAGCAGCCCAAAGGGGCATCATGGATGCCATCCTGGGCACACACTGCCAGAGGGCATGAGGCGGCGCGTGTGCCCAAGGTGACAGTGCCAGGGGGGAGAAGTCTGTGCGATGCCCCGTGGCCATACCGTTGCTTGGCAGCTGCCGGGCCATCTCAGGGAAGAGTTAACTCTCCGAGCCAAAACTGATGGCTCTACGGGTTTACCTCGATGGTAAAATTCAAGCTGTGGTAGAACTGTGGTGTTAACGGAGGGATATTATGTGGATCAATAACATGAAGGCAAAATGAAATGTAAGATATGGTACATCACCCACTGATGTTGAAATTCAAATCAGTTTTGTTGAATTTCAAATCACATTTTAGTTCATGTGTTATGCTTGCAGACATGTTCGATTCCACAAACTGTGTGGGATTGTTTGAATGACCTATACTCAAGGTTATTCTGCTACTGGAAAAGTGAGAGGCATAGCCATAAACATGATTAGCGAGAAGCTCAATATGTTCAGTCCCTTGTGACTGACAAGAGGAGAAGGCATCAAATGTCTCCTCGAATGACCCCATAGTAGCTAGTACTAGGGAATAGGTAACACTAAGCCAACGCACACACACACACCAACACACACACACACACACCCCAGATGTATAATAATTCAGAATACGTGTAAATTCTTATTTTTCCTCAAAGGAACCCACATCTGGAATTAAAAAAAGATTCAGAAAATTGATGATAACAATGAAGGGAAGTTTTTCTTTTTTGAACAGGGAAACCAGGCTGTTTCTGTAAAACAGCGGGAGTTGGCGTGGTGGACCAACTGAATGCACATTTACGTATGCACCCATGTGTGAGTCTAGGCATACGATGTCATGAAGAAAAGTGTATGCCAACTAGGGTAGGCTAGGCTATTCATCAATTGTCTACCAACAAAAGAGGCAAACAACAGAACATGTTGATAATGATAAAGCTATCACAATTAAAATGATAGCCCTATGATATTAGGCAGACAATCTGTGGGACAAAAAACAATTGCAAGCAAATAAATTCACCAAATAGTAATGAAATAAAGCTCTTACAAATCACCTGGAGATCTGATCTGAATGACAGTTGGCTGATCGAATAAGACAACATAATTAACATGAGAATGAACTAAGCCTGGCTGTGAGACTGGTTGGGTCCAGGCAACAGCAGCACAGAATAAATCCCCATGGTAACTTATTTGCCATCTCTTTTGTGAACACAATTCAAGTCTAAATTCGGCCAGGATAAAAAAAAAAAACCCAGCTTAATCCATAAAGCTTAATTATGTTGGTTTTGTGAAATACCCCTCAAGAAAACTCATAAAACATGGCACTCTGAAAGGGATGTCCCGGTTATAAAACATCTACACCAATTCAAACAGACCACAAGGCAAACAAACACCCACAAACACAAACACACACACACACACACACAAACAACATTTGTAATGGATTGTAACTGGAAAACCTTGTTTAGTAAGTACACTGGAAATAGGTGTGTGTTCTTTAATCAGTGTTACGGTGAGTGAGCAGTTTGTCGGCTGGGTCTTTGAGAGTGTGTTGTCACAACGTGAGTGCACCTGTCTGGGCAGGGGCCACCACAGACTGTTATCTGCTAACAAGAGACCAAACAGAGGCTAAAACCTCTCTACAATTCACCACCAACACAATGTTCTTAAAGATGTGAGCAAGTTCCATTAGACAGTGCGTGCAGTGCACCATGCAAAAATATCTGACAGCACAAGAATACCCACGTCTTTAAAAGTCGCTAAGCAAAGGATTTAGTTGATAATCAAAGCAGGCCAGAGAAGTCCACACACTAAAATTGTTTCCCTCTGGCATCTAATTACAAAATAGCCGTCAGAATGCAAATCCAGCTAGCATAAGCGTTACAAATATGGAAAGAGACACCATTTTAATGGCTTATTCTCTGTTCTTCTGGGATGAGTTCAGAAGTGTGCAATGAGAAGGTGTGGTGTCTCAACATCCTTCACCTTCTACGGTGCATTAGATACTGCCCTCAGTGAAGAAGTGTTGCACCAATCACAGCAGCAATTGCACCAGTGGTGTAAAAGCAATGTGACAGACAAGGAGGTGTGAAGAGCATGACTGCCTTCTCAGTAAGCGGTCTCTTGTAGGGGTCATGGGGGGGTGGGGCTGACCTTGCAGATGCGGGCCACGCGGGCCACTCGGCCCTGAGCGCCGAACGGCGTCTGCTCCTGGCTCTTCTCCGTGAAGAAGAAGTAGATCTTGTCGTCATCGCCCACCGAGCTGTTCACGCTCTCGCGCACCAACGCCGAGCCCACAAAGTCTGCCTCTGCAGGAGCAACGCAGGCAGACACACACACACACACACACACACACACACACGCGGTACACAGATCATTTCACATGGTGTGCTAAATTTAAGCAGACATTACAATTTCATTACAAGAATATCACATTACAGGTCCATTGTTTGAGTTATGCCGCAAGGCAATGTTCCTGACTATTATTATATTGGGCGTCTATTTGTTTTTCTGAAGTACATTAATCATCAATAGGCAAATTATCATCCAATCAGAATACATGGAACCGGTTATGGGGTTGCCCAGCAACATTACTCAAAAAGTTGCCCCATGCATCATCCCCCTTGGCTTGATTTGCATGTGGTGTATTGTAATTACTCTCTGGCACATTATGATGGCTAATGTGCAGGAATAGCTAGCATGACACACTGGAGTGACAGAAATTCTAAATGGGGTTTATAAAACATGTATTTCTAAGTTTGAGGGCTGACTCTGTGAATGCCCGGTGACTGGTCTGATCATAAAGCAGAGTGTTGTGTGAAATGTTAATGCGGTGTTTGTGAT
>NC_085011.1:17761512-17829012 GCF_963854185.1 Sardina pilchardus
AGTGCTATGGAGACAAACATGCACACTCCCACAAGCCCACATGTACCTCAGAGATTATGTAAGAGGGAGAGAGACACACACTCTTCCCTGGCTGACTGCAGTGAAGAAGGTTACACAAACAGAGAGGTACTTACTTGGCCTCTCTCTATCTCTCTCTCTCTGCAGAACAGGCAATTGAGGGTCAGTAGAGACCCTTCAGAGATCAAACAACCTGCAGTCACTGCCGCAAGACAAGTTGAACCACATGTCGCCCAACTATGCGCGGTAATAGACGGCGCGAGCCAAAGCTACGTAACGCTTACGTCACTTCTGACTGTGTTGGTTACAGGTGCTGCACACACACTGTGGGAGGGGTGTCCCGAACAGCCAGACAGATGGCGAGATACTCAGGGTGTGCTGTCAGAGATAAGTCAGGTAATTTACAAGTGGAAACATACACCTACACACAGATTCCTCACAAACGCGTGCATGCGTGCGCACGCACACACACATACACACACACACACACACACACACGTGCCAGTGTCTGTTACTGTTAAATGGCTTAACAGAGTAGTAAATCTTCATGCATGGTATTCAGGTTCCACTAAATATTTTTCAGGAAAGTTATTTTGAAAGCTTTTCAGGGCATGTTAATTGAGGCTGAGAACCGTTCTCTGTAGGGATATCCAACCAAAAACACAAGCACGGAAATATTAGATCTGGGTGAGATTTTCCTCAAAACAACCACACTGAAAAAGCTTGGCATCATGTGCCACTACTGGATGGAAAAAAGCGAGAGCTAGAGAGACTGCAGTAGGCTACAGGAGCTTCTCCAAGATGGCAAGAGATAGCTGAAGAGAGCGATTAACGATAACAAGCAAGATAATGGCAGAGCTTACATCATCAAACAAGCTCAGCTGTGAATGGACCTTTACACCAAAGCAATTAGACACATGGTACTGTGGGTTATGACATTCTGTCAAACTAATGGGATTTAAGGCACAGCATGAAGCAAAGTGAAACCACAACATTCCACATCACAAGCACTATATTTCACCTTTTACCTTTACATTTTTAGTAAACAGCTTTTCTGTATTTTTGAGAGATTACCCAGCACTATCCCTATCTAAATATGAAAGGTTTTGTAGCCTACTGTTTTGCCAATACAGCTTCTATAAAATAATTTCCTACAAATTAAAACTACAGGACAATTTAGTTATGGTCCTATAAAATAAGAATGTCACATAAAAAAACAACCTTCTCAAATTGACAATCCTATGAACAGAGATTTGTGTGTGTGCCAATCTGTGGTAACTGCAAACCCACACACTTAAAAAGACTATGGATTGTATTTGTCAGTGATCTGTGTGCTGTGAGCCAGTGAGCTGTTTAAATGCATTATGCCTATGTTATGTTGTTTGCAACTATATCTATTCATATATTTACAACTGAGCTGTGCTGTTATTTTTATCTTGCATTCCCAAGAGTTTCTGGATCCCAAATAGCTCCATACTGAAGAGCCTTCATAGCTATTGTCTCTGCTTCCTTACAACATCAGCATGATGGTGTTATATATATAAAAAACTAGCCGATTAGAAAATAAACGCTATTAAAATGGTAAAAATGTGCATAATGCAGCTTTAAAGTCACTTCATACAGTAGCACACACCAAAGAAAAACGTAACATCAATCAGTAATACACTTCAGACGACCATCACCATCTTTTCATCTCTGACTTCAGATAGCTGTAACTTTACGCCTGAAGCCCAGAGAGAAAGCCACTGCAGCATGAGTCATCCCTAAACCATCCTGACAGTGACACCAAGACTATGACCAAGACGGAGCTAACAACCAAGCTGACACTCAAGCTGAGAGGCTCAGGCTCTCTGAAGTGAAGTGATGCTGTGAGTTTGGCTGCACTTTGATCTCTGCTCCACCAGGCTGTGATGGCGTATGGAACCATGGGATAATAATGACTCCTCCATTGGAGAGAGGGGGAGAGAGGGAAAGAGAGAGAGGACAGAAAGAAAGAAAAAGCAAGACACAGCATACAGTATGTCTCTATGTCTCTCTCTCTCTCTCGACTAAGCAGAATATATAGTGCAACATATTCACACATATATATATATATATTCCTTCCCATCTCTCTCTCTGTAAACACACACACACACACACACACACACACACACACACACACACGTGTGGATTAAACAAAAGAAAGAGAGGGGGAATAACTCAAGGAGACAGGGAAAACAAAACCCTGGAGCAGCAGAGAGGTGAGTTATAATGGTGGGGGTTGGGGCCCAAGCAGAGACTCCTATTCTATTCCCAGTCCTCCTTCCATCCTTCAGAAAAGCAGCGGCCTCTCTCCCTGTACCGCCTCTCACTCCTGCACACAGGCAGTGTTGGCTCGGTGGAGCGGGGGCTTTGTGTGTGCACCGTCCCTTTGTGGGGGCGGACAATGGCCTCGGCCCTCTGAGCAGTAATCCTGTTCACCTGATCCACAGGTGTGAACAGCGCAAAGAAATGCTGTCACCTTAGACTGGACACACAGTAGTGTGCACACACACACACACACACACACACACACACACACACACACACACACACAACTCACACACACACAAGACTAGACCAGGTGTAAAATCTTGGCAGTCACGCTTTCAATTTCATGCCAGAAGACAAGGAAGCTGCTTTCAAGGCTGCTGTCACAGACATCTGTCAGCTGTTCATAACGCAGACCCACATGCATGCACACATCTACATATTAACACACAGACTCAAATACACATAGACTCAAATACACACAGTGTGCAGACACACACACACACACACACACACACACACACACACACACACACACTCAAGGCGGTCTGTCGTGCTGAAAGTGGGCAACTGAGTCAAACTCACTGTCTGACACATTTGGAGAATGGAGGAATACAAAAATAGCTGGAGTGTGTAGCGAGTTGTGTCTGCATGTCTGTGAGCTATGTTAGTCTCGTGACAGCCTCAGGAGTAAATACACACACAGCTCGCTGCAGTGAGAAGCTGAAAACTGCTGATGATACAATCATTAAAACATCTCAGCAAGTCTATTATCAAGTTAGATGTATGTGTGTGGTGTGGTGTGGCGTGTGTGTGTTAAAGCATGTGTGTGCACACAGGGTTCTATTCACTGAACAAATACAGACCTAGAGCAGGGCAGAGTGCAGTGTTCAATCACACACTGCTTCAACACACTCTATTTACAGTTTCCTCAGAAAAGGACTAACATATTTTTGCAGGACAGTTCATCACCTCTCCTCTGTGTGTGTGTGTGTGTGTGTGTGTGTGTGTGTGTGTGTGTGTGTGTGTGTGTGTGTGTGGATATATATAAATATGGTGGTGTGTGTCTGTTTGTGTGTGTGTGTGTGTGTGCAGTGGGGGGAGGGTACTGTCCAATCCCTATCCAAACAGTACTATCTCAACTTGTGAGCCACACACACACACACACACACACACACACACACACACTTATGTACAGCTTCATTAAAAATAATAATAATGAATTCTGCAAGCTAGAATGTGTGAGTACTCTCACCATTTCGTCTGAGAAGGCTGAGAAATGTGAAATGTGAGTCCCCTCCCTTCATGTGCCCTGTAGAGAGGTGATTCAACCGCCCGCCTCTCGCCCACCTCCCAGGCTAAGCAGAACGCAGAGCGCACAATATTCAACCGTTCTGAGCAGCAAGGCTTCCGGAGACAAGCAGTCTCAAGGAGAGCATTCAAAAAACCCAGCATTGTGATAAACACAATAGGCAAATTAGAATAGCCGATTTGAGAGGTTTGCTTAAATGTCAGCCAGAAATAAAAACGGTTTCGAATTCGAGGTTTCGAATTGCCCATGCAAGAGAAGGCTGTTCTAGTGCCAAGCACAAATCCTTTCAGCTAGAGGAGCACAATGAATGCTGTGCGCTTTCAGGGTGTGCTGAATCTTCACAGCAGTGAAATATACCTATATGTAAAAAACGCTTCTCCAAAAGGGAAAAAACCCAGTCTCACCTAACCATGCTCTTGTCTACAGAGGTTTTAATTAAAAGTAAGGTATAGCAAGTCCTCAATACCCATCTGATTTCTAAAAAGTAAGAATGAAGGTTAACTGCAAAGGCTCTAGGCTGTTATGGGAAAATGTCTTATTCAACAGGCATTGGAGGTGTACATTATGTGCATTAAATAAAACACACAGTATGTGAGTGAGTGGGTGCAACCCTGTGTGTGTGTGTGTGTGAGTGTGTGAGTGTGAGAGAGAGAGAGAGAGAGAGAGAGAGTGTGTGAGGTCATTCTGTTTGCTAAGGATGTGCTCTGAAACCGTATATAATTACTGACAATGTCCTAAAGGTGTTTGACTATGGACTTAAGCTATAGAACAAGAGGGAGTCGGAGATAAAATAAGGGTGGGAGGGAGAGAGAGAGAGAGAGAGAGAGAGAGAGAGGTGGGGAGTGTTTTGTAGGAGGACGAGCATAAGGGAGGTGAGAGTAAGGGATGACGGAGAGCAGAGTGATAAGAACAGAGTGAAGGGCTGGTCTCCACCCTGATGCTGCTGATGGGATTTCAACCAGGAGTTTCACCATGGCCTCCTCACAAACAATCCTAAGCACCTAGTGTGTGTGTGTGTGTGTGTGTGTGTGTGTGTGTGTGTGTGTGTGTGTGTGTGTGTGTGTGTGTGTGTGTGTATCTCAACATCTGTGTGTGCGTGTGTGTGACGTATGTGCAAGCATATGTATTTTATAATGAAACTGATCTTTCTTCCAATTTTGATTTGCACTACAACAGGAAAGACATAGTTTTATCGCACACACACACACTGAAAGCAGACACACACATCTGGCACACACATACAAGAACACAACCCACACTAGCATCAGGGGTGTGTATACTCCAGTAGGCTTCGGTGTTTATATGGTAGATATACAGAACATTGCAATTCAGACCATCACCTAAATATATATGTACACACACACACACACACACACACACACACACACACACACACACAACACACACACACACACACACAGAATGTCTCTCTCTCTCTCTCTCTCTCTCTCTCTCCTAATCAAAGCAATCGTATAGGTTGAGGCTCTGCCATGAAAAATATATTCTACGATGTGACCACGACAAACACATCAGTGATTCAAGCAGCAGCTGCAGGCAGCAGAAGCCACCGCAGCACCGACTTGTTCATGTCCATAGAAATGAGCAGGGTCAGAGTGCCCAGGTATCTATACAGAATCCTGATCAGAGGTTATGTGATGGTGACTTTAGTCATAACAAAAAAAATTAAAACCACAGACACAAGCAGTGAAGACACAGAGCTCCTTTCTTAGTTCTGTATCACTACAGCAGAACCTTCTAGTAATACAAATGTGACTGAGATACCAACCAAACACGCCCTGCTTAAAAAACAGAAGGGTGGGTCAAGGGTATCTAAATTCAAAATAAGGGAAATTTGAAACAAGGAAAATAAACATATTGTTATTGCCTATGCTCAGTCTAATAGCATGGCCACCAGGGGAGTTTCTTTTGTTTCCGTAATCCCTGAAACAATATCTCTCACCAAATTAATGTTTTGATGTCAGATTTTATGTGTTTATGATGTCACATTCCTTTGAATGTCATTTGTAATCCTTTTTTTTTTCTTTTTTTCAAAAATGCTGTGGGGGTTTGAAGTAACTGTGCTGGTATAATGTATTTGATGACTGGTTTTCATGGTTAATATAATAAACACTTGCTTTTCAGAACTCAAATATTTTCTAAATATTCTTAACTTGGGATTCAGTTCAGTGTTGTTGGTAGTTCCACCCTAAGACAGAGTTCTGCATATATGTGCTGTGCTATACGCTATGCACTACGTGCTGAACATTTGGTGGAGATTCCTTAGCTAAACCACCGTGAAAGGGGAGGATAAGAATAAATACATGAACATCCATAAACAAAAACATCAATTAGTGTCTGACGACGTGTCTTACAAACTCACACCACTGGACCAGCCAGCATTCATTATATTCTTATTAGCACCTCCCACTAGCCTGTCTGTATGTGCAGCACATTGCAAAATATATCATTTGTGGTCAACTACACTTGGTACTAGCCTCACCTGGACCTGTTTCCCCAGGGAGCACATGCAGCCCACACACAGACACACAGACACACAGACACACAGACACACAGACACACAGACACACAAGACACACAGACACACAGACACACACACACACACACACACACACACACACACACCTCCCCTGTGAGTAAGTGGCTTTGAATAAAGGCACCTGCTAGGTAAGCCACTGTAAATCCTCCTGTCCATCACACACAATGCAGGTCTCCCCGCTGCTCAGTTCATGCAAATAGGCCTGACAGAGATACAGTAAGAGCTTAATCAGTCATGATATGAGGCTGGCACGAACATCTGATATAACAGACCTCGTATAGCAAAGCTGACATTTCCATACTTTGAATGCATGAGTGTATGTGTGCAGTGTGTGTGTGTGTGTGTGTGAGAGAGAGAGAAAGAAAGAGAAAGAGAGAGACTCTGTGTGTGTGTGTGTGTGTGTGTGTGTGTGTGTGTGTGTGTGAAGAATGAAAGAGAAAGAGATCATCCTCTTATCTTTTCAATGACTATAGCTGTAGTCATTGACAGTATTCCATCACCACTGCACTCAAACACGGCAGCACGGTGCATCTCAAACAGACAGCCCAGGAACGCACTCTTAAGGCTGGCGCCTACCGGACACGTACGCGGTGCGCCGCGACAATAAAGAAATTAGAACTTTTTTTTAACGGCGCAAAGCCCACTAGAAACGTCTGCCGCGCAGCAGCGGCACAGGGATAGAAAACTATTCTAAAATCCTGCGCGTCAAGCCCAGACCGCCGAACGCCGTGTCCGGTGGGCGCCGGCCTTTAGCTTGCCTATAAGAGGCCCTACGCTTATGTTTAAACATGGAGTGTGTGACTGTGAGACTGTGACAGTTGGGACAAGTGTATAAGTATGTGTGTGAGTATGTGTATATATGTGTGTGTGTGTGTGTGTGTGTGTGTGTGTGTGTGTGTGTGTATGTATATGTGTGTGTGTGTGTGTGTGTGTGTGCGTGTGTGTGTGTGTGTGGTCTTACCGCTGGCAAACACGGTGGTCCGCGGGGTGACGTCCAGCTCCATCGGGGGCCTGAAAGGGTAGCCCCCCCACACCGACACACAGCGCAGCCACAGCACAAGCAGCAGCAGCAAGGCATCGTGGGTCGCCATTGCCGCCAGCCCTGTCCGTGAGGAGAGACCGGCCGCAGAGGCCCCCCTTCTACCAATCATACACACACGCTCTTACACAAGAAACCACACACACACACACACACACACAAGAGTAGTCCACACTGGTTGGGAGGTTATTCTGTTCTTCTGTGCGCTGGTGTTGCTACCTCATGGTTCAACTGCAGATATGATCTAGAGAAAGGAAAAGCACACACACACACACACACACACACACACACACACACACACACACACACACACACACACACACACACACACACACACACACACACACACACACACACGGTCAGTCAGTGGTCTCCCTCTGTGGCCTACCCAAATTAGCATGAAAAAGGCAAACGCAGCTTTCAAACAGCTCAAGGTAACATAAGAGTGCTTTTGAATGGAGAAGCCAAGAGTGAGGTTTTGTGTGCCGTATCAGCATCCTACTCCCTCTCCTCCACTATCGTCCACACAGGAGTCTTGAGAAGCAGCCGATGGGTGCTACTGAGATTAGGACCTCTTCTGTGCCTATAAGTGTGTGCGCACTCACTCACACACACATACATACACACACACACAAAAGCTAGAAAGCTCTTTCCATCACTCTCTCTCTCTATCACACATACAGTTACAGTATGTACACACATTCACACACACACACACACACACACACAAAACTCACTGGCTCTCCCCTTCTCTCTATCACTCACTTACACACACTCTCTCTCTCTCCCTCTCTCTCACACACACAAACACACATACACACACACAGATCAAAGTCTCTTGGTTGCTGCTGCACCATGTCAAATGACTCTGACCAATTTGGTGTCTAATCCTCTGCAGCCGCCAAGATCACTGCACTGAGCGCAAGAGGCCTGCAGGACGAGGTGAGGCAAGAGTGTGGGAGGGAGCTGATTGGAGGATGAACCCTGAGAGGTCCAGGAGCTCCTCTCCTACTGCTCTTCCATCAGACCTTACAGTCATTTCACAACCACTAAGGGAGCAAGAAAATACCTGTTGATATTTGCTGACAGCACTGCAAGATTCAAAGTGTTTTTCATGTAAGTTTGTCGATGGGTGTCAATTATTATAGGGAAAACTCAATCAAATGTTTCAGGATGCCTGCTCTTCTAGGAACAAAATCAAACTCGATAAAGTATATGATTGAGAGGTGAATTAAAGGATAATGTATCAGCACATAAAGAAGAAGAAAACATGTAGAAGACCACCAAAAAAACACATATATGTTGATTAAGTGCTGTGAGCTACAACAACAATCACAACATGTTCCACCGGAACAGTTAAATGTCAGTTTGTCCTTCTGAATGCACACGTAAATCATACTGGCAAATTCCCACATGACTCCTGTCTGAAGTCCATGTGTGAAACCAGTCACACTCACCAACGCATAGCAAACATATCATCTGCATTTCTGTTATAATAACAGTCGTTACCTGCTTATCATAAACCACCCTGTGACCAACCTTTAACGACAGTTCAACACACCATACAGCCACACCAATAACAACACAATGTCTCAATCACTCAGGCCACTGCACTGGCAGATAAGATAGCAACAGCTATGTGGCAACAACGCAAAGCACCATCCATCCCTGTTGCTAAACACAGAGATCGATCATCAACACAGATACCTCGGAAACCACAAGGTAATTTCACTCAAAATGACGTGTCAAGGTATCTCTCTAACAAAGAGGCGACTGGAATGTCATTGGTTGGAACTCTGACTCATTCATGTCCTGTCAAGTCATCTCTCTTCTGCGGACTCCCAGAAGAGCCAACCACATGCAGTCGCTGTGGTAGGAAGATTCAGACAGCCTCTGAGCGAAGCACCTCACCTAGCCACAGCACTCAGTGATTTCTCTGTCCTTCTATTCTTCTCTCTAGCCATCTCTCTCTCTCTCTCTCTTGGTCTCTCTCAAGATCAGTTGTTCCTCTCCGTCTTCCTGCCTTGCTCTGCCCCACGTCTTCTGTACATTCGTCACACTGTCTTCTGTAAACAGTGTAATTTTCTCCCTGCCTGTCTAATATAAACACTCACACTCTCCCTCTCGTCTCTGTTAAACAAACGTGTGGACCAGAGGGAACGCAGTTTCTCTTACCCTCGATCAGTCCCCACACAATTTAGTCGCTCCCTCGAGCACACAACACAAACACACACACACCTGCATAAATAAGAGAAGGGCTGCTTTCCATTACAAACACACACACACGGTCATATACATAAACAGGAACGCACTGACGTACACCCAGACACTCACTCGCTATCCCATCTTTCACCGCAGATGTTGCATCAGAGTAAACACTGGCAGGAGCTTTTCATTGCACACGCTCACTGGCACCACAACTGTATTCCCCACTGACCCTGTGACAACAGCCTGGATGCCACAGCTGCAGGGACGCAGGGGGATCATCACAGAGAAGCACAACCTCCTCCGGTGGCCCCAGGAGAGCTACACTCGAGAGAAGAACTGTCCCCTCGCTTTCAACCTCCTACTCTGTCTGTCCCTTTCATCAGTCTTCCCACTCCTCTCTCTCTCTCCGCTCCTCTCCCTCTCGATCCTGGAACGGCCGGCTACTGAGCCATCATTGTGTGCCAGTGAGCCTCTAAATCCCATTAAGGAGACCGAAAGTCTGTCTCACAAATAAGCCGAGGGAATGTGTTACAAGTTACCACCCGAGTTCTCCAAAAAGATGATGAAAACATGCCAGGCTAAATCTGTCTGTCTGACAAACACCTTGATAATACATAGAGTAATCCATCTTATTTTTCCTCAAAACTTTTCCCTGATATGAGTCATTGCTTAAGCCTTGAGTCAACTGATTGCACTCATCACAGCTGGCTCTAAGCATGGAAGGCTTCACCCAATAGGACTATGAACCTGCTATAGAACCAAATGAACACAAGGGGCTTTAAATAATAATGAACCTGAAGAAGGCAGGACATTAAATGAACTGTGTGTGTGTGTGTGTGTGTGTGTGTGTGTGTGTGTGTGTGTGTGTGTGACAATAGGGACTCACCACTCCACATGTATGTTCAACTAACATTCTATCCCATCCCACCCCATCCCACTTACTGTATACCACACACACACACACACACACACGCACACACGCACACATACAAAGGTCAAAACCGCAGGCTGCCCCTCACAGAAGGGCAGCAGGGATCAATCTCTCAATCGCCTTTTTGAAGGTTACCACAAATTCATTGCATTCGTTCCTCGAACACTCCCACTCATCCACTTTTTCCTTGCTCACGTTACCTAAAGCTCATTTCCAATCAAATCACTGTCACATAGAGAGCCAGCGCTTTGAATCTGCTGTCAGGCTGGGTTGGCTCATGCGCGGATAAAAATAAAATGGCTCATTGTGTGTGATGTCAATCCAGAGGTCTGACATCAAAGCAAATATCTCCCTTTCAGATTGGTACGGTGTCATTTTTTTCTCAGGGTGATTGATATCGCCATGTACGCAGCTGGCAATGAGGACTTTAACAAATACAAATACGAAAAAAAAAGAAGTACAAAAATAAAATCTCCACTTGCCATCTGTGACGATCACAACTTCCTCCACAAACAAAACCAGGCCACTGAATCTCACTCGCATCGTGTCTCTTGACAGCATTGGATCAGGAGTGTAGATAAAAGACCCCTGGCATAAATATTTGCCCAGCATTATAATTAGTTCTGCCTGTCGCACACTTAATCCAAGAACATCACTACTGTTTCGATAGCGGCTTTGAAAGGCAGCACCAGAACTGTACACTTGTGAGGGGGTTCACTGAATGTAATTGTAACATTGGAGACAAACTCAACAGTGGGTTTGCCAAACAGGGATATCTCTGGAGAATCTACTAACAAACACTGCTTTAGCCAGACAGTTTAGAGCAAACAAGAACTGATTGAGCCATTTGGCAGTCAACAAGATCTCTGTCTCACACACCCATCTCTTTTGCACAAGACATGTGAAGCAACCATAGTTTTTGCCGTCTCTGCGCTGACTGAACAGTAGGGGAGTTGGCGATGTTGTATGCAGCATCAGTGAATGACCTTAAGACTGCACACACTGAGAGACTGTGTGGGTCTAAGACCAAGAGATAGAAAGCAGGGAGAATGGATATCCAGCTGACAGGGCACAGTTAAAAGAGCACAAGTATTATCATACTGCCTTTGGGTACTGAATGGTGCTGAGAGGAACCTGTCAATGTGTGAGTAGCCTAGTCATTTTTGCTGCCAGAAAATGATTGAAGGGTTTTTTTTGTATCAAGCTTACTACTGCATTAATTGCATAACAATTACATTTTAGGTTATAACTGCTCACTTGATAATGGTCCTGCGCTGTATTTGAACCAGTGTATTAGTGCACTGTGCATATGCCATTCAGTATAATTAACACTGACATATTCAAACTATTATTAAAGAAATATGCTCTTTGTGCTGTCAGCTGTATTCACTTGTATCAAAGAAATGTGAATTATAGGTCACTTTTTAATGCAAGGAACAAAGGTCTGGGCTGACCATGCAATGCACAAAGAAATGTTCCAAATGTGTTATGTCGAAGAAGTGAGCAAAGGATATTGCCTTTAGAAAATAAAACACTAGAGAACTTATACCACCAGTTTTTCAGGGAACTTCGATCATGAGTCTGAGAAAAAAGAAAGGAGAACCTGGAGTTCTCTGATAATCTATCAAGATATGAAGCACCAGCACTCAAAAACTGCTCTGGAATATGGAAACACACATTGACTTACATAACCTGAGTCTTCTTTTCCCACAGTAGCCTAGTCCATCTCATCAAGCTATCAAATACTCAGCAAAATGTTACTCCAGATGGATTTTAATTCACATTAAGAGATACTGTAGACTAGGTTACCTGCATAATGCCACCTGAGAGATGAAGGATCAATACGTCACAGAGTAGACAACTAGACTGAGGATATTTAGCTTGAGATAAAATAGGCTATAAAACCAAGCCCACGCTAATATTTGTCTTAGGAGAAGTCAAAACAATTAGGCCTGGCATGTCTCTTAAAATTGCATTGCATTTTCATTAAATGGCTTGGCCCAATGATTAACAAGTTGGTCATGGAAATTATTAACCAGTGCTAGTGTCTTGAGCTGGTGAAGTTCATCGCATGTTTTCATTCAACTGCAAAACTTATGGTCTAAAAAGTATGACATTCAACTAGAATAACTTGGCATATAATTTGCCTTTGCTTCAAACATCGCCTCAAAATGTCATAATAGTTCAGATATTTACCAGTGGTTCTCCGTTGAACGCATGTCCCTTCCAGTGAAAGCAAGTGGGGTTAAAGTAGGCGCACGAGTCATAGCAGAGTTGAATAATCACGATTCGGCCCCAGCAACATCGTACCGAAAGGAAAACGTGCATATCACTACCTCATAAATGTGAAGCGCTTAGTCCAGCTATCTGGCACACAACAATGTAGACTTTGAATAGCCCCATCCGCTCTCTCAGTAACGTGAAATTACCGTATACTAGCGAGGAGGTAAGAATTTTCTGTTGGGGGGTAAACACGCCCATCACCGGCATAGCCTACTCAATAGAGCCGGTTGCACAAACTCAACCTCATTGGTCGTGTAAGCTATACTATACCAGAGCCATAAATGTTTTCTGTACCACTCTGCGCTACACTACAGCGTCAGATTGTGAAACCACACATGCGATTAAACGCCAATTTCTAAAATTCAGGGAGCCATTATGAAACTCCCAGTTTGACTTCATTGATCATCTTTTAAACACCTTAGTAAGTTATTATTCATGTCCATCTGAAGTTCATCAAGGCGTTTTTTATATTGCTGCTAAAGAAAAGTTGTGTGCGCAGAAGGGTAGCGTTGTGCGTTGTAACATCACGCCGACAAAATGCACATAAGGAGAGCAGACTACTACATCATTTATCCATATCATAGATATAACATCAAAAGCATGTCATCATCCTCTCCATGCGGCTAATGGAATGTTGAAGAGTGCATTAAATGTTTTCATTAGCGAATAACAGAGATGGCATCGGCAATATAACACTAGATTGTATTCAGAACTGTCGGAAGTGCACGATTGAGTTTCATTGCGCTTTTGGAGAAGTCTTATGTGTACTTGATGCCCCCTCCTGGTGTTTCACATACATGTCCATAATTTAACTGCATATTAAAGATTACATTCAGGTAAGGAATACAGTGAACAATGTATATCCTACTTTATTTTTCAATCATTACATTTAAACAAAGAATATGAAATATTAAAGTACCCCTCTTCCAATAAAGAAAAAACGAAATATGTACACATTTTTGCAGTTGTTTTCATACATTAATTACAAAGTAAAAGATAACTGGCCTCTAGAGTAAACACCAATTGACCAATTTTATCAAAAGTCGCATATAATTTTTTCACATATAATTTCTTCTTTTAAAAAAAAAAAAACAGAAGAGAAGGCTGGAAAACTTAGATTTCTTTTAAACCTGCAGCCTTAAAAATGCACAATCAATCAACCAAGGAAGTTTCGCATAGGAAGTCCAGTGGGCATATTATGGTCTGCATCTGTCCCACAGCATCCAGAGAGTACCACAGAATAGAACTGCGCTAACAGCACGCTGATAATTCTCTTTGGGGACATTCACACTGCCGTACTAACAGTACCAAAACCAAGCGCTGTGGTGGCGTTCACTGAGCTGAGGCAGTGAATTGGCTTTTTGTAAAGAGGTGTAAATTATGATTTGGAGGGCACAGAGATCCTTTCTCTGCCACTTTCCAACAAAACGGCTTATGTTTCCCCTTGTATCATCCAGAAAGTGAGAAGACACGAAAGGGAGCAGCCAAAATGAAATATACGGCACTCTGAAGGACAGGTATATTGTAATGAACATTTAACAGAAACAAGATTTATCTCAATCCAGGTTTGGAATGATCTATTTTGAAACGTTAGGCTGGCTTTATGAATGTTAAAACAAATCTAATTCCATTTTTTTGGTTTCTTAGTTCTCCATGACCTGTGGAGTTTTAGAAGCTAAAAATAGTGCATTTCTTTGTCAAGTTAATTACTACCATGTACACTACATGTGTGACATGTGCACAAAAACGTGTGGCTTTCCAATAAAAGATCAAAACAACTGGACTGCATTTGTGCAAATGTAAATGTCCTGTCGCAAATGCTGTGACTGTACCCATGAAGCACTTAAACCACCTAACATAACTTGACCAACTCCCCAGAGGAGAGGAGAGAGGAGAGCTTTCCCTGAGCTTATTGTGCTAGTCAACACAGACACACACACACACACACACGCACACACACACAGACACAGACACAGACACAGACACAGAGGCCAAGTTTTAGGTGAGAGAGCATGTCCCTCGCATCTCCCCTGATCCTCGGTGTGTGTCCTCGTCCATCACCTGACTCTTACTCACTCCAGCATCCAATGTCTTTTCTCCAGATTCCAGGCCCGGCTTGCCTTCCCCAACGGATCTTTCCCCTTCCGCCGTTTCCACCTCGCTCATTGGCTCCTCTGTATCAGGCCCATTATTTTTCGGAGACTCTGTCTGGGTCTCCTTCATTTCCATCTCCTCCACGTCCACCCCTTCTCTGCTGCTTGCTGCCTGCTCTCCGGCCTCCATCTCTTGCTCCTGCTCCTCAGGCACCTCCACTTCCATCTCAACCTCCTCCATCTCTGCCTGCTTCTCTAGGTGCTCCTCTGTGCTAGTTGACTCCTCCATCTCTGTCTGCTTCTCTAGGTGCTCTTCTGTGCTAGTTGACTCCTCCATGACGGGCATCTTGTCCTCCTCCGCTCGTGCCTCCTTTGCAGGCAGTCCGTCCTCTCTTGTTGACTCTTCCTCCATGGCAAGCTCCTCGCCCTCCTTCAGTGGCAGCTCCCCCCTCTTCTCTGGCTCCTCATTTCCTTGTACTGGCGACCCCTCCCCTTCTGTTGGCTGCACCTCCACCTTGTCCACCCCTTCCTGAGTTTCCAGTCTCTCCTTCTTGTCAGTCTCCTGCTCTGCATGCACCCCCTCCTCTTGCACTGACAATCCCTCCTCCCCTGTTGGAGGTCCCTCTGCCTTGTCTGGCTCCTGTTTTGACAGACTCTTCTCCCCATTTCCCTCCTTCTCCACCTCCTCTGGCTGCTCCTCCATCACAGTCTCATCCTCAATCACGGTCTCGTCTCCTGAGCTCTCCTCTCCCATCTCTTCCTCCCCTGTGACCTCAGGTTCCTCGAGGGCCACATTCTCCTTTGGCTCTTGGGCCACATTCTCCTTGCCCTTCTGCTGCTCCTGCTGCGCCTCCTCTTGCAGCGGAGATCTTCTCTGCTCCTGTTGCACCTCCTCTTGCAGCGGAGATCTTCTCTGCTCCTGCTGCACCTCCTGCTGCAGCTGAGGTCTTCTCAAGTCCTGTTGCTCCTCCTGGCTGCCGCTCAGTGCATCCTCAGATAGAGGCTCCCAAAAGTCATACAGCTTCCCCTGGAGAAAGATTAATAAAAAAAAAAACATTACATTACTAGAAAAGCACCCAGAGAGCGTAAACCTCCGTCAAGCGAAAACATAACCGCTTCCTGGATCCTGACGGATCACTCCCAAAATTGAATCGTTTCTTGTTGGGTCATTCAGACCTTCCCTGAAAATGTTGTCGAAATCCATAACTTTTAGTTATCTTGCGAACAAACAAACCTCCTTGGCAGAGGTAATAAGCTGCACTGCAAGATGATCTATGGCAACAAGCTGGTTTTTTTAGCTGTTTTATAGAAAACTTGTGAAACCTTGCAATGTACTCTTCTCAAGGGTTAACTGATTTATTCATTCCTAATTTCTATGGCAACAAGCAGTGTTTTGGCAATAGAAAACTTATGAAACCTTGCAATGTCCTCTTTCCAAGGATTAATTGATTTATTCATCCCTTATTTCAGTACCTGCGCAGGCCGTGTTCTCTGCAGTAGAACCTGCCACCTTGTGTATATTCTCGCAACATAGTCCTTCACCTGTAACACAAAGTGAGTGCAGATAGTTATGTGCACTACAGCACACTGCGGAGGAAAGCGTTCTCCATCTTTATTTTTTTTACCAGGTATTTCACAACCTCCTACCTTACTCCTATAAAGACACTTCTCACTCTCACGGATGTCACATTTCACATGTTTTTCCAGTTGTGCGGACAGATGTTTCAGCTGGTTCTGCAGGGAGAAATAGGAAGCCTGGGTTAGTCCCCAAACACTTTCCGACAGGCTCACTCTTTGTCCATCTGTCTCTTTCATACAATCGTTGAACACAAC
The DNA here is from genome assembly GCF_963854185.1 of Sardina pilchardus. Taxonomy (NCBI): domain Eukaryota; kingdom Metazoa; phylum Chordata; class Actinopteri; order Clupeiformes; family Clupeidae; genus Sardina; species Sardina pilchardus. Next base: position 17,778,076 of record NC_085011.1, read on the forward strand.
AGATATACACTTGTACTGAATTATCTCTTCAGAGTGAATGAACCTCTCTTTTTGAGCCAAGAGGGAAGCAAACCGTATATGGTTCACTCCTTTGTGCTAGGGTAGGACAACAAGCCTTCATTATTTAGGACCTAGAGCAAGCCAAATGGGTCCACGGTCACAAAGGATTGCCCTGTTTTTTCCCCCCCAAACAGTCCCGCCAGTCTTCCGACTCGTGACTGAAAACAACAGTGTATGTGGCGGCAAGACAGAATCACATCAACGGCAGTGAATGGTGGAACACAAAATAAGAACAATGAACTAAAAGTAGTAAATCCAATAAATGTCACGTCACACAAAGGCGTGTTAGTCTGAACCACCATTTAAAACACGCTGTGGTTGTGTGTGGTCTATCATTAAGACTAAACATAAAGGAAAAACATGAATAAACAATAAAACACTGAAATCCATTCATGCAAATAAACCTACCTTCTGGTCTTGGTGCAAAAACTCGTAATTGGAAGCTTCATTGGTCAAATCCAAGAGGCTATAGCAGAGGTAATATGCCTGCAGAAATGCAAAATGCAAGAAATGTGTAACATGTTAATAATACTTAATAATGTCTTTATTGAAATCCATTTCATTCACAAAGGTTTTTCAGCTGAACCCCGGATGAGAGTACTGATTAGTCATCTACGTGTTTGTAGATTTGTTGGTTTGTAGATACTGCCTCCCTGTGGTCACACATTTTCATCATGTGTTGCATTTTCAACTTATGTACTGTAATTCAAGAAAACACAAAACATTTGCACGCCTCTTCTGCACAGGTGCGATGGTGAAGCCCTGAAGTTGACGGTCATGGAACTTAGAGACTCATACAATTAATCAATCTTTGCAAGAAAAACAGAAGTCCTACAGTTTATGTACTTACAGACTACATGCACAAAATGCTCTCTGTGTGCCGATTTGTTTCTGGTGGAGGCTGGTGTGTTTGAGCCTGCTATTGCTAATGTAACTAGAAAAGCACTCGGAGAGCGCAGACCTCCGCCTGTACTGTTCTTCCTAGGTTGAATACATTTGAACCTAAACTATTCAGATCGCCACCACGTGACCATGCCATTACACCGCTAAGAGAAAAACATAAACGCCTGCGGATCACTCCCAAAATGTAATCGTTCTTCCTTGGGTCATTTCTGACCTTCCCTGAAAATGTAATCAAAATCCATCCATCACTTTTTGAGTTATCTTGATAACGAACAGACAGACAGACAAACAGACAGACAAACAAACCCCGATGAAAACGTAAACTCCTTGGCGGAGGTAATTAGTGTCTAAATGGACCTGATTGGGTATTGCACAACGGAATCCGCATGTTAAGATAATGCATGCAGTGTTTATGTATGTGTTAAAATTGTCATGATTGGGCCAAAATGATATTCAGTGTCGAAGTGAAGATGTAAGAAGCTGAAGATGTCAACACAGTTAACTCTCCACTGGAAATACATGAGCGTACAGGAAACGTGCACGTAGTCTATTATAAGTAACTACCAGTTTATGTTTAACAGTAATGTTCTGTATGCTGAACACAGCTTGAACCGAGCAGCCAAGATCATCAGGGACGCCTAACATCCGAGCCATGATCTCTTCCAGCTTCTGCCCTCTGGAAGACGCTATACATCTCTGAAGACTGGAACGATGCGCTTCAATAACAGCTTCTACCCTTCAGCAATCAGACTCCTGAACACCTGAAGATCAGTCCCCCCCCCCACAGGACTGAGCTAGAAAAAAATACCAACATTGCTGTGTGGCAATTAAAGTTCCTATTCTATCTACTCCATTCTATTCTAATTAGCACCGGAGTGGTACAACACGGAGTGGTACAACAGCCACCCCTGCCTTTAACCCTTTCCTCACCTGCTGGTCCTGCACAGCCTCGTCCTGCTTCAGGTCCGGCCTCTTAGCCATGTGCTTCTTCTTCAGTTGAGATGGTGTCATGTGCGGCACGTACCGGCGAAGCTCAGACAGCTGTAGACACACACACACACACACACACACACACACACACACACACACACACACACACACACACACACACACACACACACACACACACACACACACACACACACACACACACACACACACACACACACACACACACACACACACACACACACAAACACACTTTAATCTATTTTCAACACACACATAATAACCATCTACCAACAATAATTTTCTGCACTTTGCCAATTAGATTACAAGCATATATTTCAACTCAACGCTCTTATGCCAGTACCTTGAACTCGGTGCTGACAGGCTTGTACGTGCACCTCTGGTTGAGCAGTTTAGAGATGATTGATAAGCTTAGGTGTCTCCTGAGTTGCCTGTGGATTCCAAAGAAAACAGTGCACGGCAGTTAAAAATAGGAACAACCACACAAGACAGGTTGTGACACGCAGACCCAGAGGACAACATGCTAGCACCATAGAGCACAGGTGTCAAACTCAAGGCCCGCGGGCCAGATGCGACCCGCCACGTCATTTCATATGGCCCGCGAGAGCTTTAAGGGTCTGATACAGTATGTGGCCCGCGAGAGCTTAAAAGGTCCGATACAGTTTTTGCGTATAGGCAATACACTGCAATACAATGCACGCATGTGAGACTGACAGGGAGGCAACATCAACCACCTTCCTCTATGATCAGTGCAACTGGCTACATCAGATGTGATAGCAACGTGTACGTACGTGTGAAAACAAAATAGACCAGTATTCTAAACTATTTTAGCGAACGGAGCGCCTAAATTACGCACTCGGTTTAGCCTGCCTGTGAAACGCATGCTTGTTTGAAGTGCGTGTGCTTCTTTGAGAGGGGAATCGATGTAAGTTGTAAACTACGTGATACGTTTACGTCTACGTTTAAAAGGCATGTATAATTGTGTGTAGTCCTATTATCCAAAAAATCCAGCTCCAAATCCTTGCTAATCGAGCAAGTGATTGTTTGGCCAAAAGCGAAAATAAGCCTATTCTGACCGAGAAGAGGTGCATTCATATCAGGCAAGCAGAGGTATGCTAGAAGTTTGTAGTAATCGCCCTGTTGCTTTGCATTTTCATTTCAGTTTAAAACGAACAACATAGAATCCACACAACACCTTTCAACTTTAAAACTTCAAAGAAAAAGTCCACCGGGACCGTTCGCTTCTACTGTACTGTATGTGTATGTATCACGGTGTAGGCTAGTGACGCATTTCATATGGATGCACTTTTTGACATGACAGTTAGCCTACTCGTTTGCATCACTTGCTAGATGTAAAACTGCATTTCGTTACTGGTATTTCACTCGTGCAATGACAGTAAAGTTGAATATACTCGAATCTAAAAACTCAGAAATATGAAAAAAAAAAGAATCCATGGCATGATCTCTTCCTGACTGACCAGTGACCCTCATTGAAAAGTCAAACTGTATGGAACTGACAGTGGTGTTTTGTTTTTACAAAACATAACAATAATAAAAAAGAACATGTCATGCTGATACTTTTTGCTCTTCTCGATTTTAGAAGTTTTACCGATGCTAAAGATTTTGTGGCTGGTGCGACAAATCTTAGAAGTTACATCTGGCCCTTTGAGGGCAACCATTGGGCTGATGTGGCCCTCGGTGAAAATGAGTTTGACACCCCTGCCATAGAGTATTTTACTTCGGATTAGTGGGCGTAATGCCGGCGCTGCGTGTTGTTGGTTTTATGTCTTATTTTGGGGGACATGTTTTTGCATTGACAGCACATATAAAGTGTGTGTGTATATCTGCGTTCATGGGTGTAGAAAGTGTATCTTTCAGCCTGTGTAACCATATTTAGTCTGATTCTTCAATGAGAGTTCTGAGTGTGTGTGTGTGTGTGTGTGTGTGTGTGTGTGTGTGTGTGTGTGTGTGCATGTATCCATATGTGCAGGTGTTGTTAACGTGTATGCCTAGCATGCACCAAGTCTCACCTCCCCCGATTGTTGGGAGGCAGTAGCTGCACCAGGCGTCTCAAGTTGTGGTGGTCATCGGTCAAGTCAGTCAGAGCCCGGCACACCAGAGGCATCTGGGAAAATTGGGGGGGAAAGATTTACTGACTATTCAACCTTTTCCAACTCGTGTAGTAGATATATGTTGCATATACAGTATGTATGTACAGTGCCTATAGAAAGTCATCATACCCTTTTGAAATAGTTACTTTTTTTTGTCTTACAGCCTGAAATCAAAACCCATTTAAAAAAATATATTTTCCAGTTTTATTAACAAATTTAGCTGTACAACATCAAAATAATGAAAAAAAAGTAAACAGTTCTGAAAATTAATAAAAAATGAAAAACTAGAATAACAGGTTTGGAAAAGTCATCATACCCCTGACTTAATACTTTGTAAAGCTTCCTTTTGCTTTCATTACAGCCATCCATCTGTTTGGATATGTCTCTATTATAGCTTTGCACACCTAGATAGGGGAATATTTGCCCAATTTTCCGTACAGAAATGTTAAAATTTAGTCAAATTCTGTAGGGTATGGCGATGGACTGCTCTCTTCAAGTCAATCCACATATTTTCTATAGGATTTAAGTCAGGGCTCTGACTTTGCCACTCAAGGATATTCACCATCCTATCCTTAAGCCACTGCTTTGTTCTTTTGGCAGTATGTTTAGGATTATTGTCGTGTTGGCAGGCGAATGACCTCCCCATCCTCAGCTGTCTAGGAGAGGGACGCGGGTATTCCTTAAGAATGTGGGTGTACTTGGCAGCATCCATTTTCCCTTCTATCCTGACCAATTGCCCACTTCCCGCTGAAAAGAAACATCCGCACAACATAATGTTGCCCCCACCATGCTTCACACTAGGTATGGTGTGTTTTGGGTGGTGTACTGTGTTGGTTTTCGCCAAACATTGCGCTTGGAGTTCAGTGCAAAAACACATCTGGAATATTCTGCTACCATGTGGAAAAAGCTTATATGGTCAGATGAGACTAAGATTGAACTTTTTGGAGACTAAGATTGAAGTTTTTGGACTGAGCTCCATGCGCTAACCAAACACAGTATACACACCCAAACACACCCAAAACACACCATACCTACTTTGAAGCATGGTGGGGGCAACATTATGTTTTGGGGATGTTTCTCTTCAGCGGGGACTGGGCAATTGGTCAGGATAGAAGGGAAAATGGATGCTGCCAAGTACACCGAAATTCTTGAGGAAAACCTGCGTCCCTCTCCTAAACAGCTGAGGATGGGGAGGTCATTCGCCTTCCAACAGGACAAAAATCCTAAACATACTGCCAAAAGAACAAAGCAGTGGCTTAAGGATAGGATGGTGAATATCCTTGAGTGGCAAAGTCAGAGCCCTGACTTAAATCCTATAGAAAATATGTGGATTGACTTGAAGAGAGCAGTCCATCGCCATTCCCTACAGAATTTGACTAAATTCTAACAATTCTGCAGGGAAAATTGGGCAAATATTCCCCTGTCTAGGTGTGCAAAGCTATAATAGAGACATATCCAAACAGATTGATGGCTGTAATGAAAGCAAAAGGAAGCTTGACAAAGTATTAAGTCAGGGGTATGATGACTTTTCCAACCCTGTTATTCTAGTTTTTAATTTTTTATTAATTTTCAGAACTGTTTACTTTTTTTTCATTATTTTGATGTTGTACAGCTACATTTGTAAATAAAACTGGAAAAGATTTTTTTTTAAATGGGTTTTGATTTCAGGCTGTAAGACAAAAAAAGTAACTATTTCAAAAGGGTATGATAACTTTCTATAGGCACTGTACATTGGGAAGTTGCAAATTAAATGAAATAGCATTTTCACAGACACTGAACTGAGGTGGTGAAAAAGGACTAGCAGATCCACATGACAGTATGTTCAAAATCTGTGGGACAATAATAATAGTAGCCTAACTGTAAAAGGTGTGTGACTTGATCAAGTATTACTATTATATGTATTCAATAATATCCCAAGTTGATCCAGGGACAATGGTCCAGTTCCTATATAATTGACATATCATGTATGTTGTTTAGATAAAAGTGTCTGTCTTCTAAATAAATAAATGTAAATGTAAACATAAGTAATTTGCTGATCTTTCGGTATTGGCATGCATGACATATATTCAACTACATATAAAGTCCACTATATTTCCATGGTTGTCATTGCGTGATTAGCCCACCAGAGGTGCACAGCGCACTACAACTTTGGCAAAATACTTGGTGGTTCATCAACTATCCACCTCAACTTGCCAAAACACCAAACAAGTCTGATCTGTCTTCAGGGTGAGCATTTCCATATGAAATGAATGATTCACTTAAATTTCCACTGATACTAAATTTTAATCACTATTGTCTATCACATGATCACACTCAATGCAAAAGAGGAACAATTATTACTTAATTAAAATTTTTACTTTTCAAGTTCAAACAGGTGACTGGGGCTAATTTCATTAGTTATCTGCTTTGAGGGCTCTATGTGCTAGCCATAAGCAAACTCTGAGTGCAATGCAATATTCACTTTGAAGGATATTTAATAAGTATCTGTGACTGAACAGCCAGTGTCTACTATAACGTTGTCCTCTAGGAGTAAAATTCACAGATGCCATTTCATAGTAACATCACATTTAGAAAGAGAGCTTTATGTTTATTCATGGTTGAGAATAGCACTCCTGTTATGAATTTAACATAATTCCAGTGCAGTTTAACCGTAGTTACTTTTATGGTAATAATACTGCCTTACTGAGTACTGGTTTCGCAAAAACACAAACGTAAGCAAATGTACTCAATCTCAAACAGTTACTACTACATCAATTGTCATCAGTTAAGATTCCAAGAAGAGACAAGCAGTACATCACTGTGTGACCCATCACGCAATTCATTTCCTTCTTTTGTTGTTCAAGTCAGTCATATCTTACAGAGAATATCCTGCTCATCGTGTGACAGCAAAACCCACACAAATATCCATTCAGTAAGACTGGTGCAATACAGCTGTGCACAGGCTGATTCAGCTGAGCAGAGTCATCTCTGGCTTTCTGTGCACATCTTACCCTTGTGACTACTTAATGCCACCTCAAACATAAGACTATTTGGTGTACTGAGGCATAAAGCCGGTTTCTCTAACAGTTGAATGTTTACATAACTCCTCATTTATGTTTATTTTTCTTTCTTTTAGCAAGTAAGTAAAAAAGTGTTTTTAGAGTCTTCGAAGCATTTTCTCCTCTACTTGTTGGACATTTGAAATGGCTTTTCAACTGTTGAGTACATTTGGTTGTTTTTTTAAAGAGCCCAAAATATAAAACTTATTTTCCCTCGTTTAGTCCTCTTTTTTGCTTACTACACAATCCCATGTGTGTTACTTCAGAGTTATGGCCTTCGGTCTTTTTTTTTTTTACAAATATAACATGTAGTATCAATCGCCTCCCAACCTAGTGCAAAGTATTATTTGTGATCAACCTTGTGCCTGCAGATTGTGTACTGTTTTCACTTTGGTGAGTTTGGTATGTGCCTCTACTTGAATGTGTCTGTGTGTGTCTGTGTGCGTGTACCTGTGTGTCCCAGTCGGTGATGTTGTTGATGAGGTGGAGCATGAGGTTGGACAGGTTGGCAGTGGGCAGCAGCTGCAGGTGGGTGTCCAGGCTGAGCAGACACACCAGCGTCAGCAGCAGCACCAGCTCGCGGTCCGAGTAGGCCCGTGGACACAGCGCCGCACACACACTCAGATACTGCAGGGAGACAAACCCAGTAGCCAAGAAAGTTTGAGGTGTGTGTCAAACAGGGCATGTTGCGAAAACACCATCTCAGAATGTGATATTCAGCACAGGGAAAGATATCTCAGATAAATAAGAAATCTAGCCCTACGTCTGATTCATCTCTTTCCCTAGGAGAGAATAGGCAAGACCTGACATTCATCTAGCTATCTGGAAAAGAATTATATCAATAAATGTGACATAACCATCATCATATAACTGCCACCTACACATGGAAACGACTTACTCAGAACAATAAGAGAAGAAGAACACGGACATTAATTTCTTGAGAATCAGATAGTCAGAGATGGAATGAGGCTGCGTGTGCAGTCAAGGTGGTGATGCAATCACCTAGGGCCTCACCTTGATCACATTGTCGAAGTTGTGTTCTGGAAAACTGGCGTGTTCACTCCCACTCGACACACCCTCAGGGCCAATCACAGTGCTCCCACTGATGACACAAACAGACAACAAGCCGCCGTCAGCCCTTACATGACTGTGACTCACCGGCCACCTACAACATGCCTGCAGCAGACGAACGCTGAGGTGACTAAAACATCACGAAACCCATTTCATGCAGATGTACACCTCATCGACAATAACCAACCAAGACATAATTGCAAAATTAAGCTTTGTCCATTTCAAGCGTCAAAACTGCATCATCATGCTGCAGAAAGTCTCACAAGTAACATTATCCCATGAAAGAGAATAATTACATAATTCATTTCAAGAGACATAAAATGATCAAAATGATCAAATCTCATGTCTTTCCGGGATTTTAAAATGCCAGAACAGAAGTAACAGAACGCCACAGACCTTTTGCTAAATGAAACATTTCAGTCGACTATACACAATTATTTTTCCCTCAACAACGCAAATTCACTCAGTACATCTACTTTGACAGGCAGTACTTTGAAATAGCAAAAACGTGACATTCATCTAAAGTAGAGATGTGTGCTTCACACACAATTGTCTGCTGATCTGGGGTAAGGTTATGCTATTTGAGTAGAAGGTCTCACAAACTGTGTTAATTTTACACCTACAACTTTCTAATCACACTATTTTCAATTCAATCTATTTCTTCCTCTATCCATACATCCCAGAGCGGTAGATAAAACAGAGTGGCGACACTCCAATAGACCTCCATAGAAAAAAATGGCAGTGCTTTTTCCAGGCTATTTCCTCGTAATGGGACTTTTGGAACTATTTACAGCCATCTCTTGGTCAGTAGTCAATGAGTTAATTGATCACACCTTCCAGCATCCAGAAGTACATCCCACCCTCCTGCGTTTCAGCCATTCAGCACAGGTTTATTGGAACTTTTGATCGTGTGGCGGCAACATCAAAGAGTGTCGCAACTCTCTCTTTCTATGGCTCTGATACATCCAACGCGGACTGAGCCAAATCAAATCAAGTGTCGTCAGGTGAGCCCTAAGGCCAGGTGATATTAGTTGAGATCAGCTGAGGTGCAGCACTCACAGGAGGTCAGCCTCGGTGAAGGTCGGCTGCAGCATCTCCAGAGGGAACATGCTGATGAAGGGGACGCCCATGTTGAGGAAGACCAACACCACGTCCTGCATGCTGGGGACCCACACCTGGAACTTGGGGTCCTGGCTCTCTGCTGAAACACACCAGAGCAAGATCTTAATACTGCCCTTATAGACAACAACCACAATCACTTCACTCATGCTAAGAGGTATCCTTGGTACATGTTGTGCTGTTTAACAGTGTAGATATTATCACTTGTTAATGCTCACTACTGCGCTTCAGTCCATTATAATCTTATCTGTTATCTGCCTAGATGTTTCTCTGGCATAGTTTTTACCATATTGTCCTCATCGCCCAGAGGAAATGCTTCTAATACCACCAAAACAAACAACTAATGAATAAATCCAGTACTTCACACATCCCACATTAAAATGACAATTCAATTTTACCTGAATTACTTTTAATCTATGAAGACCAATGTAACATAGTTACCAATCTTTAGGCCAGCTATAAGGGCAAGGTGTTTCAGAGAGTGCAGGATCTGCGCTGACATGCAGGGGTTCGAATGCACCGACATCATCTGCCAGGGTCAAAACATTCACACAAAACAGCAGAAATTATAGCCAGTACCATTATGTCCCAACTATAAACCACGGTTTAATCATTGTAAACTCTCTGTGAACTTTATGCTGGGAGAAAGCAGGGAAGACAGAAGGAGGACCTGAAGGAGCCAGCGGGAGATCTCAGGCTGACAGGGACTAGCGGCATACGCCGTCTTCAGCAGTCCTGCCCGAACCAGCAGGAGAGCTTGATTAGGACTGGCCCTGTGACAGAAACAGACACAGGGACACAGAGAGCAAGTGAACGGGTGAGACAGAGAAACAGAGACAAACAACATGACCACTTCGCTGAAGTACGAGCCTGACCCACAGGTCCTGTATACCTGAAGAGGCAGCGCTGGGCTGTGTTCTTGGGGGTAATGCCCTGTGGTAGATGCAGATTGTCCTGGGTGAAGAGTCGGCCGAAGCTGGCCAGAGAGAAGAGCTCCTCTCCAGGGTGCAGGTCCCTGATGGTGCTAGCAGTCAGTGTGTACCGCTGGACAAAATTACTGCAGAGCACAAGAGGGCAGACAAACACATGCACATTATTTCAGCAATTATAATTTTTTTCCCTTGGTTGAATTAGGTTATGTTCAGACTAGGCATCTTTTTTGAAGCTGCAACCGTCCGTTTTACATTACAATCCTATGGAATAGACCGGGTTTAAAAAAAAAAAAAAAAAAAAAGTTTTAAAGCAACAATACACTTTTCCTCTGTCGCACGCACGCCATTTGTTTATCCTGCAATTAACGATGTCCACAGACAAGGTAGAGTAAGCTGATCAATTACAAGCCGAGTAATGAGACGTTCGTACGCAGCAGAAATGGAGACTTTTAGTCCCTTTTCCTACTTGCAGGACACAGAATCTTACAAAATAAGCTGTTAAGCATGACTAAGACAGGAGTTTTATCAGGTATGCATTATAGAGTTAGCATGCATACTGTTGTTCCTGAGAGATGTCCTCTTCGTCTTTCTCCGCCTCCTCCACCTCCTCTTCCATCAGCAGGTCCTCCCGACAGCCCTGCAGCAGCTTTTCCTCCAGCTCCTTTGACCTGGACACAACAGGGCGGACGAATGGAGGAAGGCAGAGAGAAAAATATTGGAAATGGGGGGAAGGAGGAGAAGTAAAGGAAAGAAAAACAAGAAATCAAAGAAGACAAAAACAGACGAAAAAAACTTTAAATGTTTTTTCTCTCTCTCTCTCTCTCTCTCTCTGTACACATGCGTGTGTGTGTACACCCACTCACTTCTGATTCCGGTTCCTCTCAATCAGCATCTCGTCCAATGTGTTGTGGTATCGTACAGGCTTGACTTTGATCAGCTCCACCTAACATATCGAGGGAAAGGTGACAGGATTACTGGACAGAAACATTACGAGTGTACAAAAACAGTCAACCCTTCTGTAGAGCACTATAAACACACAAAGGCATGTATGGGGGAATGAAATGCGGAATGAAATGACTGGACATGAAAAAAGAGGGAGGGGGAAAATAATTGAGGGGTCAGTAAGAGAAGAGAACTATTATGCAGGCGGAGGAACTGACCATGAGGAGAAGAGAAGAGAAAAAACAAAAAAGGTGGAACAGGCAAAATAGAAAGCAGAGCAGCAGGTTTGAGACAAACTCTACTGATAGAGACAGCAGCACTCACAGGAGCTTTGGCTGCCACAGGTGTGCTTGGCTCAGGGAAGGCATCCTTGTCAGGTGTGGGTGGCGGGCGAGCACTGCGCTCCATGATCTCCTGCAGGGACAAGAGCTTCTCGTCCTCACTGCTGCTCGTGTCACTCAGGGCACAGTCCAGTCCAGCATCAAATCCCAGGTCGTCCTCTAGAGGGTCCAACCACACCACCTCAGGGCTGCCCGCCGGGCTAGGCCTTCGGGGCAAGACTTGCGGCATGCTAAACGAATCCTGATTGGTGCAGACCTTTGATGGATTTGTGTCAGGTTCCACTTTTAAGGCGCGAATGTCAGGGTTTTGTATACCGGGCTCATCCAACACCATATCAGTCTCATCAAGCTGTGCTAACAAGGTGCCAGTGTGTGAGGGAGAGGGAGAGGGTGAGTGAGAGGGTGAGCCTTGACTAGCTTCAGGGGAGGCCATGTCAATGTCCATGCCAGTTGATGTGGGTAGAGAGTCTGGGGTGAGAATCTCGTCCAGGTTGTCCATTAACGGAGAGGGGGACCGAGGAGTCTGGAAAGGGCCAGAGGCAGGGGGACCGGTCTCGGAAAGGGTGGGAAATGGCTTCAGGGGGTCGACAGGGCTGGACAGTGGCCCGCTGCTCACGCTGGTCTGTCTTGTCGGGGCAAGCTGGCTGTCGGCCTCAGGAAAGAGCTTCCTTGCCGAACTCTTCACAGTTGTAGCCGCTAAAGACGAGGAAGAAGAAGCAGACGAGGAGGAGGAGGGCGATGGCTCAGACAGAAGCACTCTAGGCGAACATTTCCCCCTCAGCATCACTGTGCCCTCTTGGCTGCGCCTCATAAAGGCACGCTGGACATACTTTGGCGGGGTATCCCGATTGGTGGCGGGAAAAGGGGAGGAAACACAAGGCTGCTTGGCATCAGGGAGCCTAGGAGGGCTGGGTGCCGGGTGTCTGAGGGGAGGTCCAGTCCTCTGTCTGGGTTGGAAAAAAGGGTGGATAGGGGGACGTGTGTACGCAGGGTTTGGGGTCGCATTTCTGGGCGCAGGCAAAGGATTTGTGGGTAAAGACACAGGTCTTTTGGGTGTTGGAGATTCTGTAGGTCTCGATACAGAGTTTGTAACGGGGGGTTTAGCAAATGCAGATGTAGGTTTTGCTGGTGTGAGGGAATCTGTGGCTCCAGATACAGTGTATGTAGTTATGGGCGTTTTGTTAAGTGCTGCCACAGGTTTCATGGGTGTGTGAGAACCTGTGGCAGCAGATGTGCTTGTAGGTGTGGATGTTTTTGTAAGTGTAGACATAAGCTTTGTGATGGTGATTGAAGGCTTTGTCACTGCATTGCCAGGTGTCTGACCATGTGTGGGCTTTGAAACAGAATTTGTGGGTGTGCTGTTGGATGACTGCATCTGCAATCGTACAAGCTTGGGCACTGGTCTTAGGGGTGCATGGCTGTTGGAGTTAAGAGGTGTGAGATTGAAACACGCTCTAGGGGCTGGGTTTGCTCTAGGGCCCGGGTTTGAGGCCACACGGGCATTCCCCGGTGTAAACGGGCGACTGTAAATGGACGGTGGGTGGGTGTGTTGGGAATGCATATGAGAAGTGGAGCTGGGGTGTCTGAGTGCTCCCCTAGGAGTGAGAGAGTGCATGGGTGTCTGAAAAGCAGGAGCAGAGCCGCGGGGGAGCAAGGGTACAAGCGTTGGAGAAGGCAGCAAGGGTCTAGGTCTGGGTGTGTGCATACGTCCGGAAGTAGAGTTGGCACCAGGATGTGTTGGCCCAAATGTTACTCTGGGGTCAGCCTGTGTCCGGCGTGGCACCACAATGGTCTGTCTAGAAGTAGACAGAGTAGATTGCGCAAATGTGTGACTAGGCTGCAAAGGTCTGGGGGGGTGTTCTTGATTAGGGTAGGGACGTGAAGGAGAGTGTACAGGCCTGGGAATAGGCCTGGAGGAAGGATGAGTAACGTTTGTGGTTCTGTGGGCCATTACAGATGCAGGTTTTGTGGTATCTGCTGATGCATATGTTGGTTTCGAAGTTGGCTGGCTTTTATTTGCAGAGGTGGCTGTCTGTTTTGACTGGACAGAGTCAGTGGGTGTGTGACTGGGTGTCGTGTCAGGCTGTGTTGACTTTTTAGATGTGAACTCCGGCTTAGTTTCAGACTGTGTGGGGTCTGCACACGAGTGTGTCAACTTACACTCGGAGTTTGCGGTTATAGGTGTGTGTGCCTGTTTATCCTCAGACTGAGTGGCGTTTGTACACGCATTTGTCGATATACGCTTAGGCTGTGTGGACGCTGTCACATCTGTGGATGTGTGGGTCAATGTACACTCAGGCTGTGTGGAGTTTGCTGATATAGATGGTTCTTTTGTCTTCTGAGGCGATGTGGAGTTGGAGGATGTGCAAACAGTCTTGGATGGAGTAAGTGGAGGTGAGAGGGTATCTTTCCGTCCAGGATTTACAGGCTTGTGTGTTTGGACATGCGCCTGCTGGTCATCATTCAGGCACGGCCGTTTAACTTCATGCAGGCTCTCGATGTCACATTCCCTGAGCCGTTTCAGGCATATGCGGGGCTGCTGGATGCGCCCATCTAAAAAAAAAGTCAAGAAGAGGGTTTCTTTCTTATCTTTTTTTTTTTCAAGAAATGTGATGTTATAATCAATTAAAGTCAATCTTTACCATGGTCGCATCATCATGCACTGAACTTTTCCCTGCAGTCCATCTGCTCTGAATATCAGTAGGCCTACTGATATTTAATGTAACTACCGAGATCATGCCACTGCATTTAGGCTAAATTTAAATTACGTCAATTCATCAAGTTTTAGCCATTGACCGTAAAAGAGGTTTAGCTCATTTTGTTGAAACATTGACAAGCTGACAGTTGACAGTTTATACACTCGAAAGAATACCACATACAAAACAATGTAAAACTGAAATGCCGAACAAGTGATTTTTAAAATGCTGACGTGTTAGTCATTTGACTAGTACAGTTAAACAACATGCTAGCATGACACCTTCATGTTGGCACATTAGCTTGCAATCTATCGAAGTTTTACTGAATGGAGTTTCGGGGGAAAGAGGATTGTTCATCCTCCATAATCTAGTGTCAATGCCGTAAAAGTTCTCCTGACTTACCTCAAACCAAAGACCGATGATTACATTTAGCTAAGCGATAGATAACGTGAGACTCTTTGAAGTGAACTTCTATCCTCTGACGTATGGTTTCTAAATGTAGTCTGAGCGGGAAATCACACCCATAGCAGTGACCAGCAACCCACTCTTTTTAAAAATTGAAATATGGAGGTGATCAAGCAATTTGTCAAAATAACGTTGTTACCGATGAACGCTGTAGGGTTTGTGTATTGTCTGTAGGTATTTCGCAAGGTGTCGCATGCTGCTGATTCAATCACACGTTGTGGTCAACATGACTTTTCGATGCAGAAACAGCGAACACTAGGGGGCTCTCTTGGGATTCTTTTCTGTGAAGATACTTTTTTAAAATGAAAAATAGGGATACAATTTACCTCTTAGCATCTTCTGTAGTGTCTCCTTATGGCAGAATCAAATGCAAAAGATCAGCCGATGGACCAGTAAAACATGAAAGACAAAAAAAGACATCTTAATACAAACAGAAAGATCATGAATACCAGGCAAGCCTACTCACAAAAAGTTAGGGAGGCGGGTGAAATGTAATGTTTCAGCACAAAAAGTACTGTAACCTTAAGCTGGACATTGAACATTCAAAAGTTTAGAAGGTCACATTATGTCCACCTGCAAAGGTTATAGTGGATTTAAGTTCATCCAGAAATTTCACCTGAAAGCTGAATATCCCAGACGTCTTTACATTACATTTAGCAGACACTACATTACAAGGTATTTCATTGTCATTACAATGTCCCCGGAGCAACTTGGGGTTAAGTGCCTTGCTAAGGGGCAAACGGTGGAAGCTGGGAACTGACAACTTTTAGGCTACTGCACGCTAGCCCAACTCCTTAAACACTACACTTCCACCATGCTCACTTTTTGTGATGCATTGTACACAGCATCTCTTAGGATGATGTATACGTGACCGAGACAAGCACCCCAACGACAAATGAGGAACCGACATGAGAGTGCCCGTCATTAACCCTTGGGCAGTTTCAGTTTGACTTGCCCAGCCAGACATGTTTCAAGGTGTCAAAGCATTCATTATGAAAGAGGAAGTATTTGAATGTTTATAATTACAACCACTACAGACACTACACAACTTTCAAGCAGTGACTATGTGACATTTCCAGTTCACGAGTGTCACAGTGGTGAAATGGAAAGAAAGAACCAAACGCAATGAATGAGCAATAATAAATAATTAATTTAAAATCCTTTTTACCATATGAGAGGGGGTCTGGTCAGTCTTGCTGCCAGATGCTTTCTGGAGATCCTTTTTGGGACTAACAAAGGACAATTTGCGGGCAGGGACCGTCGAACTTTTTCTTGGTGAAGCCTCAGAACTTTTACGCTCACTGCTGGTGTTACGAGAGGGTCCCATCTACAAAACAAACAATAAAAACAGAACTTCAAATGCTTACATTGTATCACCACTAATAATTGTATAAAAACTAACATATGAACAAATATGCTCTCCAATGGCATCAGTGTTAGTAAACACATTTTTGTAAAGTACATTGAATTCCCTCTTAATTTCCCTCTGTGTATGGAATTTGCTATATAATTTGAATTTCCCCTTGGGGATCAATAAAGTATCTATATATCTATCTAAATTGCCTTAGCCTGTAAGCATGGTTGGGCCGACAGTTTTACAACTCAGACAGTTGATTTGAAAAAAATCTTTTAACTATCCACCATTTATATCCACTGAAGCAAAACATACAGATGATATATCCAGTTCTAATGTAAATTCTCACTCATACATGGCTTTGGATTGAACTTGAGCCAAATCATAACATGTGATGCACTATACTACTGACCATAACAGGAACCCTCTTGATGGCCGTGGGAGAATGCTGCTTCTTGGGGTCAGGTGTGAGAGTACTGCGCCTGGCAGACCTACTGAGCCGGTTCACAGAGCTCCTCAGGGACATGTTGCCATCTGACTGGCTAGCTTTACGTGTAAATGGGGGTCCCATCCTGCTCCTGGAGTTGGACTCTTCTGGGGGTGTAGGGTCTGCGGATCTGGTTGGACAGGGGGTCAGGAGACTGGGGGTTGGACCTCGAGACCTTGATCGCGCCTCTGGTTTAGAGAGGGCAATATGCTGGCTGCCATCATCAGCACTGGTTCGTCTCTGGGTGCCAAGAGGGATAATGTCCTTCACTGATGGGAGGAGAAAGATAAATAGAACGAACAGAAAGACGACACATCTTCCCCTGCTGCATTAGCATTTCAATTGTACTGACACATACGGAAAATCCATAAATGAAAATAATCATGTTTTTTATTACACAGTTGAGTTTCCATTTCAATAGGCTACGTGCAGGAAAGGCTCTCTGTACGCTCGTGTGTTTCCGATGGAGCCAGGTGTGTTTGAGCCTGCCGCTATTGGTAATGCAATTAGTGTCTACACGGACCCGGTTGGATGCTGCACCTGGGAATCAGCACGTTACGACAAAAAAAGATTTATATGTTGAAATTGTTATTATTAGTTGAACAAGATATTCAGTGTCAGAGTGGAAGATTTAACGAGCATAATGTAACAGAAGATGCTGTTACAACAGTTTAATTTCCACCAGAAATAAATGTGTGTACAGGAAGAGCCTTTTGTGCACCTAGGCTATTAAGAAGTTCCAGATTGCAACAACAAAAAGACATAGGAAGCTTTGGAAAAGATTAAGTTGGGCTGGTCGTTGTGTTCACTGAATGTTCATTGGATTATGTTAGGTTACATCCAGCATCATCTCATCTCTGAATTGCAAAACTGAGCCAGCAGGTAGAGTTAAGGGAAAACTCTGGCCTTTTTTCACACAGATCTGTTTCTCGTGGACACTGAGCAATGTCGGTATGGGAGAAAACGCAAGAACCAAAAATCAGTGCTACAAAGCTCGAGTTGCTGCAGCCAACTGCTACAGGCAGCTACAGTGCTACACACTGGGGGCATTTTTAATATCCAGTAGGTGTTGTGTAGCTGTAGCTGCCTGGCTGCTCTAGCAACTTGAGCTGGTAACAGCGACCTTTTTCGTATCGACAGTACTCAGTGACCTCAAGAAACATATCTATGTCAAACACTGCCAGAATTCTCGTTTAAGGGCAAGCAATAAAAGCTGAAGGAAACATTGTTTAAAAGGTTTGTGCAAAGCAGGGTGAACCGCAAGACGATGTTTAGAAAGTTGAGACTAGCAGTGCAGCGCAGTCCAGCATAGAAAAATTATATCTTGAACATCCAAAAACGTAACTAGGTGCTTCCCCCAACTCTTACCCATAGAAATGATGTGCTGTTTGAGGCTACTGCTGATTCTAGACTTGTGGGCATGTAAAGAGTGATTATCAGTGTCAGCCATCTATTGTAGATACAATCATGGTTCATGTTAGAGAGTTTACTGACACAGTTCAGTCACTTCCATTTTCAATGTTATTACACTTTAACTGCTCCTCAGATCTCTCCAAAAATGTGCATCCAAGTACGTTGTTTTTTTATTATGATGATTATTATTATTTAATTAATTGGGTTTTATTAAGAAAATATAACATACCTGTTGCAGGGATTCATAACAAAAAGATGCCAAAATCTGTAGGAATATGGCAAAACAATCTTTAACACCCTACTCAGGCTCATCTTTTAAATACAGAAATTACATAAAGGTAACAACAGTGGTACAAAAGAACAAGTTGACCATGTTTAGGCCTACATCTACAGCTGTTCAGTCGAGTGGCAACATCAGCTCCATTCATTTTTTAACGGCAGTTTGATTTGCCTTAAAGCAACTTTAACTATATAGGTCACTGGTGATTCTTGGATTCTAATGGTTCAAAAACTCGTGACTCCAACAAACTGTGTTCATGAGCACCTGGGAAGTGGGAGAATTCTTTTGAGTTTTAGAAGGCCCCTTTCCACATGTGTATTAATCAAGCACCATGCAGTCTGCACTCATAATCTAGGTGCCTGATGTGTATAGGCCTACTCCTCCTACCCCATGAATATGGGCAGGAGAATGTTTTGACCTTAGCCTACTCAACATAGTGTAAGATTTTTTACTTTTTATTCCAAGAGTCGGCCTATTTTTTTTTTATTTTTGAGCTGGCTAGCTGCCTATGAACACAAGCAACGTCGCCCATTTGTAAGCTACTTGTCAAGTGAACGCTCTTATTTCGGAAGTACGGAGTTCCAAAGTTTCCCAGCCATAAAATGGACTCTGTGTCAGGATCATGTCATTCAAAAGTTTCACCTTCGTACAAAAGTCAGAGCAGCGGTAAGATTGTCTGGTATATGGGCGTGACGAAATAAAGTAGCGAAATGTTCTCGAGAAGTTGAGGAAACTATGTAACACTGTATACAAAGTAGTCTACTGTGTCAATGGAACTGTAACAGTGTAACGAACACAAACTAACTTCACTGGGTACTGCCAAAACCAGACGCACTACATTAATTCCTCAGTGCGCGCCATCCACCACACTAGAACACCTTACAACATGAATGTTTTGGTGGCAGTGCAACCACACGCTATGTTGTTGGTGTGAAAACATGGGAAAGCAGCAAGCAACAACAAATCGTGCAGCTATTGTAGCCTACAGTTAAGGTTATTTTCACCTTAATCCCGTCACTTGACGGACGATAAACTGCGCACAAGACAGCACAGCAACAAAATATGAGTTAACAGATCTACTGATTGGCAGTCTAGCTAGCATAAGTTGAGTTTGCATACACTCTTGGAAATGCGTTGTTCGCTTCCCTCTGACTAGGATTCGTAATCCTCGTGAATATCAAAAAGTATATTGTCACACTATAATGTATGGCTAATGTATCAGCAATTAACACTACATACCTTTCTATGTGAAACTTTCGTATTTGAAATTCTCTGGTTTTATCCATAGACATTAAAATGTTTTATCGAAGCCGCCATTTTATCAGAAGGAGGAGTTTAAACGCGGAAGTTAAACAACCCGCCAGAGAAAGGCATTTTGGTCATTGCAGTCAAAGGCAGTGTCCCTTGCTCAATGAACAATATAGCAATACAGTACAAGCCTGTATGTGTCTGCCCAGCATAGTAGCCTCACCACTCTAAACAGGTGCTGTCTTCTATTTATTATGTCCACTCAAATGTAGGCCTAGCCCCCCCCCCCCCCAAAAAAAATAAATAGGTTATCGTGTGTGCCAGATATGTTCTGAATGCCATGCTGATGCTTTAATCTTTATTTTGAGATGGGCTGCGTAATATTGTCACACAACAGAGGATTCTGTTTTGATCACACATGTCCTCATCGCATATGATGAGTTTGGCCATTGTGTAGGCCTAAAGCAAGAGGCTGTAGCCTAAAGGTCTTTGTGCGCAGGATCGTGAGGGGAAAGGAAATGGGATCACTGACCTTTGCAGCCAATTTCCCTAGTGTTCAAACAGCAGCATGAAAGCCAGGTCTGTTTCTGAAGTCCTGTGCAAAATGTCAATTGCAACTTATCCCACCTGCGTAAGGACTTATCTGAAAGTGGACTCCCTCATTTTTGAGATGGCTTTTAAATGGCTGTTCTCTGGTCATTTTTCCTATACTTGAGCAGAATTTCCTCATCATTTTGTTAAGCTACATTTTCATACAGTAACACTCTACATTAGCCTAAAAGCACAATTGAAATGATGAACTATTGCTCAATGACAATATGGACATTTTTCATCCATTTTATCTGTTTCTGGTGTCTTTGTGGAGAGGATTTGACATTGATTTTGGGGGATTTCCTGATCTTCTCCCACAGGTGATTTTCACTGTAGCCTATCTGAAACATTATTTTAATCTCACCAAGATCTTTATTGCGTCTGATAGTCACCAGTGTTTCATCCTGATAGTCACTGCTTGTAAGAATGACACTGCATTTTTTGGTGATGACAACTAGCCTACTGTGGATCTATCGCTTGACCCTGAAACACTCCCGCCCCTGCACACACACACACACACACACACACACACTGCCTGTCGAGATTGGCTGAAGCCTGGTACACACTGCTTAGCTCAGGGGGAATTCCTAGTTCCTCTACTGTCTAGGAAGTGTTTTTTTTTTCTTTTCCCCTTTTTTGTTTTATGGGAATCCAGGGCAGAACCAGTTAGATGTTTTCCTCAGAAACCCTGTGTATTGATTCATAGTGAGGGGGCGTGAGGTTCCCTCCCACTGTTTCCTCCTTACTGGGAAGTGACTGTCTGACTTACCGTATGAAATAGCATGAGCCACACAGATAGACTCAGAGAGAGAGAGAGAGAGAGAGAGAGAGAGAGAGAGAGAGAGAAGGACGGTGTGAGAGGTTAGTATTTAAGAACGCATCTGAAAGGGCTTTTCTATTCAGGACTGTGGTGACCAGGACTGAATGTTGTTGAGGAATTTGGATATGGACCAGCTGGTTCTCTTTGACTATCTGATTTGCGAACATGCTCTGTGTCATTGGAATGAATGGTAAATGTCAAGTGTTAGAGCCTACAGCTGGAAGAGCTCACTATTTGCTGAATACAGGTGAGTGTTGGAAGGCATGTTGTTTAAATGGCTGCGCTTCAGAGGGAAAAACACTTTCAGGAAGTTTTCATTCCATTGGTAAAAATGTATGGTAAGCATTGCTCGTGTAGTTAAGAAATAGCATTTATCATTTTATGCGGTTTCTTGAGAGTATTTTTTTTTGCGGGGGGGGGGGGGGGGGGGCGTTATGGGTTTCAATGTGTGTATGTGTATTCCTCAATGAAATTCATGAAAAGACGTTATATGGGGTGCATGCGCCACTGTGTTGGGAAAGGTGGACATAGGGTATATCTGGATGGAAGTATAGGGGATTCCTTGGTCTACAAAGGGCAGAAGAACTGGTTTACTATACGCCTATTTAACAGGAAGCAGTTTCCTGATAGTCCCCAGGTGTGACCAATAGAGTGGAAAGCCTGAACGCATTTCAACTCAGCCATGACAGAGAAATCCATTAGGGATCTGTACTGTAACTTATAAACTGAGTTATAATAGACATCTAGCAAAGTAATTCTAAAGCATAGCCAGGCCACGAGTGTCAGTCTACAAGTTTGAGAAGAGCCAACAGAATATGAACATTTATTTATTTATGAATTTATTTTAGCCATCTGTAAAGGATGTGAACCACTTTTTGGACTTTTCAGAGTAACTCTGTGTAGAGCCCTCAAGAACTGTTGCACAATATAAAACTCATTGTCACACTCAATTTGATGGGTCAGCACATCTTGATCTAGTCTGATCCGGTGCTTACATGTCAAACTCTGGCCACTTAGCATGCTTATCATACCTACCCAGGGATCTTGGCACATCACCACAGCACAGCACAATTCACAAAGGAAAACATTTCATTATCAGGATGTGTATTGTATATACAAAGTACTGCGGTGATATGACTGTACGCTTCTCTCAGCTGTGACCCCAGGGCCTGGAGATGGAGCAGCTGCAGTCTGACTCACCCCGTCATCAGACAGTCCAATGGCCTCATAGACAATGTGTCGAAATCAACCTCCACATTTACAGTAATTTCATTTTCCTACAGGGCTGCTGTGGGGGATGTTTTACCATACTTGGGGGGGGGGGGGGGGGTGTTACTGAAACCACTTAACTACAGAAAGAGTTAAAGTCAGCACACCAGACTGAAAACAATGTGTACGTAATATGATATCAAAGGCACACGACAGCGGTGAGTTTCATGAAGGTGGGAGAAGAGGGGGTGGGCAAGTATGAGTGTCTCGTCTCGTCTCGTTTGAGTGTTGAGCTGTGAGAACTGAATTCCATAGATGCTGTACACAAATCTCATCTATGGGCTTAGTTCTTCCTGCTCTATATTCATGAACTTCATAGCAGGAAATGTCCCATAAACAGTTATATTTGTAAACTAAATATTTAACAAAAACCCTGATGTAACATCTAATAAGTAGAATGTATGTCCTTCTATTTTCATTGAATATAAATGACTGTGTTTGAAATCACTGATTTTTCAGTCTTTCTTACTCTTTTTATTCTTTCTAAACTGTTGGTTGTCACAATTGGGATTGTGTATGCACAACATTGTTTTATTTCATGCGAAGTTCAATAAATATCCATACACATGAAACCTGTTGATAAGTCATTTGTGATTTTTTTTTTTTTTTTCAGGTAGATTTCCTTGTCAACTAACAGTAAATCAATACGCTTATCAGTACACTTCAGTGGATGAAATGAAAAGAATGTATTATTGTTGACATCATGGTTTGGTGTGACAGTGTGGTGTGGAGAAGGTGTTTGAGTTTTAATGGGGTTTTTTACCTATTGGTCAACTTCCTCCTTACCGTAAACCCGCTAAGGTTGACATTTTCAGTTATACGATTTTATTTTTCATCAGACTGAGTGTCTGCACATATAATGTACATATGATATGGTGACAATTAGAAAATCCCATACATACATAACGACTGTAGCTTAACCACACCTTAAATGAGTATATCCAAACAGAGGTCAAATAGGAGTCATGCTTCTACTTATGATTAAAGGGTTACTTATTGGTGAATGACCATACCATTATACCATTCTGTGAAAAATGCCACACTGCCTTTTTCAGGATTATGGAGGTTTTCAACTCAAAGAAACAGATCTTAAAATGCTTCCTTATAATTTCCAGAGCATGCGGTAAAAATATGTTAGGTTTTCCTGTAATGCTGATGACATGGCCCATTGATTAGGCGTTTACATTATACAGCTTACATGACAAAGATGGTGATTGTCAGATTAGTGGTTGATTAGCCATAGCCTATTATTCTAACTTACTGTGAATGTGTGGGAGTATAGGCAAATACAGCATCACCACCCACACCCCAACCACAAATATGTCTTATCTGTTGCTCCCGGTGTGTGACTCAGGAACAAATTCCTGGGAAGCTGGATGATGAAATCCACATACTCCCACATGGATTTGGTCTACTGTATAGCAGTCCAAATAGATGTGTTGACCTTAAGAAATGTGTCAACTTGAAAGAATGCAAGTGGTAGAGGAGATCGGGCATGTTAGCAGCATGAATAATCTTTCTTCACTAAATGGAAAGGTGCTCTTTTGCTGTTGTCTTGACTGGATAAAAGTAATAAAGCACATTAAAGGGTCGTAGACAAATTAATAATTTGTCTGAGATCAGTCGTTCTGTCTGCCATGTACAAACTCAAGGAAGATATATGGAATATCCTGACTCTTTCTGTGGGTCAAAGGTTAGAAAGTTGAGTCTCCTGATTACTCATACCACATGGCTCCTCTTTCTTTCTGTTTCTCTTTCATTGTGTGTTCTGTCTCTGACAAACACACACACACACATACACACACACACACACACACACTCTTTCCTGTTAGATGATCTAATTCAAAAGCACAATGTTCTTAACTATATCCATTATCCACTCATATCACAATGTTTCAGCTGATGTTGGAGTCTATTTGTTTTCTAGATGAAAATTTGCGAAGGACACAATGACAAAAGCTTTGAAATATTTTCACAAATATTTATTTTGTTATTCTTTTCTTTGATCTTTTCCATTTCCACACACTGCACATCAGATAGACCTCACCTTGCTAACAAAAGTACTAATATAAAGTCTATGGATGTGACCACAAGTAAATCACATTAAATCATTACTACTTAAAACGCCTTGCTCTCTTCTTTTTTCTCTGCTCCACTATCACACTCACACTCTCCGCCCCAGGGCTCTCCATCTGACGCACCACTTTCTTCTCCACTCTGTACTCCTGTTCGCCCACCTGCGGGTCCCCGTGCACCACAAACTCTCCACCCTGGCAGCTGATGCTCACATCGGTCCGGGGGAAAGTGCCGTACATCCGTCGCAAGTCTTCCTTGACAAAGTTCGGAAGTTCCCTGCGGGGGCCATACACCCTCTCTAGCCTCCCCCACCGGAGTTCCCCCTTCAGGGTGAAGCCCTCCGGCCAGGGTGCTGCGGGGGCCTGGCTGTGGCTGGCTCTGGGGCTGGGTTTAACAGGGCCCAGTTTCTGGCTTGGTGATGGGTTCACAGATGGCTGGGACCATAAGAGATTGTTGTAATACCAGGGAGGGACGGACACCGGTACTGGCATTGATCCATAGAAGAAGTGTAAAGTCCGGCCAGTTGTTTCTGGAGGGCCGCAGGGACTTGCCACCACCCAACTCAGAGGCAGTTGAGGTGCGGGCGGGATCGGTGGGAGGAAGTGACTGGGCCAGTGTGTGTGATCGATCCCTGAGGAGAGCATGGTGTAGTATCTGTGGTATGGACACGGATGAAAATAATTCATGGTCTTCAGAGAAAACTTGATGTGCTGGACTGTGGAACCACACAGGGAGATAGATGGCAGCAAACCTCCTGAAAGCTCTTCTTCATCTAGATTCTAAAAGAAAACTGAACAAACGTTAGGTCAAATAATGAGAAGACAATATTACAGTTTTCTTCCTTTCACACAACATGACTTGGTGCACAGAGGGTTGAAGCGTTTAGTAATTATGGATCTTTGCTGGGAGTGTAACATGGTGACTACACAGCACAACAAACAAATAAATAGAATTCTGAGAGAATTAGTACCTAATTTCTGATGAATCCTTCTATTAATTCAAAATAGTTTCATCTGCCTACAGAAGATTTATGCTAATCGGGTTACAGAAAGCAGAACTTTACATAGCCTAGATACTTTTATAGTTCCACTTTGAATGTGCAACATATTATTTACAACCGTTCCTTCAAGTTCATGATGGATATAGATCCACTCACCTGCCCAGTTTACAAGTCTGAAGAACCGTTCAAGAAAGTTTCAAGTGAATTAAGTGTGTAAAGGTTTCCTGAGAAGACGACAGTGATCTCATTATGCCAAGCTGAAGAACAACAGGATGACACATCTTCAGTGTGTGTGTCTCAGCTCGTTTGAAATACAGTATCCAAGCAGCTGACAGAGAGCAAGCATTACAAACAAAAGCCTCATCTCAGAGGAAGGGAGGTGGGGACCATCTTATCAGTGATATATGGGTAGCCTATATAAAGAGGGAAAGCAGTTGGTCAATTATCAGTGCACATTAATGACACTTTCTACATTTCTTATAGTGAAAACTAGCTCTGGTCTCTAGTCAGCCTGTTTTGAGTCAGCGCATCTGTCTCCAGATCAGTTGAATTTGGGAGGAAATGACTTCAATTTGCTGATGTTTTAAAATCAACTTGAGGCCATTACCTGAAATCCCCAGTCCCATTGAGTAATTGTGTGTACACATTATATACAGTAGATGGCGACCTAATATCTCTGAGATTCAGCAACAGCCATAACTGAGATCCACTGCAAGTGATTTTACCACATGAAGTAGGGCCAGGAGGGGCAAGTCAGAACCTGATTATGTCATATATTAACAAAGTGGCAAGGCAGTAGCCTACTGTACACAAGATAAAGAATGAGCATAGTCAAATATTTTGTATCACTGAGCAATAGATTAACCTGATAATGAACAGAAGGTGTGTGAGTGTTTTCAGCCCACAAACATTAATTGTTTTAGCCTACCATGGAGTTATCTCAAATATCTGTGAATGTAACCAGGGGTGGCAGGTTGATTTTCTTTTTCCCTCTCCTCAAATTGGATATTTTCTCAATTTCATTTGAAACTCTATTCTGTGGGAAACATTGCAGATTTATTTAAGCATATCGCATTCTGAAGAGGTTTAATTTGTGCATAGGCCTATGTACATTGAAATGATTGAAATTGGATTGGGCTACTGTTACCAGATATCTTATTTACCACCCCTTCGTGTGACTAAAAGTTGATTGACAATCAGGCTGCCAATAGTATTACACTATGGAAAAAGCTGCTCAACTCACCGTTTCTATTGGGTAAACGTGCTGTCACTCAAAAGTAGTGCCGTGAGAGAGATAACAAACTGTGGAGGGGTTTCACGAGAACGGACAAAGGGGTCGTTCCCTTACAAACTTGGTCAAAAACCCAACTTGAAGAAGACATAAACAAAAACAATACAAGGGAACCCCTCTTGAATCGATAGACGGCTATTCCAGGTTATCTGGGTTTTCTCCCGGACTATCCTATCAGTTTGGAGTTGTGGTGTGGGATGGATGATATGCGGCCTACTAGCGGCGCGGCAGCCCACCTCGGGCTTGCGTCGCTATTCCCCACTGGTCTCCAAGCTGTGTATGCGGAATGCAGGCGCTTGTATCCCGACCAGGCCAACCCCTTGCAAGTTACAGCCATCGTTAAATACTGGTATGTGTCTGTGTTTTTGTTAATTTAATGTCGTGGCCATAGTTACTTGTGAAGGCAACATAGTTGGCAGTTGATATTGTAGCCGGAGAAAAACTTGCATGTAGTTTTAGCGTCATTGTTACTCTTTGCAAATTAGCTAACAAGTTGCAAGTTAGCCAGTTAGAAGGCTGCCCATATACATTGTATCACCTCGCTCCGATAACATTTGCTAGCTAGCTAGTGAAGTAGACTAAAGTTAGTATCTAACCTTAGGTAGGCCTATTAACATAATAAGTTTCCTAACTTTGTCCTCTCAGGCATCTAAGCTACGCTATAAGTTGGGTCACCAACTTTACAAACTTATGCTGCAACGTTAGTGGAGGGTACGTTAGTAGCCTACTTGAATTTCGTCAAACGTTGTAACAGTCCACTAACAGTGATGTTGCATCATTGCGATGCGCGAACAGATGTTTGCTGTTTAAATGTTCCACGACTGACCAAGCACAGCACAGCCTTTTCTGTGCAGCAGCCTACAGGCAAGTCACTCTGTTGTTGTGCGCCCCACCTTATTGGTTCAAAACTAATGTGATAGGCTATTATGAGTGAATCGTCATAGTAGACCTACTCACAAGTACACACAAATCCTCAGTTTACAGTTAGAGAATTGGCTATACCGACTGCAATGTGTTCCTGCTGTCTACCCTAATGACTGGTGATGACAGTGCCTCTGTTTCTGTTTCCCTCTGACAACAGGCTAGGTGGGCCGGACCCACTAGACTACATCAGTATGTACAGGAACATGGGCTGTGTGGCACAGGATGTCCAGGAGCACTGGCATTACATTAGTATGGGACTCAGTGACCTGTATGGAGACAACAGAGTCCATGAGTAAGGCCAACAAACCCATTGTCATAACACCATTCCAACATAACATGTTAACTGACTAGTCTGATGTGCGTGGTAAAATACTTGGAAGCTGTTATTGATTATGAATAGATCATGATGTTGTCTTAATAGACATTCATCTTAAATACTACTTCAAGTAAATTACTTTTAGATGTTTTACTGAATGGCGCATGTTTGTGTTACTTTTAGCCAAATGTACTGGTCAAAGAACAGTTGCATTACCTGTAACCACACCAAGTGTAGTTATCACCCTGTCAAGCTTGGACAGATTCCTATATATACCGTGTATGCCAAGTGTACCTGACATGGTGCTTCTGCAGGTTCTCGGGTCCTGATGGCCCCAGTGGTTTTGGCTTTGAGCTGACATTCAGACTGAAGAGGGAGGCTGGGGAGACGGCACCCCCCACCTGGCCCGCAGAGCTGATGCAGGGGCTGGCCCGATACGTCTTTCAGTCAGGTGAGGCACTGCACTGCAATATCTCATTATCAGTCTTGTCCTGCATTGGAGAGCGTGTGCAATGGTCCTAAATGGCCCTCCAGTTGTGTGGTTTTCTTCTCTTGCGAGTGAGGAAAGTTTGGAGAAATCACTAACCACTGAAAATTGATCAGATAAACACCTCAATTGTTAGAAAGAAAGAGGAGTACATCATTCCTATTCCAGTTTACAGTCAATCAATTGCCTGCTGTGTCTTCTCAATGAAAAGTAGGCAACAATGGCTAAGACGGCATTCATTTTTCAATCAGAATTGTTTAATCAGAATAACAAAATAACTGTTCGTGTAAAAATGTCTAGTGATTGGATGACAAGAGGTTGTGGCATTGAATGAGTGACTGAGAATACTGGCCAGCGGTTCTCACTGGAATAGGAAAAAGCTTTGTGGGTTGATATTTTGGGGGGGAAATTGTCTTTCTATATATAAAGATGCTCTATTTGCATCAAAGCCATTTGCTTAGTGAGGGGTGTGAAGGAAGTAACACGTCTGCGGGCACATGCCCAGAGTGCTGGCCTAGCCTCAAGCATTGTGGTGTCAGTTGTCACACTAAGCCAAGGCTCACCAGGATGTTAGATAGGACACAATTGGTACCGGTGTTGGCTTGACTTATTTTAAAAGTGCAGGCAGCGATTGACTTGTTTTAAAGGTGCAGTCAGTGATTGACTTGTTTTAAAGGTGCAGTCGGCGATTGTACGATTCAAGCCCTTAACACTTTTTGTCACGACCACTAGCTGCCCATTCCATGAGTACACTGTAAAATAATTGTCTCTGTAGGCAGCCCAGGCTCCAAAACTGGGCACAAAGAAAGTGGCGGCAGCCTGTCCCCCAAACAAAAATAAAAGCCTGCATGGAGTTTCTCTGGGAATTAAAGCAGAGATGAGCTACATCTCTGGTGTGTTTTGCTTGGTCCTTGGTTAGAATATAATTATAAATCTAAAAGTGAAATGCTGGTTCGAAAAACACAAACAAGTGTTTATTGTAAACCAAGTGGAAAACTGAGTATTGAGTCATTCTACAAATTGTAGTTGTGAATTGTCTTGCCAGAGTATTCCCAGGATATTGTCAAACCTGCTGTGATTGGTTTGACAATCTGTGATATTGTCAAACCTGCTGTTTTTTTTAGAACGTTAACCGTATCTCCTGCAAAGTGTGTGTGTGTTCCTCTCACTTCGATAAGTCTCCCTAAATCCACCAGCCGCCTGTAATGTACACAGTGGGGCTGGGGTGGCGTGGAGAGGGATGGAGAGCTCTCTCCTTGAGCTTCTCTTCTGGCCCCTGTCTGCAGTGCAGCTGGGGCCAATTTCCAATTTGAGCGTGGGTGGGCTACAGACCTCATATGAATGCAGAATTCCCAGTCTTCCCCTCCCTCAACCAAATACACACACACACACACACACACACACACACACACACACACACACACACACACACACACACACACACACACACACACACACACACACATACACATACACACACACATACTCATTCACACTATTATTGTTTCCCTCCCCAAGTCTGAAGCAAAAGTATGGCACCACCCAGACAGTTGGACTCTTCTTGTGTTATCAGTGTCCAGTCTAGGAAGGCCCAGGTTCTGTGGTTTAGCCTTGCTGCATGCTGAATCCCTCTCTGAAGCGAGCCTAACCACCAAGATTATATTCAGGACAGGTTTTGCATGTCTACTCCACTGTTTTGCAGGTCACTCATTTCTTTTTCTGATTAGCCTAAATAATTAGACTTGCAACTTTGAGTTGTTGGGAGTCCTGGATTTCCTGTGGAATCTGATTTCCTCCTTCGGGATGTTTCTCATAAGTAGTTTTTTGTCTCGAGTTTCTATTTAATCCACGTTAACTGAATCATTGGTCTGACAAATTGAGCAGCTCAACCGTTAGCGAAGAAAGATGCGCTGCTTTGAGGAGACGGCCTTGCTCCAGGTCTTTAGGCATTACTTGTGTTGAACATTGTCATTTCCACCAAACCATTCTTTGACTGCTTCATTCTGTTTTAGTGGTTTTAGGGGATTGCATGCAGATACGCATAACAAAACACAGTCCTGACAAAGTTCCAAACAATTACCGAGGGAACAGGGAGGACCCTCTCTGACCTTGCCAAGATTTGGATTGTTGCCAAATCCATTGGGCCACATCTTTGATCTGGTAATCTGAGCGGAGGGGTTCTCTTTGGGATGGGATTGAGGCCAGCCTGCGGCGCTGCCTGTGACCCCCAGAGAGACACTCCCAGGTGGGCCTCCTGCTGAGGGATTAGGAGCGTGAGAGAGGGGGAGCCACTAGGGGAGAATGACTCGCCCGGCCGGCCGGACCTCTCCTCTCCAGCGGTGCTCGTCTTGAAACATTCAGCTGGGTTTTTTGAGTGCCAGACAGTGCTGTGATTTGTGTTCAGGTGTTTTTTTTTTTTTGCAGAATGGATTGGGTATAGATTATTTTTCAATCCAGAAATAAGAAGAAAAGCAGTATGTGTGTGTGAAAGTCTGACCCTGCCTGTTGTGTGACCTCATGTTGTGTGTGTGTGTGTGTGTGTGTGTGTCCAGAAAACACGTTCTGCAGTGGCGACCACATCTCGTGGCACAGCCCCCTGGACAACAGCGAGTCTCGTATCCAGCACATGCTCCTGACCGAAGACCCCCAGATGCAACCCGTGCTCACTCCCTTTGGCCAAGTCAGCTTCCTCCAGGTCAGCTGCAAGAGACTGTGTGGGACATACACTTCCACATAGTTTTCCAAATATATATTTATTTTATGCAGTGAATGTTTTGTCCAAAACTGATTAAATGTAAATTTTTGTATTTCCATAAATGTGCAGTCACACTGTCCGATGACATTATCCTAAATTGTATAGATTCAAGAGAGGAAAAAAACAAAAGTAACACACTTTGCAAGCTCTCTATGCTGTGTGACGTTTCTACTTGAGACATTTTTCTGTTGCAATTTCTCTGATTGTGTGTGTGTGTGTGTGTGTGTGTGTGTGTGTGTGTGTGTGTGTGTGTGTGTGTGTGTGTGTGTGTGTGTGTGTGTGTGTGTGTGTGTGTGTGTGTGTGTGTGTGTGTGTGTGTGTGTGTGTGTGTGTGTGTGTGTGTGTGTGTGTGTGTGTGTGTGTGTGTGTGTGTGTGTCCGGTCAGATTGTGGGTGTATGTACAGAGGAGCTGCAGGCAGCACAGCAGTGGAACGGCCAGGGCATCTTGGATCTCCTGCGAGGGGTGCACGTGTGAGTATCGGGCCTGTTTAGAGGAAGGGCAGTGTGCATGTACAACATAAACAATGAGGCAGCCACACCAACTCACAGGGCTCGCTGTGTGCCTGTGCGCACGTCTGCTTGTGTCCTGCATTCAAGCAAGGGCTGTGGATTATGTTTAGGCTCGAGGGTGTGTGTGAGTGGGGGGTGGGCATGGGCAAGCACCACCAGACCACCCACATTTACTCTGCTCTCCAAGGCGTGTGTGTGAGAGACTGTGAGTGAGTGCGAGTGAGTGAGTGTGTGAGCAAGAGGAAGACAGAGTGTGTGTGTGTGCGTGTGCGCGTGCTTGTGCGCTTGCACTTTTGCTCTGGGCGTAGTGTATGTGTGTGTGTGTGTGTGCTTGCACTTTTGCTCTGGGTGTAATGTGCGTGTGTGCTGATGTGTGCAACTAGGAAAAGAGTAATGTCAGTCTCCACAACAAAGCTGTCTGTTGTGCTGTGTGACCGGGCCAAAGGAAGTCTGCTTTTAACCTGGCTTCCTATTAACCTAATGCAAACACCTCCCTCTCTCTCCTCCCCACAGGGCAGGGGGCCCATGGCTGGTCACAGACATGAGGAGAGGAGAGACGATATTTGAGATCGACCCACACCTACAAGTAAGGCTTTTTTAAAGTGCATTAAGCATCTCTGGTTCCTCTGATTGGAATAGCAAACATGGAGGTTGGGATCTCAGTCAGTGTTCTGGAAGGATAAACAGATTTGCCATTTCAGAAGGTTATGAGAACAGCCCCGTTTCTGTGTCTTGTCATTCACACATCTTGGATGTTATGCAGCTGGTCAGCTTTTGGTTGTGCTGGGAGGTGACCAGAGTTGTAAAAGTCCGTCTTCAGATGGGAAAAAGTCAAACCTGCCACATATTTGCTCCAACCATTTACTAAATCAGCTGAGTCTAATAAGCGCCACTCCTCAGCCAGATAGATGGGCTGATGAGTAAACTCCTCTGTGGTAGGACTTTTACTTTCTGAAGCTGGACTTGTACACCTCTGGGCGTAACACAGATGTGTTGTGGTGTGAAATACCTCCATCTGCTGGTGTGCACTATACATGGCCAGGTGTCACCTGATTGTCTAGCGTTTGTTTTTGCGAGCCAAAACAAATTGTGAGGCTGGATTTATGTACTATGAATGAGGTGACAATGATGTAGTAGCCTCTATGCCGTGTAGGATGATTATGTTCATAGCCAGATAATTTGTCGATTGTTTTCCTGATGAATTAATTCGTTGTTTGTTGTTGATGATGATGTCAATGTTGATGAGTTGACGATATGCATATGTATAATGTCAGCTGAGAACATCTGACATAGATATGGGTGTTTGTTAATGTAGGTCAGGGGTGTCAAACATGAGGCCCAGGGCCAGATCAGGCCTGCCAGCAGGTTTTATAAGGCTCCTCAGATGTTTTGGGTGAGAAGGAAAAATTAGAAGAGGAAAAGATATTCACATCCAGTTTTTAACAATGTTTTACAAACTGTAATAAGCAATATCTCTGTGATAGGATAAATTGATTAAACCTTAACACTACAAACCATCACTACAAACCATCCTTGGAAAGGAAGAAAATACTGACATGGAAGTAAGCTACTGTTCAAGAAAGAGCAGTATATGACAACAGTAGATGCTTCGTACTTGTTTGCTCATACGGGGGTATATTGAAAGAGCATATCATCAAACAACACTCTGATACCTTTGCAGAAAATGACCGTGACGGCCCCCACGAGGTTTCATTCCAAAAAATCCGGTCCACGGCCTAATGAGTTTGATACCCCTGATTTGATGCCCCTCTAGATTTCCTATGATGTATTTCAGGTGTTATTTTTGGTGTTGAGAAGTCATTTAGTAATCACTGAAAAATCAACACTTACAGACTGTTTTACACTTTGAAAGTAGTGTGATATTTTATATGTAGTGCTGTGTTTTTTTTTTTTTTATTGCAAGCCAACAGAAATCCAGTAGTTATTCATAGTCTGTCAGTGCTATACATGTTTTGCAAGAGAGAGAATAGAGGAAAGATTTTGATTATGATTTGAAGGATTGTCATATAATCTGTGGGCCAGATCGCCCACCTTTAGCGGATGTTGTAAATACCATACGTCATGGCATTTGAATGTGTCTGTTTCTTATGAATGTTTGTGTCATTTGGTGTCTGAGGTTTGTATGTCAGGGTTCCATATGTAAATTAGGGGAGAAATATGTGTAAGGTTGTTCTCTGTGTGTGTGCGTGTGCATGCGCGTGCATGTGTGACATTACCACATGAGGTGTGTGTGTGTGTGTGTGTGTGTGCGTGTGTGTGCGTATGTGTGTTTGACATTAGTACATGAGGTGTTTGTGTGTGTGTGTGTGTGTGTGCGCGCGTGTGTGTGTGCGCACGCGCATGTGACATTAGCACACAAGGACTGTGTATGTGATGTTCCTGTATGTGTGTGTGGCATTTCCTAGCAGGAGCGAGTGGAGAAGGGCATTGAGACGGACGGCTCCAACCTGAGTGGCGTGAGCGCCAAGTGTGTGTGGGACGACCTGAGTCGGCCGCCAGAGGACGAGGACGACAGCCGCAGCATCTGCATCGGCTCACAGCCCCGACGCCTCTCTGATAAAGGTGCCTTACACCCACACACACACTCCCCCAGCCTTGTCTTTTCTCATCTTTCTAATGCCCATCTGTTGTGCTTCTCCAGAATAATGATGCTTCTTTATCGTCATTGTGAATCGTTCTGTATGTTCCATGTTCTGCGTTGAATGTAATGTAGGTCATCGTGTATTTGCTTTTAAGGGTGGCCCTGTTCTGTCTGTGGTGGTGCTTGGAATAAGCTCTTTAAATACAGATGCCTGGGCACCCATTTACACCGGAACTAGCTTAGATGTAGCATGTGGAGTAATCTGAAGACCTATAAGCTGTTCCCTGACTATGTGTGTGTGTGTGTGTGTGTGTGTGTCTGTCCACAGACACAGAGCAGATCAGAGAAGCCTTGAGGAAAGGACTAGAGATCAACAGCAAGGCTGTTCTCCCGCCAATAGGTGGCCAAAGGCAGAACCACGATCGACCCCAGTGAGTTCTTTGCTTATGTCTATGGTTACATTGTCAGTAACATTGGTTTACTTCTTTCCCCATTTTGTTAAACAGGACAGCATTTCATTCACCACCCAGTGTAAGGTGAAGCACAGCAATTATGAGGGCATCGTAGCATGGATTGATATTAAACCATCTGCATTCATGAACGCCAAGCTGTGTAGCTCTGATATCACATCCTGTGTGTGTGTCCCACCCAAATGTCATTGAAGTTGGTCAATGACTCATTTGTCATATCTATTCCGTCATGTCCAGCACTGGAGTACAAACATGGTAGCATTTGTTTCTCCCGGCTAACAGGTTTATTCTGTTTGTGATCTGGCTCATATTAGGTCTACAGCCTACTAGCAAAGAAAAGGACTTTCTCATAGAGTATGTGGGGTGGTTCTCAGAAACTTCCTAATGCTGCTTCACTGTCTGAGGTCACAGGTGAGACAGGATTGGCTCTAAGTGTGCATAGGCGTGGGTAAGTGGATTGGCTGATTCTTCCCCTGTTAAAGTACTCAGCTCAGCTGCTTTGTGGTGATGCGGAAGTTAGGGATGGTGTCACCCAGTAGACTTCAAAGACAAGTTCAAAATGACGAGTTTACTTACTTACGTACTGATGTGAAAATAATCACTCAAAGTACAATAACAGTTGACGCTTTTGTTTATAGATTTTGCTAAGGGTTGATAAAGAATAAATATGCCGAACTCATTCATTTTAGGTCCTAAGAAGTGTACATATCTGTATAAGGGGGTGACAAATGGTTTTGTTAACCATGCAGTGGCAGCATCAACCGTTTGCCTTGAGAAAGTGTCCCTGGGGAGGGGAGCCAAGCTGCGTGGGGTCAGACGCAAGCTCCTCACGGTCGTCTGAGGGCTTCTGACCTTTGACCCCCGGCCAGCTGGTTTGGACAGACACATCATCCGTGTAGCGGAACAGTCTACCCTCATTATACGCTTACTCATCCCCCGCAGTTCTTATCAGGAGTCCAGCAGACCTAAGTAATAAGACCTCAGACGCAATAAATCAGGCAATGCAAGCACAGCACCCAGACCCCTCGTCCTCTTTCAGTTTCTTGAAGATCGTTCTGGAAACAGTTAGCCTCACCTTGTGGTCCTAGTCTCGCATTCGGCTATAATGAAATGTGTGGGTCCGTCAGTAGCACTTGAACAGCAGTGGTCGTTCCTACAGCACTAGTGGGTCATAGGTAGCCTGGAAAATCCAGACCCTGGTAATCTTTGAGATTAAGGGTCTGGCCAGGAATAATGTAATGGCCCAACTTGAGGGGCGGCACCAAGCATGCATTTGATCTCACGGCACACAATTGGATAACACTACGACCAATGTTTACTCTGACTGATCTCGGTCTTTGACCAGTGTTTACTGACTTTGAATGTTGCAGCGCTGTCGTCGTCAGTTTAGCTCGCCTCTGGCCCGTCTATGTCAGATACACCGATGTGATTGGTTTCCCCCGATGCCTAGGGTAAAAGTAAAAGGAACGTGCATCATTGCTCATTGCCAGAGTATCTTGCAGACACAATTCAAATTGTGCTCTCGCGAGAACTCTGGATTTTCAGGGTAGGTCATAGGGGGGAGTCAGAATAAATGGCCAAGAGCTCATCACTTCTTTCTGCTTTTGGCAGCTCTGCCCAAACATCTCGGCTGTGAGGATGACGTGTGTGCGCACGAGCGAGAGGAAAACGCTGACGCCTGCACTTTTGATCTCATTATACATTAATAACTCCGACTTATTAAAAACCCCTGTAGCTCCTGTGTGTGTGTGGGTGTGTGCGCGTATGTGGGGGTGAGGGTGAGAAAAAGAGAGATGCGTTAATTAAATTCCTCTGATTCGCCTGCTGTTTGTGTCGCAGACAGCAGTGAGACCACTACACACACACACTCACACACACACACACACACACACACACACACACACACACATATAGACTGTATCTCAGCCCTGAGATAGGCTCTTCCACTCCTCGTGTATTATGTGACTAGACCAGGGTCAGGCTGTGATTAATGCCACAGTTACCCCAAGAAACTTTATAATACCAGTCATGTTTGTAATTAAGTGTGTGTGTGTGTGTGTGTGTGTGTGTGTGTGTGTGTGTGTGTGTGTGTGTGTGTGTGTGTGTGTGTGTGTGTGTGTGTGTGTGTGTGTGTGTGTGTGTGTGTGTGTGTGTGTGTGTGTGTGTGGGTGTGGGTGGAGAGTTTGTATGTGCTTGCGTGCCTGTCTGTTTGTGGTTATTAAGATCTTCATCATAGATAGAGACCACTCTCTGTGTAGGGTCACTGACTGCAGAGATGTCATGTGATGGGTTTCGGGTTTAGTTAAGTATGCTGTTTTCTAGTGGCAAAGTATTGTGTGTGTGTGTGTTCCTGCATCTTTGTGTTTGGAGCTGGGCTCCATAAAGGTCTGTCTGGCAGCAGACTCGCAGTCCTCTCCTTTTCTCCCCCTATTGATCGCTCTCTGGAAGCCCCGTTTGCCTCAGCACAAGGTTGTGTGCGCATAATCCCTCTCCCCACCACACACACACACACTCACTCATTCACTCCCTGTGTCACGCAGCACGCACACACACACACACACACACACACACACAACTATCCTGTCCTCATCCCCACCTCCTACTCTCCCTGCTGGGATGTTGATCCTAGTGTGTCCTCCTTTGTCAGTGGCCAAGTTTCAACACACACACACACACACACACACACACACACACACTATCCTCAAACATACAGACACAGCTCCCCCATTCCACAATCAGCCCACTCTCCACCCTCACCGTGATGAAGATGGCTGCCACTGTGTATGAATCTGAAAACCATGGCGCTTTCTAATCCTCCAATCACATGTGAACTAGCTGTGGGTAGCCTCTAGGGATCCAGCTAATGGATGGTGGGTGTGTGTGTGTGTGTGTGTGTGTGTGTGTGTGTGTGTGTGTGTGTGTGTGTGTATTTGTGTGTATGTGTGTGTGTGTTTGAGAGTTGAAAGCCTACCGAACCTGAGTTATCGCTCCTCCGGTCATGTCTGCTGTGGAGGGATCTATCCAATTAGTGTCTGGATGGTGTTGGGGTGGAGAGAAAAGTAACAGCCTAGGCTGTGGAGACTGTGTGTGCCTATGTGTGAGTGTGTGTGTGTGTGTGTGTGTTTTTATTGTAATACTACAGAAAAATGACCAGAGGCTGATTGGGGTTATGTTTAGCAATTTCACGACAGAAAACACATGAGATATCTGGATTATATTAGGTACCTTTCCATTCCCAGCAACACAGAACGCGAATGCTAATTACAGTTTAAAGAACTGGAGCCTTTACT
Source organism: Sardina pilchardus (assembly GCF_963854185.1). Taxonomy (NCBI): domain Eukaryota; kingdom Metazoa; phylum Chordata; class Actinopteri; order Clupeiformes; family Clupeidae; genus Sardina; species Sardina pilchardus. The sequence continues at coordinate 17,815,906 of NC_085011.1, forward strand.
GTAAACCTGAGACTGAAGATCCTGCTGTGTTCTTTGATCCAGCCTCACCAGAACTATGGATCCCCGAGTGGGACATTTCAATGCAATTAATCAGCCCGCAACACCATCTCAGCAGCAACACGAATGTTACTTATTAGTAGTCTGTCTAATGAATCATGGTTTATAGTGGTCCACTCCACCTTTATAAAGGGAATGAGTGTAGTAGAAGGGCACATTCTGTGTTTGGCTGGTTATTTGTCCTGAGGTGTTCACTGAAGGCCAGCCCATTGATTGGTGTGTTGGCAGTAAAACAAAAACAAGGTTGGTTGCAATGAAAGCAATAGAGAATCTGTGAGCCTTTCTCTCTTTTTTTTTGTTCTTCACTGTGGTACAAACCTGCCCCCTAATTTCTCCATAGACAATCACTGGGACATTTGCAGACCCAGCAGGCTTCAAGGTAAGAAACGACCCAAAATAACCCAGTAAAACAAAAAATAAATGAAAGGTCACTGTGTTCCTTTCGCTTCACCCATCCTCATGTTCTCTTCTCATCACAGATCTGTTCAAGTAGTGTGTATACATATTAAGATTTGGCCATTTTATTGAGAATATATAAAAAACATGTGTTTGGTTCACATAGTCCTTGTAATGCAGATCTTGAACCCAAATGTAAGATAATACGCTCAAGCTTGAAGCAGAGAGACTGTAGACTAAGATGCTAGTGTTACATTCTTTTAGTGTGGATGTTTATCGGTGGTCCTGTGGTGTGGTAAGCTCTGTGTGTTAGATAACTGTGTTGTGTGTGGACACGGTTGAGGCCTGTGTGTGCTTCCCATGGTCCACTTGTCTGTTCAGGATGCTCATGTCCACACCCTTCTCTCTCACAACCACAAAGGGTTAATCCATTCCACGACCCTCGGGAGGTGCAAGGGCTTGTTTATAGGTTAATCATGGTGCGCTTCTCTCTCTCTCTTTTTACCCCTCTCCCTCCCTTTTCTCTCTTGTCTTTGTCATCCTCCTCTCCCACCCCCTCGTTCTCCCCAGAAGCCGTAAAGACAGCCTGGAGAGCGAGAGCTCGGCGGCCATCGTCCCTCACGAGCTGGTACGCACGCGGCAGCTAGAGAGCGTCCACCTCAAGTTCAACCAGGAGTCCGGCACACTCTTGCCCCTTTGCCTCAGGTACGACAACCTCCAAGGTCACCTTGAGCTCAGACCGTTGAGTAAACACCCACTGTACTACTGCCTAGAATATTACATTTCAGCCAGTCCCCTGAGGGACTCCACTTCTACAAGCCCACGGTTAGCCACGACACCTTGCAATGTCCAAAATATGCTATGCTTCATACAGTTGTGGTCATACGTTTACATATACATGCTAAAGTTGACCAAAAAGAGGTATAAAAAATCATCTTTTGGAAATTGAATTTGATGCCTGAATTAACAACACATAATGTATTGTAAATAAATAAATGTTTCTAAAAAATTATTTCAACAGTTATTTCATGGATCCAGGATACCATGCATCCTGATAAAGTTCCCTTGCCCTTTGGAATTAAAATAGCCCCACATAATCACATATCCTTCACCATACCCAGAGATTTGCATGGTGTTTTTTTCAGTTAGTCTATTAACTGGTTTGATTGGCCAATTTCCAAAAATAATTTTTATACCTCTTTTTAGTCACCATGACCACAACTGTAGGTGTACTGCTTTTTTATTTGTTAATTCCCTAACACTATGTGTACAACTGATGTATAGTGCTGGCATTCCATGTGAAAAACCAGGCTAGCGACTGTTTGACTGTAGCAGTGTGTGTGTGTGGAAGAGACGCGAGTCAGGAGTCCCCACAGAGAGGCCTTTGTTTCAAAACAGAGTGTGTGTACCGGGCCCTGCAGTGTGCTCCCTTGGCCACCTCCACCACAGCACTTTAGCCCAACTGTTCTCCCCTCCCATCAGATAAGCCCAGGCAGCCACAAACCCACTCAACAAAGGCCGTCCAGATAAACCCATGGTCACAGCTCACGAGCATTTATCACGATTTCATTCCTACGGTGTCAGCGGCGCGGCGCCTCTAACCCTCCCGTTCTCTCTCTCTCTCTCCTCCTACGTCTGCTTCCTCCGCAGGGGCCGGCTGCTTCACGGGAGGCACTTCACGTACAAGAGCATAAACGGAGACACGGCCATCACCTTTGTGTCGACCGGCGTGGAGGGAGCCTTCGCCACGGAGGAGCATCCGTATGCCGCGCACGGCCCCTGGCTGCAGGTCAAAACAATAGCGGTTCCCCGACATCCTCTTTGAATTTCTGCACTCGACTCTTATCCTTCTGTGTTTTTTTAAGAGATCCTGTCTCCAGGCTTTCATCTCAGTCCTCCCCCCCCCCACACACACCCAGTCCCTCATCCCAGCAAGCAATGTAGCTGTAAGTCTCGCAGGCGAGATGGAGGAAACGATGATTATCAGCCAAGTGGGATTCAGTATTATTAGTGTGGTGCTCCTGTGACTGGCTGGAACAGGAGTGGCGAATGGGGGTGGGTAGGGGGAGACGGTGGAGAAGCTTCAGGGTTCGTGGGATTCTGCCCTCTTACTTTCCTGTGGGGTTCGACAGCAGAGCTCGAGGCTATTAATGGCGCACTCGACACTAGAATTTAAGCAGTGGCTCCTCCAAGTCTCTCTTCCACTGACTTCACCGGTCATTTTGAAATGGGTATCTTTATATCTGTTTGTACATTCGCCGTCGGTCTCGGCATGGAGACTCGATCAATGACGTCTGTCTAAGTGTCAAGAACGTATCACAGGCTCAGACGATCACCGACAGCTAAACAAAAGAGTTGAAATCACTATCGGCCTGTATCTATTAATTGATTATGTCTGGTTGTGGAGGCTACCTGAGACACAGAGTAGGGTGTTATCAGATCTTAAGTGTTCACTGTGTGTGTGTGTGTGTGTGTGCAGATCCTACTCACAGAGGAGTTTGTGGAACAGATGCTGGGAGAGCTGCAGGATTTGAGCTCTCGCGAGGAGGTGGGATGTCTCTCTCTCTCTCTCCCTCTCTTTCTCTCTCTCCTCCGCCATTTCCCTTTCAAATGTTTTGCGTGGTGGTCGATGCATTTACAACTTTGATTTTCCTTTCAAATTAGTTATGCTTCACACGCTGCCACATACGTCAGGCACCATCTGTTTAAATATTTCATCAGGCAAAAAAATGTTTATTAAAAATCGTTGCCACAGCAAGATGAATGATTTTCTTTGCTTGTTTGCTCGGTCCAACTGGGATTAATGCTGTCTCCCCCGATACAGACCAAGCAGCCCAAGGAGTACAGCTGGCCGGAGAGGAAGCTGAAGATCTCTGTGCTGCCGGACTCGGCATTCGACAGCCCTCTGCAGTAGCCCTTCTTTCCTCCTGCCCCTCCTCTTCCTCTGTATTGCCCTTGGGGCATCTACCCATCATCTCCTGAGGCCTTCTTAACCCCCCACCCCAATCCAACCTACCCACTCCAAACCTGCCTCTGCCCTCTGGCTATGGCTGCTCTGCAGCTGTTGGTATTACAAGAGGACAGGTTTCATACAGGGGCTCTACATCCCTCACTCTCTCCTCCCCACGCACACACACCCTTTCACCTCCCCTCAGCTGTTATGCCTCTGGCTGCATGAACATTGCTGCGTATTCGGACCCCCCGTCCCCCCTTCCCCCCGTGTCTCAGAGTGTGTGTCTTGTAGGAAGGGATAAATGTGCAAGAGTGGATCCATTCTAATGCTGGACTGCCTGTAGATTGGAGCATTGAGTAATTGCTTTTATAAAGGAAAGAAAACTCACAGGATCCACCCCAAGTCTCAAGTTAAAAACACTACTTAACCATCATAATGTATCAGATGGCATGAAACGTTAATTATGAACGTTTTTTAATGTGTTTCTGTGTTTGTGTGTGATTTTTTTTTTTTTTTTTAATGCAAATGTCATGTAACTGTTCCAGAGTCCTACCCAGTCCTTGAAGTGCAAAACTAAATCACTGATTGGTCAGCCTTTGCAGTCTAAGAAGTTACATATCCTGGAATGAAATTGAGTGCTTTTGGTCCCTGGTCACATTCCATATAGCATAGGGAAGAGTTTTGTCATGTAACAGTGTGTCTGAATGTACTGACAGTATTAGTGAAATTCATTGACGGATGTTTTTTTATTTGTCCCCAATTCCTATTTTTGCATCATGCCAAAGGTGTTAAGACGGATATTAATAAGGTATATTTAATAAATGGTAACAGCAATGTTAGGATTGTACGCCATGGTAAACTACTCCAATGCTAGTTACATTAGTGCTTCTAAATGTAGACCACAGTCCAGGTTGTCAAATCTTGTGCCTTCAAGACATGGTTAAGAAATTAAATGATGTTTTCCTATTTTTATACAATCATGTAGTTTGGATACATACTGTACCAGTTACCTTGACCTTAAAAGATGTTTTTGAGGGTACAGATTGTTATGGTTGTAATTTTCTATTGCCACAAAGGGACTCTGGTTAAGGGAGGGGGGAGCGAATCCTTTGTTTACATTAAAGAATCTTTCTTTGCAAGGATCCTTAGCTGCTCCAACAGGATTCCACTGGCATGAGAGAATCATAATTCCTCTGCATCCATAAAAGCATAAATCAGACGTTATGAGAGTACCTGAATTCCTAGCATGAAGATGTGCGTCACTGTTTAGGTGTCCCCCAATATGGCAGTGGCCTTGCTGTGGGACCAAGTCTTGGTATCTGAGTTACTTTGGTGCCTGCATAGCTGTACCAAAGTCAGTATTTGCCCATTGCTAATTAATCTCCTGTTACATGACATATGACAATGTGAGCAACGAAATGCTAAAGCAATGTTTCATGATAAATTTGTCTGCATTATACAAACTACAGTGCTTTGGTCTGAATCAATCATTGCATTCCGTGCCTTTTTGTAATGAGACGAAACAAAGGGCTTGTGGGCACAATATTCACTAAATATTCGTATGGTTATGTCGGTCAAAAAATACTGTTCTGAGTTTTAGATGTTTTTTTTTTTCAACAGAAAAAAAATAAGTATACTGTTTTTATGTCAAAACACCAACTGTTTGTAATCCTAAAGTGCATTATTTACAGAAAATAAAAATAAAACAATTGTTTCAATATGTGGTGACATGATTGCACAGCACAGTTCACCGTGAGGAAATGCAGGTACAGAAAATAGGGGGATGTTCTGATGTTGGGATGATCATCTTTTCTCTTCAGTGTTGGGTGGCTCCTGTCAAACACGTGGCCTACATCGTCTCAGGCTCAGCTTGTCCCGTCAGCCCGAGAATACCAGCCATGCTGAGGTCTTAATTAGTCTGTGACTCAGACCTTCACAAGGAAATGTGAGACTGATGGAGGGAATGCGAGGCTTCAAGAAGAGAGAAGTAGAAGCCAATAGAGTTACCATAATCCTACATTGACAGAGTTATTCATTTGAATTATGGGTAAGCTTACACAGCCAAAAAACAATATTTCCTCCAAACTCACTATTCTCAAAAATGACAACTATCAAGGTCATACTGTGTTTTAGTTAGCCTCTAAGCTGTCCAGTAGGGCCTAGGGAATAGGCATTAAACACGTCAAGCCACCTGCTGAAATTCCGCTGGCAAAGGCTGTGTGGGGCAAGGGAACAGGGCCAGCCACAGCCAGTGGGCATGAGAACGCTTCTCTTTGAGGAAATGTGCGTCACAAGGCAGGAAAGGTTTTACTATCCCAAGTCTGCTTTTGAGACCCAAAGCACACAGGCCAGGCTAGCCTCCAACACCATTAATCTGGGCAGGTGGCCCTCGTGATCTTCATATGAACAAAGCAAGAGTTGACAGTAAATACCTTAAATTGCCATACAATGGACTGAGAAAACATTGTGTGTGCCATATCTGGCGTCACAGCATTGAGGGGAAACCTTCACTAACACACGTGAGCGCGTGGCATGGTCCGGTCCCGACCAACTGGACTTACCCTTTTAAATTTCCAGCTGCTCTGAACTCTAAATTGTATCACAGAGTGTGGGTGTCACTTTCCTCAAGAATTCAGACTGCCCTTCTTCATTGCAACCTTATTAATGCTGCTCATAAGCGCTGCTGATCTTGCCTGAAAGAAATGTCTAATGTTCTCAGGCTTATGGGCCTACATTCGATTCTATAAATGAAAAACACTAGAGCACATTATGTGGCCTATAATATATAGACTAATAAATCATACCACCATTTGTTTGATTGATGTCATTTTGCCACATTTTGCCTGTATCAGATGCGTGGCTTAGCCTACTGAAACGGTTTATAAAAAAAACACCGGGGGTGATGCACTAATCACACTTTTAACAATGTTTTAAAATAGCATAGCCTACACCTCTCACAATTTAGTTTACTCTATGTTGGGCATTATTTATCAAAGTAACATCTCCTTTATCTCTAGTAAATACCTCAATATCCTTGTTTATCACGGCACCATTTTCATTTTATCTGAAGGAGAACAAAGAGGTTTAATAGATGCAGCGAATACGAATTCCAGTTCGCCTATTCTGAAAAGAAGAGCCGATGCATTCCCCTTTTAAGTTAAACCCCGCCCCGTTTAGCCATCAACTCCTCCCGGTTTAATGTATCAAGTCTGTGACGGGTCACGTGATTCGCAGAAGGGGGGAGTAAATGTGAGATGTGTTCTGAGCCGAGTTGCAGTCCTATGCCTGCATTCCTCACATCAAGGATTTCGCTTGCAAGAATATAGGCCTATATATCATAAATAATAACACGGACACCGAGTGGAATACAGCTCCCTGCGCTTGATTTCCAAAGGATTTTAACTCCGGACGAACTACCCTGGACTGACCAAGCAAAGTCGTCTGTCGATCTACATTTTCTGGGAATATAGCTGAATTGAGAGCATACAAATGAGGTAGAGAAAATAAATAGCCTAGATACGTCGTTTTTATCCGCTTTAAACGAGGAAAACAAGATGGCTGATGACAGCAAGCGACAACAAGGTTAAAACGACATCGTCCCCTTTAAGAACTAGAAAGCCTGCTTTGATATATAAACATTTTAAGCTCCCCAGTTGAAGAGAATATATGCATGACATTACGTTGCTGGCTATTTTTAATTGAAAACGAATACAAATCTCTTCAGTCCGGGGACCAGTGGACCGTCGACATGGCAAGAATTAGTGTTTCGGAAATTTCTTACATCGCAAATGAGGGCAGATAGTTAAGAGCGAAATAAAGATAGCGAGGTAAGGTGAGAGCGATCTGATTCAAGAGGGCGAAAATAGAAAACTAGTAGCTATCTATATGAAACCTTTTTCATACAAGATTTACCCAAAGATCTAGTCTACGTGTGGTTTACGCCTGTAACGTTACCCTAATCCACTTTGTTCTTGTTTTCCCAAGTGACTTCCTTGTGTTTTCTCAAATATAAAATACATATCTTTATTTAAACCATAAAACAGACACTTTCTAGTGTAAGGTTTACGGCGATGAATTAACCATTGTGATAAGTAGAAGTGAGGGTAGAGGTTAAGATGCCTTGAGAAAAAAAGAACACATTTATTCGCGATTGTAAGTGTTTTGTGGGTTACAAAGCTATCTGCCCACTGAAAGCTAGTTTAGCCCATTAGGTACAGGAACGCAGTGAAGACCAATCGTATTCGGGATCAGTCAGACGAAAGGTAGCCTACTTTTAAAGTCACTTTTATACGCTGGGAAGATACCTTTACCCAGAATGACGTCAGAGATAAGGGAATACAGGTTTTTATATCAGTGGAGGGAGTGTCGCCATTAATTTTTGAGAACTGACTATGCATTTTGTTAACTTCTATACACTGGGTTTCTTCTCTCAAGGAAGACATCAGAGCACTGGGGACTCATCAGTATTTTCCACGTATAGCCAAGAAAAATGATGGCAACGTGAAAAAGATATCCGAAGCCTAGCTCTGAAGAATAATCACATAGCATTGATTTTGTATGTCTATATTTTACAGCGTGGCGACGAACATGTGACGAGAGACTGCTGGTACAATTCCTTAATAGAGGACTCATTCGAATGGAAGGGACTGTAGCAGTTTGACAGATGTGGCCATTTCTTGATCACAACCTAGTCGCCAGAATGCAAATAAAGGGCAACGAAGTTGGTCAGTTTAGTATACTTAGACGTTCAAAGCATTACTATAGCTTTTCAACCAAATCGATGTGCTAGCACTGCAATAACAGAGACTACGCAATTGGATTGGAAAACCTGATTCTAGCTCGCTCCTGCGGAATTAGATTGCTGTTAACTTGTTTGTGATAAGCGTGGAAGGGACGCCAGTCTGGTTGTTTATGGAATCAAATGTTTATACAGTCTTGTGTGTCTGTGTGGTTTCACAAGCCACATACCATAGCTTCGCGATTTTAAGGAGAAACATGCACAACTGAACCACTTCTTCCGAACAAGACATTCAGGAGTGTTTCAATAGCTAGCCAAACTGTTCTCTGTGACTCCACTCACCACTGAACCCGTCATCATGGCGGAGAACTGGAAAAACTGCTTCGAGGAGGAACTTATTTGTCCCATCTGTTTGCATGTGTTCGTGGAACCTATACAGCTGCCTTGTAAACACAACTTTTGCCGGGGATGCATAAGTGAGGCCTGGGCCAAAGACACGGGTATGGTGAGGTGCCCGGAGTGCAACCACGCCTACAATCAGAAGCCAAATCTGGAGAAAAACATCAAACTGACGAACATTGTGGAGAAGTTCAACGCACTTAATGTTGACAAAACTCCAGCGATACTTCAGTGTATCCTATGTCGGCGAGGACCGCCTCTTCCTGCACAGAAAGTTTGTCTCCGCTGCAACGCACCTTGCTGCCAGTCCCACGTCCAAACGCATCTCCAACAGCCCTCTCCCAATCCCGGGCATTTGCTAGTTGAGGCCGAGGATGTGCAGGCCTGGAGCTGCCCTCAACACGATGAATACAGACTCTATCACTGCGAGGTCGAACAGGTGGCCGTCTGCCAGTATTGCTGCTTCTCCAGATGCGCTCCCAACCATGGACATGCCGTATGCGACGTGGAAGTTCGTCGCAATGACATAAGGGTGAGTGATTGGTCAAAGTATAACCTTCTTTCAAAGAAGCAGAAATCTAGTCACACTGAAAGACATATGCCTTTAAGAGTTCAGTCGGACAGCTTTAATAAAACGAAACATGTTGAATACGGAAATATTTCCTGTGATGCATAAAACCGATTTGCAGGTGAAAAACGCACCTTTTTGTTTGGTTGACCTCAGTTTATAGACATCACTCCAGGTATCAGCATCACAGAGGTAGCTCAGGGATGCAAGTTATTGCAAATCAGATGTCTTATGATGATTTGTTAATATGCATTTTTTTATACTGACAAAAATCATAGTGCTCAGTGAAAAGTGCAAAATGCAACACATTAGATGGCATTGGTAGCTATCATTTATCAGTCATCCGAATACACATTTTGTGTGTGTTTTTTTTATTTTTGAATACAGTCGTCTATTTAGTCATACAATAGAAGCGTTGATGCCTTGAAGAGCTCTTAGACTTTTAAATTTGGGCATGAAAAGGCTTCCCCCCAGGCCCATGACCTGACCCATGAACCCTCAGTGCTGAGGCCCGCCTTCACATAACCCTCTGCCAAGACTGGCAACGGTTTCCATTGGACTAGTCAGTAAGACATGAGCGTGTCAGGGCCAGAGCATTAAGTCAACATGGAAGTGACGCCACAGGGATAGCTATATTCATGTGCTGCCAGATAGAATTTACACGTGCACACACACCACACCAAATATAGACCTCTGAACACACCCAGTCAGTTCCGGCCAGCACAGTATGCTCACTTTTAAATTCCTCTAGTGCTGCCCTTAGACTTTTCTCCAGAGCCGTAATGTCAATTTAACCCGTTCACTCCACTAACTAACGAAAAACCTAAACGTCTTGAAGGGGAACCCTGTTGTTTTGTGTTTGTTTTCGAACGTCGTCACTGGCATACACGCACACTGATGATGAGGTGTTGCGGGCTCTTATTGCCTCTTATCGGCTGTCCTTCATACAACATTAGGTCTCGATATCCAGATGAGAAAGAGGGAGAGAGAGGGGTAAGCGGAGTCCGTGGCCGAGGGAGGGAGAGGCTGGTCCGGGTAGTGTGGGAGTGAGATTGCATGGTGCTGCTCCAGCTGCCTGCAGGGAGAATAATGAGCTGTTGTGAGGTGCTGGGCTGCCGAGCTTGGCCGGGACAGTGCCTGTGCATGCGTGGAGGAATGCTCCTCAGATGGCCAATGTGTCACGGCTGTGGAGGAGACCAGGCCATGGACGGGGCGCTCCAGGGAGGGTCAGGCCCCCTCTGCCCACAGCTGCTGCTTAAAACACACACACACACACACACACACACTCACACTTACTCACTTATGCATACACACCCTGTGCTTTTCTCCTCGTTCGTAATGGCTCCAGGAAAGAGTGACTGGAGCCATTTTTGAGGTAGAGCTGTCCTCCACCTCACACACATTACCCACCCACCCACTCCACACCCCTACTAGAGGTCCCCCCTCCCCTCTCTCCCTGAGAGGAGGGCAGCAGGGACTCCTGGCCATGGCTCATGCCTCCCCTCCCCAAGAAAGCAGGAAGGGTGTGACCCCAGTTGCCTCAGTCTTCCGCCCCCAACAGAAGCGCCCTCTTTCCCCCTCTGGGCAGCGCTGACGATGAGATCATGGGAGTCAGAGAGGAGGAAGTGGCCCTTGTGGCGCTTAGCCTCCCCCTCGTCCACTGCTAAATCACTCTATCTCCTCTGTCTCGTTCTCCCTTTTCATCTCTCTCTCTCTCTCTCTCTCTCTCCTCTTCGCTCACTCTCTCTTTCTCGCCAGCTGTATTGGGAGGAAGTCCAGACGAGTGTCATGAAGGAAGGCGTCTTGCCTGTGTCTTCACTTGTGAGGCGTTGCTCTCACTTGCCCACTTTCATCTTTCCTACATTCAAATATAGCTCGTAATCCTCCGAACATACCACGGTTCATTTTCACTGCATGTTGAGGACGTTTCTTCATACCACAGCTCTGGATAGGGACCCATTTCATCATATCAGTGGTGTGTAATTGTGGCAAAGGTTGAGTTGGTTTGAGATGTCAGCAAGCCTAGGCATTACCTCTCAGCAGTTTTATAGTTTTTTTTGTTGTTGTTGCTCATTGAAGGGTTTTCGAAACAAGAACTGTCAGATGATCTCGATGGAGAAGCGCAGTGTTGAATACAGAGTGATGACATCAGATTTCAGGAATTGCTGTCAAGTTATCATGAAAGAGACACTGTTCACTGTGCGTTGCCTGTTCTGGCATTCGGCTGGAGCCGCGAGGCCTTTGGCCAACCTTAGGGCGTCACTATCCAGAATAGGACGGGGTGGGCAAGTCATCATTCAACTATTTATTCTCTATGTCTGTCTTTTCTCTCTCTCTCTCTCTCTCCCTCTGCTTTAATCAAGATGAAGGTAGGCTTTGAGAGAGAGGCACATGTTCTCTGGATGGACTGTGCCGTTTCCGTCTATTTTCGACACAAAGAGCAAAAAGGAGGAGGGAGGAAAGGCGGGGGGAGGGCTGTCTGGGTTTTTTTTGGGGGGGGGGGGGGGTGGAGGGCAAAAGGCCAGGGCACAAATGAGGAAGATGCAAAAGAGAAGTCAGGGAGTGCAGGCGGGTTCAGGGCACCAGGGCCTTGTCCCCTCATCAGCCTTACATGCCGCCACTGGCGCTTTCAAACTCTCCTCCTCCATGATGGGAACGAGCCCAGGCCAAGCCGCTACCGCAGCTAATGCTAGGTCATAGTTAGCGCTGCTAATACTGCAACTCTCTAGCTGCCCCTTTCATCTTTGTATTTTAGTGTCAGTACCCATTTCAGGCACATGTACCTTACATCCCTCTAGGAAAAGGGATTTCACAGTTTTTTTTTGTTTTGTTTTGTTTTCATGAAGTGAAAGGTGTCGCAGAGAAGCTCTCAATAGGAATAAAGAAATTTGTCACAGCCGAGAACAGAGGATATTTTAAAAACCCTCAAAAGGATTCTACAAAGGATTCATCTTCAGAAGAGTCAGACGTTTAACCTCTAAGGGTTCTTACTGAGGAACAAGCCATGAAACCTCAGAGATTCTGGATCTCACCCTGTTTTGAGAGAATGAACTGATGTAAAGCACTGATACACTAACATACTTCGACATGTTTATTGTATTTGTGCAGGCTGTGTCTTATAACTGCATTAGCTGAGACATGTATTCTACATTCTCTTTCTGATCTGATATGCAGTTATTGGGGAAGAAGGACTGTTGCTAGAATTTTGCATGGCCACAGGGAGACGGTCTGATTGTAAATTTGCTTTCAGCACAGGCTCCTCTGTCTAGCATCAATATCCATTCTTTTGCCTGCTGGCCTGTTTGATGCCACACACACACGCTCATCCATGCACATTTTCACACAAATACACATTCAGACCAGAGCCTAATTGGTAGTGCTGATCCGCATGTGCATCCCAGGGGAGAGGGGGCCCTGCCCTTTTTGTGAGTCAACCCCTTTCTGATCTCCACCAAAGGAAAAGGCTGCAGCTTGTAAGCCAGTTTAGATGTTCACAGGACTGGAATGGGCACCCCCCCCCCCCCCCCCCTCCCCTTTCCAAGTCCCAGTTTGTGTGCTCGCAGCTAAGTGTAAAATTATTCAGCGAAAGATTCCCCTCCCCTTCGTCTTTTTTTTATTTATTTTTTTATGCGTACATATGTGCAGAGCCTGTGAGTATGTGGAAGCACGCCTTGTTCTGACGAAGCTATACAGGCATGTGAAAAGTGGTGGCGAATAAAGGAGGCCGAATAAAAAGAAAGGGGTAGACACTCCTTTCTCCAGTGAAGCACCCTTGAGCTTTTTAGTAAGTCAGTAAATTTCATTTTGATGATGCATGACCTTTTGTCTTTGCTCTAAATGCTCGTGGGTGGATTTTGAGTCGCTGAGCGGTCCCTGACAAATTGCAGATATAAATCAGGTTTTTCCAGCGCCGGGTTGTGAAATTCACAGGCCCCGGCTCCTCTGCCTTCTGCGGTGAAATCAGCCTCAGCTGGCCCCTCTTCCAGTGCTCCAGTT
>NC_085011.1:17834012-18031512 GCF_963854185.1 Sardina pilchardus
TCCCTTTGTCTCTGCCTCTCTCCCTCTCTCCCTCTCCCCCTCTCTCCCTCTCCCCCTCCTCTCTGCTTCTCTCTTTCTCTCTCGCTCTTTCTCTCTCTGTCTCTCTCTCTCTCTCTCTCTCTCTCCCTCTCCACTGGATTCTGAGACCTCCCCTTCCCCTTCTTTATCTTTTCCAGGTCGTATCATTTCCTCCTCCCCCTCTCCTCCTCCTCTCCTCCTCTTGACCTTGAGGCCTATTCTCTACTCCCTGACTCCTCGCTCTCCTCCCTCCTCCACGTTGCCTTTTCTCTTTCACACCCTGACACTCCCACCCTCCCTCCCACACTTTGGGTGCTCGGTGACACCCCACCCCTCACAAAAAAAGGGGGAAAACTGTGAACGCAGAGGTCTTAGGATGGACGGTTTTGTTATGCTGTTGTAATAGAAGTGGTAATGGTAAATCTGCGTCCATTTTGAGATCTGGGAAGGATCTTTGAAGTTGGATTATCCAGTCTGTAGAGCAGATCTATGTCCTTGCCTGTATGTCTCTGTACTGAGCTACTACCCTCATCCCTCATCTCTTCTCTGCCTCCCTCGCTTCGCTTTGGCGGGTCTCTTTTCTATTCTCCCTGGTCTCCCATAACCTGACTTTCGCCAGATCCTGTAGTTCGCTGTCTGCTTCACACAAGGATCTGGGACTTCTCGATAGGAGATGTATTTCTGAAGGCGGGTCCTTGTAAAACATCCTCGCATGTGATTCGATAAACCACTTGCCTGTTATCTTGAATGACGTGCTAGGCTTCTTCAAGCTCTTGCCAAACCCGGTCGGAAGAAGAGTAAAAACATCCTTGCCACCAATAAATGTCTTCAAAACTATTCTCTGTTAATCTTTTAAAGAATGAATTCTCGATAGATTCGACAAAACGGTTGAAATAGCAGAATCAATGTCCGCACAAGACTCCTAGCTGCGTGCCGCCATTGTTATTTGAATCAAACACTCGCTTCGGCGCTCCTGATTGGTTGCTTATTTTTTGATCACTGGCCCAGGGGTTTGGATTGCCCTCGCATCCAGACCCTTGTGTGGAGCTCAGCGAAACGCCTCTGGTGGAGCATGGCGGAACTACAAGGGTCTGGCAAGAGTCAGGCTAGGTCTCCCATGTCTCCTCCACAAATCTGTGCACCGCTCACTGGCCTCATGTGTCTTTTCCCGCTCCCCTTATCTTTCTTCTTGATCTCTTCTCTCTCACTTGGGTGCTTTCTCTCTCTCTCTCTCTCTCTCTCTCTCTCTCTTTCTCTCTCACTCGCGCTCTACATCCACCTCCTCCTCCACCTCTCCATCTCTCGGTTTCAATCACCACTTCTGTCTCTTTCGAGCTGTCTCTGTCTTTCATCGTTCGTTTTGATCTTCTCGGCCTTAAACGCCCATTGTTGTCGGGGCTACTGTGCAACCACTTGAGTGTAAAATGAAGCGCTGTGGTGTGCTGTGTACATTGCATAAGGTCAAGAAGACTTGATTGTGTGTGACTGGCGCAACGTGGTCATCGCCCTTTGCCCCAACCCTGCCCCTCTTCTTCCCCCTCCTCTTCTCCTCTTCCCCCTCCTCTTCTCCTCTTCCCCTCTTCTTCTGTCCACTCCCTTGTTCACTCACTCTCTCCCTCCTTAACTATTCCTGAGTACTGACACCTCTCTCTCTCTCTCTCCCTCTCTCCCCCTCCAGGACAAGGTGCAGCAGCTGAAGGAGGAGGTCCGGCTGCAGTACCAGAAGATGCACCAGCTCCTGGACGAGGACCTGACCAAGAGTCTGGAGGTGCTGGACAAGGCCAAGTCCAAGTTCGTCCAGGAGAACTCCAGCCAGTGCCTGCAGCTCACTGGCCGGCGGCAGGAGGCCAAGAAGCTGCTGAGCTCCGTGCAGACCGTCTTCGACAAGGCAGACGACATCAACTTCATGAAGGTGAGAGAGGAGGGGCCAGAAGTGGGACGAGTAGGATAGAGCAAACACACTGGTTTTTCACTTTCGTTTCTCTTCACTTATATCCTCCTTTGCTCTCTCTGCTCTCTCTCTCTCTCTCTCTCTCTTTCTCTATCTCTCTCTCTCTCTCTTCTGTATCTTGCGTTCTCGATTGCTGGCTCGCTCTCACATTCTCCCACGTACACACACCCACACACTCACGTTGCGACACATGTACAGTACACACACACACACACACACACACACACACACACAGAAGCACCATAAAATAGTGGCCATACCTGTGAGACAGACTTTCCTTTCTGTTTCTCAATCATTAAAGGAAGTATTGTTTTCACCTGTATGGCTAGAGACGCTGTGAGGCATCAACCTGGCAGAAAGGAGGACTAATCCCTAACTCTGCTCTTCTCTCTTTCTCCTTCACAGAACACCAAACCTGTCAAGATACTAATGGACAGGTAGGAGTCACATCTGCAAGTAATTACTTGGTGTAATTTTACTGATGAGAAAATAAATGTTGATGTTAATGACTAATACATCGTTTTTTTTTAACATTCAGAACTCAGTCATGCATAGGCAATAGCCTGCCCCCTCATAAAGTCGGCCATCTGAACTCAAAAATCTTCCTCTCAGAGATCTCCAAGAAGGAGAAAAACCTACGGAAAATGCTGGAAGGTATAACCACACTGCCAAATTCTGACAATGTCAGAGTATGATATATAATATAGCGTAATATAATGTAATATGATATAATATAATATAATATAATATAATTTAGTATGATTTAGTATAATATAGTATAACATAATATTATTCTATATAATATCGGTAAATACTTCATGGTATATTTGATCTGATTACGTTGTATTATATTCATTGTATTTTTCCTTTTCCTCTCTTCTGTTTCTCCTCTGTCTCTCGTCTTCCTTCTCTCTTATCTCTGTCCTCTCCCATCTCATCTCTCTCCTCCCATCTCCTCTCTCTCTCTCTCTCTCTCTCTCTCTCTCTCTCTCTCTCTCTCTCTCTCTCTCTCTCCTCCCCTCCCCTCTCAGCTCCATTCAGTGCCCCGAGCCACTTCCTGCAGTGTGTGTACCCCTGCAGCCTGAGCAGCTCCGGGGCCGAGAAGCGCAAGCACTCCTCCGCCTTCCCCTTGGAGAGCTCGTCCGGGGCCACCGCCTTCCTGGCCGACTCCTCCTCTTCCTCCTCTTCCTCGGGGCCCCTGAGCAAGCAGCAGTTCCTCGTCCAGAGCCCCGGCGGCGGCGGAGCCGGTGGTGAGGGCCAGTCCTCCCAGCAGCCCCCGTCCATGCAGGGCCCCTGTGGGTCGGCGGTGGCGGCGGCCGCAGCGGCCTCCGTCTTCCCGCCCCCGCCGCACCCCTACCCCCCGGCGGGCAGCTCGTCGCAGCAGCCCCTGCTGCCCCAGTACGGCGGGCGCAAGATCCTCATGTGCACCATGGACAACTGCTACTGCTCCAGCGTGCCCTCCGTGTCCAGGCACCGCGCCCACCCGCCCTACCCGCGCTCCGGCTCCTTCCCCTGGGCCGTGGGCTCGCAGGAGTACCCCCACGCCCTGCCCTCGGGGCCGCCCATGTCCCAGCCGCTCCAGGGCCTGTCCATGCGGGACTGGATGGACGCCTCGCAGACGCACAGACACCCCGACTTCTACGGCCTGTACGGCCAGTCGTCCGCCAAGCACTACGTCACGAGCTAACCCCTTGTCCTGCTCACTCGCATACAGACACACACACACGTACACACGCACACGCACACACACACAGATATATATATATATATACACACACACATACTCTCTCTCCAGGGTCAGGACATTATAAGGGTTTATTTGTTTTGTTGTTTTTTGGTGTCTTGAGTTTTGGGTTTGTTTTTCTTTTCTGGTCCTATTTCCTGATCTTCTAAAACGGTGGGGGATGGGGGGGAAGTACACAAATAGATGTGGAGAGAACGCAAGCTTTGGCGAAAATTAGAGTTTTCCTTTTTCTCTCTCTCTTCTCTATTCTCCTTTTACTATATTTTACACTCACGTGTCAGCGAAGAACCAAGCTACCCATTAGCACTTTCCCATTGCTCCTGAAAGCTCGCAATAAAGGGAATACAGAGAAGGCTAGAAGAAGAGGAGGAGGAGGAGGAGGAGGAGGAAGACAACACGAGTCCCCACCTTCCTCCTCTCTCAAATGACAAACAGATTTGGGATAACTGCAGGGGTGGCAGACAAGTCAAGAGTCACTTCCCCCTCTGTTGTCATCCTCTTCTTCTCTCTTTTTTCTCTCCCTCTCTCTCGTCTCGGTTTCAATTGGTCCTTTTTTTTTTTACTCTATTTCCATCGCTGGCACCACGCCTCCCTCTCTGTGTTTACACTCTCTCCCCCAGCTGTAGTTAATAATAACAGGTTTGGCTGGGCCGCGCGTGTTTTCGCTACCCTGCCCTCCTCTCCGAGCTCGCTGCCCTCTGGGTGGCCTGCCTGCCGTGGCGGCAGCACCTGGACCCTACCGAGCCGTAACCGCGGAACCGAGGATGGGCGATGGAACCGCAGACTAGCAGCTCACACACATGCCTTTTACATGCCCAACTTAAATGGAGGCTTTCAGTGGTTTTGTCATGTTTACAATTATATATAAATATATTAAGAAAATCTATACGTATATATATTTTCCTTTGACTGAAAGGGGAAAGGAGTTTGTCTTAATTTTGTTTTGGAAGGCATGCCTTCGAGACATTAACCACGTAATCTGCACAGATTTTATTTCCTGCATTTTTCACTCAGAGGCCCTCCATGGACCTCCACCGTTGCGGCACTTGAGACCTGAGCTGGACTCCCACTTCCTGTGTCCAGTGATGTCACTTCCTGCATCCAAGCACACGTTACTGCATGTTCACGCGGTATCGGTCTGCAAAAGCAGCCGTGTGGTGCTGAAGCCACACTAACTGAATGCAAATATCCTGTTTTTATATTAGCTCAGTGACTGGTAGGACCAATCAGATGTCAGCTTTCACACTGCACAGTTCTCGTCACCATAGAGATTCTCTTGACTTCCTGTTAGTGACTGTGAGCATGCAGGATGGCCTTCACATGCACTCAGAACCCAAGAGGCTAAAAATGGGTTTGGACTGTGAACTAGTTGTTGGAATTCTTTTTACTCATGAATTTTATACAAGGAAAAAAAAAGTCTGGACTACGCATTTTGTGCTATGGAAAAAGTAAATAAAAAAAATCAGTGTGCTTCAAAAGAGTATTAAAATGCTGGTTAACAGAAACATATACAATCTTTTTTTGTAAATATTTTGTGCAACAGAAATTGAAGCTCTGATCAAAGTACAGTTTTAATGAATTGTGGTTCAACAATAAAAGGCGAAACATATGGGCAATGACGGCAGCCCTGGTTGTGTTCTTGAGATGGAGAACTTCCTGTTCATACACACACACGCACACACGCACGAATGATTTTAACATGGCCACACGATTTTAACCAACCCTGCCCCCGTTCATTCTAGCATCAGTGGAAAATAGTGACTCAAATATATGCTGTGTTGTGACGAGGGCGGCAGCTTCTCTGTCCCACACATACATTTTTTTCTTTCTTTCTTTATGTCTCTCAGTTCCATTATGACTGGGCCAGGGCCCCTTGGCTTCTCTGGTCGGTTGTTTTCTCAATGCAGATCTGTTCATTTTTGACTGAAGTTTGAGAGGGCCTTGTCAAATGAATCTATATCACAACATCTGTGTTTTAAAGATGCAGGGACTTTGTCAGTCTGGTTTGCCTCTCAATTTGCAGAAGAAGGATGTTTAAACAGCCCACATAACATTCAAGAATGTTTTAAGTGATTTTGGTGAAGTGGTTTCTTTGATGTGTCTTGATGGGTTAAAACAGTAAGCCATGTTTGTTTTTTTCGTTTTTTTTTTTTTTTTTGTCCAGAGATATCCATTTTCATCTGATGACTATGACTCGGGAGGATTTTAAATCTCTTCGTCCATCTCAAGGCTGGTTTGATGTTGCTCGCAGGACAGTGTGTACTGGATATTCTTGAAGGGTTTTAGCCACCAAGAAAAGCAATAGACATTTAAACAGGATGAATCCCTAATTGGTTTGCTCCACCTTATCCCTTTAACATGGCAAACTATCAGTATTAGAATGAGCCGTCTGCTTAACCCTGGAGAGTCTCAGTTGCCTTCTTTCGTTTAAGGAAAGAGAAAGAATGTGTGTGTGTGTGTGTGTGTGTGTGTGTTTGTGTGTGAAAGAATGAAAGAGTGCCATCACTGCAGGTGGTGGAGCACTGTCTCTTGCCTCCACTAGCCACAAGCTGCATTCACTTGCCCTGCTGCCCCACCCCCATCCCCACCCAGCTTCATTCCAGTCAGACCACAGGAGTTTAGTGTGGGGTCATCGGGTTCGGGGGGCCCACTGCCTTTGTGTTAAGCGGCTCACCTCCCACCCCTTGCTTGGTGTTCCTCCTAAATTTGAAGTAGAGAAATGACTTTGGGTAGTTACCCACTGCCCTAATCCTCAAACACAACAAGTATTCCTCATTCTAGACATAAATACACAGACACAACAATACGATCCGCCAAAGATGGTTTGGTATGCAAAGAGACTGTTGATGAGCCTAAAGAATCGTTGGTATGTTTGGTAATATTGCCTAAAGGTACAACTGCCATAACCCCTTTCACCTTAAAATAGACTTCAGTTCAGTGTAATTCGGATTAGTTATCAAATATGGTATCTCCACTCGTCAAAATAACAAACAGAAACAGTTTTCTCAAGACAAATGAGAAGTTATAATCTCAACCCAATGTGTCCTGAGGCTGCATGTGATTTTAATAGATCAGATGGTCACATAGCGAGACATTGACTGAAAGGATGTTTAAAGGTCATGGATGATAATGTGCAACAGGAAGCATTTCTCTTACTCTGTGTTGTAATAGCAGTCATGTAGACTCAAGCCCCTGTCTTTTGGCATTGGTGGATGTGCTAGGCTAGCAAGGAGGCTACTACCAGTGGGTTTCTAGTGTCTGTCGCTAAAATGTGTTGTTGATTGTAGATTCAGATTTACAGCCATAACCAGTGGTATACATGATAGACCTAGGTCTAGGATGAGTGAGGAAAAATTCTTGTTGAAAATTAGCAATATACGATGTTCAGCCTTAGGCTGCCCCAGTATTCTCTTGTTAAATGGATCAATCTTTAAATCATGTCCTACTGGACCTACTGTAGGTATAGGTTGGGTGAACCCTGCCTGACCTGCCGGAGAATTTGGATTTTTCCCGGCAGCTCAGGCTGGAGACCTGCACATCTATCTCCCCTGCTTCCTGTCCACAACCTCTGGGTCCAATCACAAACTAGCTTATCCAACAGACGCCGCATATAGGATCATTGGTCTGATTGGTTGAAGAACTATCCAAGTGTACGGAGTCATTTGAACAATGTCCATTAATCACGCCTCTCGTGCAATAGAAATAAAGCACAGACTCCCCATACTAATGTTCAATCTTTAAAGATTTAGCTTAGTATGGTGATAGCCAGACTACCTCAGGTAGCCTAGTAAACAAGCCCTAAATGCCCCTCACCGACGTTCATGTCTTCAAGAATAAGAATATTCGAAGGATATATTCAAAGTCGTGAGCTCATTGTTTAATAGGGTAGACTGAGTACAGTTGGGTCATGTGTACAGTTGAGACACCTTAAATATCTTGCCTGCAAACCTAGCCTGATCTATGATTTTTGCTACACATATGTGTGTTAGTGTTCTCTTTAATCATGGGGAATTTGGACACTGTGCATATCTCCTGTCCAGAGATATTGGCAAAAGTATTTTTACCATAGTGAGAATTTCACTTAACCATGTTCCTTCCACAGTGAATATCTTATTACTCCAGTGTGACTGTTATACTCTTCTTACATCATTGCAAAGGTCATTCTGTGCTCTACAAACTGACATATTTCATGACATCCTTTCATGCAAGGTTGTTGCATTATTTAGAAAAATGTGCAAGATGGTCAGAAGGGTACAGTTGAGACACTTTGTCTCAACTGTACCTGGATAAAATCCCATTGGATTGTATGGTGTTTATTTGTGCATATTATGATGGCATTTAGGCAATATAGAACACAAATGTCAATAAAATGAACGTTTTTGATATTTAAACTATGTATTATTAATGAATATATCTTATAACATGAAGATTTTAAGGATTACATCATAATTTGAAAATTAGCCATGATAAAACCAAGAAAAAAAAAGATATTTTCATCTTTAAACATTTGTCCCTGCTTAATGTCTATCTGATGCCAATTTAGATTTAAAAAAATGGATTAAAATAAAAAGAAACACTCAGATTACACATTTTAAAAAGTGTGCTACATTTGCAGTGAATGGCTAGTCAGCCTTCCAGCATAATGAATGGGCGTCTCAACTGTACCATGCTACTGTCTCAACTGTACTCAATATAATTATATTAGGGTACGGTTGAGACAAAATGCCACCTTGTGTTTATGAGTTAATTGTGAAAAATCTAAACAACTTACGGATATATACTTTGGGTTTTATTTTAGTGCACAGATCAAAGATATACCATGTAAAAACACAGTTATTTTCAGTGGCTTTTTACAGTCAAACTTTCAAGTGGTAATGGGGAAAGCAAAAAATGTCCCAACTGTACTCAGTCTACCCTATCTGCTATTGTATAGACTTAGCCAGGGTTCACCCAGACAAACCTTTTTGCATATTTGAATTTGCTGCCAGGATTTGAACTTGCTAACAGGTTCTGGTCTGAGTGAACCCAGGCTAGCACAGACTATGTTTGAAAATATGAATGCAACAAAATCCAAGTAATACAAAAGGATTTCCAATATATAGTGTACAGTCTCAATGTCCTTCAGAACCATGAAGTCAATATGGCATCTAGCCTGTGATCTGGGAGATAGCACGTGTCCCTTAGGTGCTCCAGAGCATCCCAATAAACTGTCAATCATGGTGTCACCATGGTAACGTTGGAATGGAGGGGGCAGGGCAGGCCGAAGGGCAGTTGGCGAGGTGGGCCAGGGTATAGTCTGTGACACTGTCATCATGGTAGCGCTAGACTCTCATGTCTTATTTATGGGGTTCAGTGCGGCAAGTCCCCCCGAAACTGGTTATCTACCTCGCCACTGCTGCTTTCTAACAAACCCATCTCATTATCACGCTCAGCAACTGTCAACAGCTCAGCTGAATTCCATTTTTATTCTCCTCTCCGCTTCCCCTTTTTATAGCTGTGGGTGGACATGCCATATGCTTCTAGAAGACTCCATAAGGCGTTTGTTTTTCTGCTTTTTTTTTTTTTTTAACTCTCTTCGTCGTCCCTCCCCCACTCTCCCTCTGTCTTCCTATCACATTGTCTTTCTCTCCCGCTGCTGAAGGTTGCTTGTGCTCAATATTTGTGCACCTGTCACCTGAGTGTGTGTGTGTGTGTGTGTGTGTGTGTGTGTGTGTGTGTGTGTGTGTGTGTGTGTGTGTGTGTGTGTGTGTGTGTGTGTGTGTGTGTGTGTGTGAGCGTGTTGAGGTTGGTGTGGATGCCCGTAGTAGAGCACCCTTTCCCTGACAAATAACCTTCAGCAGGATGGGCAGAAGCAATGCGCAAATTTGATTATCTGGTGGGTTTTTTTTTTTTCCACTCAGTCCTTTGTGTTTGGTACATTTGCAGTGCCTGTGTAAGTGTCTACGTTCCTGTCTGTGTGCTGTTGTTAGTGGTCAGCTTATATGTGACTACATAGCCATGCGCTGTCAGCCCTGTGCTACATATGAAACTATATCTGCTTCACAAGTTCCCTTTTGAGAGAGAAAGGACCTTTTCTAACGGCCATTTGAAATCCTTGTGTTTGGCAAGCAAAGATTTGGGCATGGAGGGGCTGGATATTGATCTGTTTTTGTTCAATATGTCAGATCCATCTGAGCACCAGCCCCGTGCTGCCTATTGTAGGCTGATTTGTGTGTGTGTGTGTGTGTGTGTGTGTGTGTGTGTGTGTGTGTGTGTGTGTGTGTGTGTGTGTGTGTGTGTGTGTGTGTGTGTGTGTGTGTGTGTGTGTGTGTGTGTGTGTGTGTGTGTGTGTGTGTGTGTGTGTGTGTGTGTGTGTATGTATGAGTGTGTGTGTGTATGTGTGCATGTGTGTTTTTCACCGTGGCTGCAGGGGCTTTAACGACATGCATATTACAAGTGCGCTGAGCAAGGCACATGTGTGGCAGCTGACGAGATTAAAGAGAATTCGCCATGAGATCCTCCCCACTCACTCATGTTTAATTTAAAGCTGTCCAGGGATAGAGAGTAGCCTCAAACGCATGTGGATTCCTCCACCCCTTTCAAGCACACGTTGGGCTTCAACTCCAGTGTCGTGTCTGCTGGATTAATGGGATCTGGCGATGAATATTATAAGCTGATTTGACACCAAAAAAGGAGGTAGAATTGTTGCGGGGGGCTTCTTTGTCATCTTCCCAAGGCTGAGACGGGGATGTGTTTACTGTTGTATGCCAGCTGCAACTGTGGCATTTTTGAAGGCTTTGGAATACCCCCCTCCCCAACTTGGCACGCTCCTGACGGTCAAGGTCACGCTCACGGTGGTGACCATCTGCATCAGTCCACCCCCGACCTTTGTCTCCCTTCTGTTTTTATCTCCGCACCTCGACCTTCTCTCCCACTTCCTGGTCGATGCTGGCAGTGCCCCTCCCCCCTCCCAGCCTGGGGCTGTCTGAGGGTGGTGCAGGCCTGTCTATTGCATATACGTCTGTCTGAGTTACAACAAAAATACACACTCACACATACATGTGGTAAATACATGTGGCAAATCTGTGTGTGGGAGGAGTGAGACTTCAAAGAAATGAATTGAGGTTTAATATCTGGCAGAAAGAGGGGTGTGGGGGATGTCGGTGGGTGGGGGGGGGGATGTAGTAGAGCTGGTAGCAGAGTTCCTTTTGCGGTTTGTTCTAAATGTGCAACATTTGCACCATTTGTTCTCAGTTGTCGGTGATATATTGTGTGTTACGCAGGAACTCCCATAAGCCTTGGCGGCGGGAGCCAGGACCAGGCAGCCCGGAGGCCAAAAGCCGCTGGCCTCAGACTACAGGCAAGCTTCAGGCTCCAGCAGGGCCAGACAGAGACAGAGGCAGAGCCAGACGTTAGGCTCACCAGCTCAGGACAGGCACAGTCAGGTCTAGTCCCCGGGGTGCGACACTGGCACTAGGTGTGTGTGTGTGTGTGTGTGTGTGTGTGTGTGTGTGTGTGTGTGTGTGTGTGTGTCTGTCTGTCTGTCTGTCTGTCTGTCTGTCTGTCTGTCTGTCTGTCTGTCTGTCTGTCTGTCTGTCTGTCTGTGTGTGCGTGCGTGCGTGCGTGAGTGTATGAGAGAGACAAAGTCAGGTAGAGAGAAAGAGAGGGAGATAGAAAGAATGTAGACCGAGAGAGGGAATGCAGTGAATCAGAGAGAAAGAGCTTGTGTGTGTGTGTGTGTGTGTGTGTGTGTGTGTGTGTGTGTGTGTCTAAGAGATAGAGAGAGAGAGGTGGATGAAGATGAAAGGATAGTTACATGTTGAACTGTCAGGCACACCCCCCAGTAGTCTGTTTTGGGGCCCATCACATGCCCAACAGCCTATTCAGTGTGCAGAATTAAGATTTCTGCCATCCAGCACATTGTGCCTTCAATCCCTAAAGCCAGGGGAGGATAATCCACAATCCCACTTAGGTGTGCTGAGGCGGGCTGGCACAGGTGCACGAACAATACGGCCAGAGCCCAAAGGTCTGTCAGGTGGAGAGAGAGAGAGCGAGAGAACAGAGAGAGTGAGAGAGAGAGAGAGAGAGAGAGAGAGAGAGAGAGAGGTTTGGTTTGGTAGGGACATGCTGAAAGAGGAATTACTTTTTAAGTCTTATACAAATCAAGTCAAGGCAAGTCTTATGCGATTCCTTTCAGGCAGCACCGCAACCCCACACAGATCTGTGGGTACATCAAAAAGAGACCTTTAGCGGATCTAAAACAGAGGACACGTTCTCAAAAGAGTGCACAGAGCCAGGCACCGGCAAAGATTTAGCACAGGAAAGAGGTTTGACCTTCCCACCGGGTGTTTCTCAAGAGTGCTTCAACCGAAATCACCTCCTGATAACAGGCTGAAAATATACGTTGCTTGACAGCTCAGCCCAGAGTTCTGATGTTGACTGCGCAGGATGTTTGATACACAGAGTGCCAATCTAGAGGAAGGAGAACGAGTGTGAGAACGAGAGAAGAAGGTGAGAGGAAGAGAAGTGGCTGAAAGAGACAAATGGAGAGAGAGAGAGAGGAGCAGAGAGATAAAGAAATAGAGAATGTGTGTGTGCGTGCATGTGTGTGGGTGGGTGAGAGAGAGACAGAGAGAGGGTGAGAAACCTGAGTGGAGCCATTTTAAAATGGATGTTTAAGCCAGGGATCTGAGGGTCACAGGTTACCCCTCCAGCATGGCCCCTGAGGCGGGGAGCCGGTCTGGGCAGCCCTGCTCCCTGGTGGCTCTGGAGCAGCACAGGCCCTGCAGTCAGGCCTGCAGCCCGTCCTCCTCCTCCTCCTCCTCCTCCTCCTCCTCCTCCTTCCCCTGTGCCACACGCTCCGGCCAGACCAGGGCTGCCTCGGGGTCGCCGAGAGCGCCGCACCTGGACACTCTGTGTGAGGGAGGTGCAGCAGCAGGAAGTGGATCACAAGGAGCAGGAAGTTACTCACATTAGAAGAGGTGTGACATTGTGCTGGAGTGAGGCAGGAATGGTGGCTCCAGACTGTTCTGTTTCCGTTTCACAGAGCTGGGAGACGCGCATGCATCTTGGGGTTGGCTCAAGAACACATTCACAGGAGTAAACACACACACACACACAGGAGCACACACACACACACATATGCGCACACACACGCACACCATGTGTTACAGCCTTTAATCCATGGGTTTTTCTGTTAATAATTTGGGGACTACTCAGGTAACGCTAAAGCAGCCGCAGCCACAGACACAGTTTCTCATCAGCACTCACATAGTATACACACACACGATACTCACGCACGGTACTGCTGGTCGAGCATGTGCGTACACTTGCGCACACACACACACACACACACACACACACACACACACACACACACACACACACACACACGCGCATGCACACACACACACACACACACACACTACACACACACACACACTCATCTCCCCGTACAGGAACATGAGATGAGAGCAGAGTGAGGGCCACTGTGCTCCACACTCCCCCGTCTGCCACCGTTCAGAGTGGGATGTGTTCCATTAGCCCACGGAGCCCAGGAAGCACTGGTGTGCCCTGGGAGAGGGAGAAAGAAAGGGGGGAGAAGGAGGAGGAGGAGGAGGAAGAGGAGGAGGAAGAGGCGCTAGCGGCTGCCGTAGGCCTGCAAGCCTCCAGGGCAGCCAATGCAAACAGCAGCTGCACCGCAGCTGACACTTGCCGAGCTGACAGAATCACCCACAACCAAGCCCACTCTCTCCCCTCTCCTTCGCCCTTTTTTTTCGGTCCGCTGGGGATCTGTGTGTGTGTGTGTGTGTGTGTGTGTGTGTGTGTGTGTGTGTGCAGCCAGGAGGAGGAGCATGGAAGGGGAGGGGAGAGTAGATGGAGGGGGAGGGGGGGGGGGAGTGTGAAGGTGCCATGGCAACGCACAGCTGTCAAGTGCATCGGGCCGCGCCCTGCAAACACGCCGCGAGTCGGGCAGGCTCTGCTGCCGGTAGAGTAGGGGGTGGCAAGGAGAAAGAGGAGTGTGTGTGTGTGTGTGTGTGTCTGTGCGGTGAGGGGGTTGGGATGGTTTGGGGGGACAGTGGTGCTGGTGGTGGTGATCATCGCTCACTGACACCTGAGCACACAAACACCCACACGCCATGCAGGCATGACCAGACTCGCACCCAGCCTCCAGAAAGCAGAGGTGACGGCGCTCTCACTGGTTCATTTTCTCTCGATCTCTTTCTCCCTCCCTCGCCCCAGAACACATGTATGCATGCACATGTCTACTTACATGTGCTTTACACACAATCTCTCTCTCTCTCTCTCTCACACACACACACACACACACACACACACATACACACACACACACACACACACACACACACACACACACACACACACACACACACACACACACACACACACACACACACACACACACCACACCACAAACGCACACGAAATTCCCCTGCATCTGCAAACACAGTTTGGTCATTGTTGAAGCTTAAAGCACAGGCCATGCAAATGTTCACATGTAATTTAATGTTCCCTGCAGTGTGTTTGAATGGCGGTGTGTGTTAGCGTAAAACTATCCACCTCGTTCTCGTTTCCAGCAGTGTGACTCATCCTCTGCCAACACGAGCCACTGGGTTTACTGGGAGAGGCTATACAGAAAGAGAAGCCCCCAGAACAAAAAAAAACCCAACCAAAAACCAGCTCCCGTCACTGGGGCAGGCGTTCACGGGAACAGAAGCCACACATTACCAGAGAGAAGAGGGGAGGAAAAGGAAGAAGTGAAACACCATGGATCCATTCCAGAAAGAATCCATTCCAGAATTATGAATTACTTTAATTCCCCCCCATAGGAATCTCCCTTTATTGCAGCTAGGTATAGTACAGAATGTCTTTAAGGGTCCAAAGAGGAGAGCTGTTTTCTCGATGAGTGAGACAAAAAAAAAATCTTGTGTTTATTTCTTCATATTTAATGTACTGAGTGTGTCACTGGAAAGTCTGAGGTAAATGTTGATAGATGAATTGCAGTTATGATGAAGAATTTCCTTTTATGGATCATTTACACAAACAGTATTGGATCATGCTTTCTTAGGAAGGCCTACCCAAGAAATTATTCGCACTCAAGGACTCCATCTTGGCCTGACTTCTTCAAACAAACTACACGTTGATGTAACATGTGTGCCTTTGGTCATCCTTTCTTTTACTGGGCATCTCTCTGAAGACAGGTCTATGGATTCAGTCAGGAGAAATCAGAGGCAGAATCACCAAAATGGAGGCAGAGGAATATAATTTCCTATACAGGCACCGGGTTCAGGTTGAAGGAGCCCTGGTACGCATTAGGCTGGTCCTGCCGGCATATTACATGGCCAAGTCAAACGAGGAGTGAGGATTGGCTCCCGTAGTCCAGGCAGAGCTGGGAGCCGTCCATCACCGTAAGAGAGCTCTGGGCCTCGTTATTCATCTCTCACCTCAACCACTGGGCCTGAGAACACACATGGACACTCTCTCTGTCTGTCTCACACACACACACACACACACACACACACACTGAAACACACTCATACTGAAACGTACTGTTAACTTTAAAGTTATAGCCTAATGGGTTGGACGTAAGTCCAAGAATAAGTCTAACTGAGAGGCCGCTTTTGAAGACGTGAGGACGACGGTTCGTATTGCTACAGATGTCACTGTGGGGAGAGTCTGTGTCCACTCAAGTGTGCCTGAATGGCTGCGTTTTTACAGAGCCTTCCATTTAGCTTGAGCCCATGACGCTACATCTGGGACTATGCCAATGCGGCAAAGGGACAAAGTTCACTGAGGAAGTAATGCGAGTGTCCTTCCTCCCTGGCGTGAGTGTGAATGTCACACTTTGTTCCGCAGTCAGCGGGGCCATTCCCGCCACTCGGTCCTTCGGCTAGAGAGAGCCGCTTTTTCCGTCGTGGGAAAGGCAGCACCTCTTCGACCCGAAAGGTGAGCGAGGAGTCTCGTCTCATATCACCTATGCCTCATCTCTTACCTCTGACCCCCGCGACCTCTGTGTTTACCCTCAGGCCTTGATCACTCAACCCCCTTCTCACCTTGCGTCGCTGAGTGCTGCTTGCATCAGCCTGCTAATCTCAACTGTCTCCTCCATCTTCACAGGGGGTTTCTATGAGGGATGGGGTGAAGGGGGGGAGGTTATGGGTGTCCTTCATGGTTCAGAGACACCGCCTCCCTTGCCCCCCCCCCCCCCCCCATCCCCCATCCCCCCACCTCTCCTCTGCCTACCCCAACCCTCACCTCCCCCCATCTGTCTGGGCTTGTTCGGCTGTGTGGAGGCACCTACACCTGGGCCAAGGCTTGCCTCACCGCCCCACTAATGATGCCGAAACGCTCCTTAAATGGGTGAGCAAGCAGCATGACAGGCAGGTGGCACTACAAGATGTTGTGACCCCCCCCCTCCTTCTCCATCTCTCCATCCCAATCCCCTCATCTCTCCATCTTTTCCGTATGTCTTTGGTCCCCAGGCATCCGTTGAGCACTTTATTATCGTGCATGTGCAAAGTGCCTGCTTGAGAGGCTCACTAAAAGCCTTCACGAGCGAGCGGAACCATGGGATCTTGGCAGCGAGGTAACACTCATAACCCTCAAGAAAACGCACCTCTTTCTCTCTCTCTCTCTCTCTCTTTCTCTCTCTCACCCTCCTGTTACTTAAATCACATACATAAATCACTTACAGCTGCTGTAAGCAATGTTGCCATGCCTGCTAACTTCCGCCAGACGTGCTGACAGCAGGAGTTCGCCCCCTCATCCTAACGCGTGATTTACATGTGAAATGACTGGCAGGTAGGAAGCTACTTTGGGAGTTTCCTGATTCTTAACAAAGCCAGCAGAACACGCAGAGCTGAATTTCATCTCTGAAATTTCCCCTCAATTTCCTGCCATGTCACACATGGGTTTTGTGAATGGTTAACCTGAGCTGAGAGTTATAGGAGGGTGGAGTTACACTCTTTTTTTTCCACCCATCCCCATTTTCAGCCCCCGTTCTCCTATTATTTCAACGCTCTTTTCATTTTCATGCATTAAGGTTGCAGGTTATTTTGTGATGCATATAGCAATTTTCCTTGTATTAAATGTAGCATATAGATTAATAAAATGGGCCAAGGCTTCAATCAGTTCCCTCACCCACACGCAATACACAGTCTACAAGCCTACACACCCAGTCGTGGATCCATAAAGAATACATTTCCTAATAGATATGGTCCATCAATTCAGCTGGTTAGTTGCAAATGAAATGAAATACAGAAGATGAATATATGTGTCCCAAAATCAATGTACAAATCTCCTGCTGAGCAAGTACTCTGGATTAATATGTATAGTGAACATACAGTCCCCCATCTATCCTATTAATCTACTTTAATACTACAGGATGCAGCAAGATCACTGTCTAGCTGGTACTTGCACCATCTAGACATACTATATAAATAGTGTTTAAAAATGAGACAGAATAAAAACAAAGCAACAATTGTACAGGGAGTCAGCACAGTGACAGCCTTGGTCAATTTCAGTGGCACTCCAATAACTCTTTAAAACAGCAGGCCTGGACAGAATAACGGGAGGTCTTGAGAGGTTGCCATAGTTACATCAGGTTTGATGTTGGTTCAAAATTAGCACTGGCATCTGAGTGTGTATGTGTGTGTATATACGAGTATGGTTTTCCTGCCACAACCACCTCCCTGTTCTAAATCGAAGTAAGGCCCCCTGTCCTACAGAGGCCATTGATCATCTTCAAATAATAACAGTCTGAGTGTGACTGCATTGACACGTGGTAATGAGCAGAGAATGGGGAACAAACGGACTCAACTAGACTTGAATGTGGTCTGGTGTCATTGTTGGAGCAAATTGGTCCCTGACTACCTTTACAGCTTTTGTTTGGCTTTAGGGGAAAAAAGAACTGTGCAGCTCTTAAAATATTTCTTCATCAAATATGCTTCCATCCTCTGCTTAAATGCAGGCACTGCACGCAAATACTCATAGAATGCCTGTGGTCCAATCAAATGCCAGGGCTGGAATTAACTCTTGTGTAATTGTTGTCTTATATGCACCAATATGGCCTTGACCCACCCACTTTATACTCTAAACAAGAAGCAGCTGAATATCTAGCCCTATGTAAGAGAAACAAGAGAAAAGAAAAAAGAATGTGGATTATTTCCTTAAGAGGAATAGTCAGGGAGCCATGGGGTCAGACCTGGCTTTGTCGGTTAAAGTTTTTTTTTTTGCAGAATCTAGTAGACTAGGGGTACCTCTTTAAGATTTAAGAGGGTGCCCGGTGATATCCCTTGGGCAATTTCGTATGTTAAGCCTTTCTTGTCCAATGTGTTGACTATAAGGCGGATATACTACAGGTGAATAGGGTAAAAAAATTAACAAGCAGATATCACTATGAAACTTCACCAGTTGATTACTTAGATCAATATGAAAAATAAATGTATTACAAGTTTTCTGAAATTTAATGTTTGAATATGCAAATTAGGTATGATGTAATTAAATATGCGCTGATTTGCATAAACGTAAAAATATCAAATCTGATCATTGGATAAAGCCAGTTTCAATTTTTTTCTTTTTATTTTGTTGACATAAGAGATGAAAAGTATTTTAGAGAGGGAATTATGGATATCTCATTTAGTTATTCAGTAAATCAGAAAATACTATACCAGCCTTTAAAAAATCCATTTTCGCCATGTTTTTTGGAATAAAATGTCATGTAAATCAGGCTAAGAATAATATATCAACAAACCCCTCTGCAAAAACCTTCTAAACATGGTTAGGTATAAGACTGAAAAGTTTGGTGTATGTAGATGCTTGTGAAGTGGAGATTTTGTTCTCCGAGTGAGAGAGGAAACTCATCCATATCCGCCTTATATTCAACACATTGGACAAGAAAGGCTTAATA
Organism: Sardina pilchardus; assembly: GCF_963854185.1. Lineage (NCBI taxonomy): Eukaryota > Metazoa > Chordata > Actinopteri > Clupeiformes > Clupeidae > Sardina > Sardina pilchardus. The sequence goes on from NC_085011.1 coordinate 17,852,634, forward strand.
TACAAAATTGCCCAAGGGATATCACCGGGCACCCTCTTAAATCTTAAAGAGGTACACCTACTCTACTAGATTCAGCAAAAAAAAAAACTTTAACCGACAAAAGTGAAGTGTTCCTTTAAGGTTCTCGTGAGCTTTTGGCAGACCAGACCAGTCACTAAGCCATGGGGTCAGGTTGCAACCAACCCAGGTCAGACCTGGTTTTGTTGGTTAAAGTTTTTTTTTTTGCTGAATCTAGTAGAGTAGGTGTACCTCTTTAAGATTTAAGAGGGTGCCCGGTGATATCCCTTGGGCAATTTTGTATATTAAGCCTTTCTTGTCCAATGTGTTGAATATAAGGCGGATATGGATGAGTTTCCTCTCTCACTCGGAGAACAAAATCTCCACTTCACAAGCATCTACATACACCAAACTTTTCAGTCTTATACCTAACCATGTTTAGAAGGATTTTGCAGAGGGGTTTGTTGATATATGATTCTTAGCCTGATTTACATGACATTTTATTCCAAAAAACATGGCGAAAATTGATTTTTTAAAGGCTGGTATAGTATTTTCTGATTTACTGAATAACTAAATGAGATATCCATAATTCCCTCTCTAAAATACTTTTCATCTCTTATGTCAACAAAATGAAAAGAAAAAAATTTAAGCTGGCTTTGTCCAATGTTCAGATTTGATATTTTTACGTTTATGCAAATCAGCGCATATTTAATTACATCATACCTAATTTGCATATTCAAACATTAAATTTCAGAAAACTTGTAATACATTTATTTTTCATATTGATCTAAGTAATCAACTGGTGAAGTTTCATAGTGATATTTGCTTGTTAATTTTTTTACCCTATTCACCTGTAGTATATCCGCCTTATAGTCAACACATTGGACAAGAAAGGCTTAATATATGAAATTGCCCAAGGGATATCACCGGGCACCCTCTTAAATCTTAAAGAGGTACCCCTAGTCTACTAGATTCTGCAAAAAAAAAAACTTTAACCGACAAAGCCAGGTTCACCTAAATTATGGCATTTGGCTCCCGGACTAGAAGGGGACACAACAGATGTACAGCAGAGTACAGCTCGGCTCAAATTGTGGGTTATAAAATGATCAGCTTTAAATAAAACAAGAAACAGGTTGCCGATTTAACCTCAACCATCTGCAGAGGGACTCGCTGCTGCTGCTGTTTTGACATTTTATTGGGACCAGCAGAAAACATACACAAGCATACCCTCATTTTTTCGTTTATAAATCACACTTGATTTCATATAAAATACTTGAAAAACAAAGCAAACATCACACACATTCAAAGCAATAAACTATGATACTCAACAGATACGACATTAGAAAAGCATAAACAGGAAAGCACTTTCACTTTACAGTACACTTTAAAATACTGGTACTCTTGATTTTACAATCAAACCTGAAAGGTTCACATGTGACGAACGTTGACATATATAAGGTGACTGCGGAAATGTACGCATGAAAATGCACACACGCATGCACGCATACATGCACAGTGCACTGCACACACATATTCAAAATGTGCACTGGTGGAACTTCCACAGAGGACTAGTGCACTAGTGCTCCAGAAACACTAGGTAGGTTGTCTGTTCAACCTGTTTCCATGGTATCTGTCAGTCATTCGCTCCTTTCTGAGTCCCAGGGGAGGGAGGGAGGGAAGGAGGGAGAGGGACAGAGAGAGAGAGCTGGGACTCGGAGAGTGCTGCTGCTGCAGCAGATACGTGCATGACATGAGTAGAGGCAACTCGCCCTGGCGTTGGTCTCAGCTGAAACACAGTGTGGCCGTGACGGCTCACCCGCTCACTCTTCATCTCAAACCACAGTGCACGAGGCTTGGATCAACACAGTGCACCAAATGAGTGTCTATACGTGTGTGCTCATGAGAGTGTGAGGAATGTGAATGTGTGTGTGTATATATATACACACACACACACACAATTAAAAATTAAGGATTCAATGACAAATGCACCTAACCCCCCCACTTCAACAAGACATACACCATGCTAATGCTTCCAGAGAGGTTAGAAAAGTCACATTGTTCTCAGGGGCATGGCAAAGATAATGTAACAGTCACACACTCTCAAGACTTCATACTTCATATGCAATGTACACAGCACACCACAGCAGCTTTTTTGACAGTCGAGAGGATACGCAGTAACACTGACAACCACAGCACTCCATTTAAGGCCAAGAATATAAAAATGAACGATGAAAGACCGAGACAGCTCAAAAGAGACAGAAGAGGTGATCGAAACCGAGAGATGGAGAGAGAGAGAGAGAGAGAGAGAGAGAGAGAGAGAGAGAGAGAGAGAGCAAGAGAGAGAAAGAGAAAGAGCTCTGCAGAGACAGTTTGACGTACAATTGAAACAGACAACAGGGTGTGGGACAACACAGCATAGCAAGCCGATAGTTGTGGAGCAAAAGTATTTCTGACATGCCCAGTTGTCCATCTGCGGTTGGGGCAAAGCTGTGTGGGGTAGTGCTGGGGGGGGGGGGGGGGGTAGCTGTGAGCAGAATGAAGGGGAGAGATAGGGGGGGGGGGGGGGGGGGGGGTTCAGGAGGGGTCAGACAGCTGCCAACTTCCTCTTCCCTGGGCGTCCACAGCTGCTGCACCAGCACAGGTCATATTCCATCAGCTGGGATCAGCTGCAGCTGTTCACTCTGAGATCCTCCCAGAGTTCTTATTGTTTGTTTAGTGTGTGTGTGTGTGTGTGTGTGTGTGTGTTTCAACATTCTTTGACCGGTCCACAGGAAACTGTCTGTCACTACTTCTTCTTGGCGGTGACATTCTTGCAAACCCAGTTCATGCCATCCTAAAAAGAAAAAGACCAAAAATTACAAGCTTCTCAACATGTAAAGGAGACGGTCCGCATCTGAGATCTGAGCTAATTCTGCAGAACCAGACACAGCGGTCAGGAAACTAAATCTCTTCAGTCAAACCCTCCATGCCTTTCCCAGCAGCTCCTCAAACACTTCACCTTCCCAAAAGAGAGACATATGTACAAACAGTCTTCCAACCGCAACAACCATCACTGACACACAAAGACGGCCAAGTCAGGCCGTCTTGAATAACAGAAACTCAATTTAACAGGGCCCTCAGTTAAAGGCTACAATGTTTGACTTTGCCAAAGTTTGACTGAGCCCTCTCCGTAAATAGGTTTGGCAGTTCCAATCTAAAAAAAAATATTCCTGCACTGCGCTGTATCTCTCACATCTGCTACTGTGTCACAGGGCTGTGGTAGAACCTTCTGCTGAAATGCATTCTTAATACATGCCATTTCTGAAAGACCATAAATCTGGACCTAATTGTATGATTTTTTTTGGACAAGAGAGTTAAAGGAAAAAGGGGGGGTGGGTGGGGAAACTCACCTGCACCCCCTCACCAGTGAGGGCTGAGCAGGACTGGATCTGCCAGATGCGGTCCCGGATGGTGTGCAGGTTCAGGCCCTCTGCAATCTCAGAGGCCGGGGCAGCAGTCAACAGGTCCTGCTTATTGGCAAAGATCAAAATGGGGACGCCACTCAGCTTCTCTTCATCCAGAAGCTCTGCCAGCTCCTAATACGCACACACACAAAAACACATGCATGTCACACACACACGCAAGATCACCCATCATGAGATATCATGCAGATACATACAGTATTCCATGTACATCCAGAGACAAACATACCCAGCTAGATGAGACTACTGTGACTCCAGAGATTCCAGAAATCACAGAGGGATTAAAATGTCCAAAATACAACACCTTTTCTGCCAGTGTGTACAGTCAGAGCATAAACAATTAATTTAAAAGAAAAACCTTACCTGTCCCGTTTCTTCAAATCTTTTTCTGTCAGCACTGTCAATTACATAAATCTGCAATGAGAGCAAGTATAATTATAACAGTTATTTGCAAATATAAAGGATCCAACTGTGAAATTACAACAAAGAGACATTTGAATGAAGAGTTCCAAAAATGAAAACATCTTGTGCATGATACATCTAATCTAAGATATTTTTGTTCTCGTGAAACCAAAACAAAAATGTGTTAACACTAGTCAGATGTCCTGCTATTTGGTCAATAATCTGTCATTCCTTCTTTAATTTTCCAGCCAGTCTATAATTGTATGAACTATCTTAATTTTATGTGAGATGGGTCAGTTGATACAGTGGTTACTAATAGTACAACACATGGTAAAAATTATTCTTGGGACAGGGATGAAGCTGATGTAACTGCTGAGGAATAGAGTGAGCTGTTCCAGCTGAAGTACTGTCAGAGGCCGCGTTTCCCAGATTCGTTAAGAAGCTCTTAAGTGCAAAGAACTTAGGAGCGCTTTAAGAGCGTTCTAAGAACGCTCCTATGAAGTTCTTAACACTTCAGAGCTTCTTAACGAATCTGGGAAATGCGGTCAGGGATGGTTACAACATTCTGTGTGAGAGATGGCGCAAATGTCTACAGTGCTCACCAGCACATCTGTGTTTTCAAAGTAGTTTCTCCAGTAAGGCCTAATCTTACGCTGACCACCAATGTCCCAAACGTTCAGCTTGAAGCCCTGGGACTGCACACTCTTGATGTTGAAGCCCTGACCGGCACGAGGACAAATGGCATTAGAGGATTGATTTGAGCATATTCACAGTGAGAGTGTGAACAGTAATGTCAGAAAGAGAAAGAGAGAGAGAGAGATGCTATTCCTGTGTTCCTGAGTCCTGAAACACACACCGTATTTCTGTTAATTTGCCAGTTAGTGAGTAAGAAGTGTGACTTCACGTACTGTAGGCATAGCAGTGGGTATTTCAGATATAGCCATCAATTCTGCTTCACAAAGGCTTAATTCTGAAAAGAGTTTTTGTGGCGCTTGTGACATTTCAACATCCACCTACATTGGCCTTGTACAAACTACCTCTTTGAGTGTCATGTTAATTTAGTAGTTTGAATAGGCGGGGGAGAGGTCATTTATCAGAGGTGACAGTGCAACTATTTCCCCCATTCTTCAAGAAAAAAGGGGGCTCTGATGTATTCCATGGCCACAAACCACCACAGTGTGTGCACAGTGAAACAATGGGCATGTGTGATAGACTACGACAGGATGTGGTTGGTACCCAGCTGTGTAGAGAGGATAATCTGTGTGTGTGAGTATGAGTGCGTGTTGACACCACCTGTGTTGGGGTTATGTGGGTAATGTCCTCTGACGCCAGCTGTTTGAGGAGAGTGGTTTTGCCTCCATTATCTAACCCCAGTAACAGGATGCGCACCTCCTGGTCCGGAGCACTTTTTAATTTCCGTAGAATGGACAGGAGACCCTATCAAGACAATCACACTCATCTTGAGCACAACAGGCGTTTAACATGTCTTCTTGATAAAAGAGTAGGCTACCGCAACAACGCTAATCTGACAGTCAATATGGTGTAATTTACATGTATTAATTGAGTTAAAGTTTAGCTACGTTGTTTCTATTCGGATATAACGTTTACGGTCCAACTAGTCGATATTGGTTGTGCCAGTGTCAGCATTGACGTTTCATACCTTGCAATAATGGGTAAAATTGAGTTCAGTAAATTGCGACATTGGCTAGCCTACGTCAATTTCATAATGTGACCACCTTAACTTTTTATAGATAGCATTGCTAACGTTAGGAAGTTAACGTTAACAGTACATCATTGAAATACCCATCTTTTCAGTAACATCACCAGTCTGGTGGCTCTGCATGATGCGCATCATCATGTGTAGTGATTTTCCTAGCTGGATATTGATAGTTACTTTTTAGGATCGCAGTAACGTTAACGTTAATCTAACGTTTACTGACGTTGACGTTAGGCAGTTGAATGAGTGCATTGTTGTTAACAAACCAGCCCCGGAGAGACTACATTTGAAAACCTTGCCAAACTAACAAACAATTTCCGTATCGTTTTTAAACGATTGCACAAATTAATTGCACAAACAAACGCTAACTCACCATAATGTTGCTTCAGCTAACGTTAGTTAGCTAGCGATATCTTTGAAGACGCCACCAAGGGTTACTAGGGGGAGCTAGATGACGTCAGAGGTTTATTTCAAAGAAAGGTTACATAGTATTTTTTTGTGATTAGGCTTCCTACTGTTACATAAAAATGTATTTTTGCATTGTTTTATTTGTTTATTTTTTTATAAACCACCCTTGGTCTGAGCAATATGGTCAGGCGTTTGTTCTTCTAATTCAGGGAATAAAATTTGAGATTGTGTGATATGTAATTCCTGTGACCTGAAGCAGAGACACTTATATGAGGTAGGCCTAGCCTGTCTATCTGTGGAAAGACTTGAAAAACAAACTCGTCAAGTAGGAAAATACAAACTACCACATCTGTTCAAACTGAGCAATGCATTTGAAGTGAACTGCAAGGTGACATTTCCTTTCAAAATCCTGTTTTTCAGTATGCAGATTTCACATTGTTTTAACACCCAGCATCGGTCTTAAGGGGTTATTAGACTAGTCCCACACAAGTTGAGCCATTCTCAATTACAGATACAAGTTAGTTACACAGCATGATCTCTAAATCACATTTATTTATTTCTTTATTACTAAAGTGACTAAGGTTATCTACCTCTTAAAAAAACGCCATCCAGTATGTTTCTATAATAATTTGGCAATGTACAGTTTAATCAAAAATCCAGTTTTGCACAAAATTTAACCCAGCATAGTTCACACATGTAGGCCCATTTTTTTTCACATGCCATCAAACTAAAGACAAGAGAGCTTGGAGAAAACAAGCTTAATCATTTGGTCTCATGACTACACCCTAGTGGTATTATTTAGTAAAGGAAGTTTGTGAAGGGGTAGGCCTGAATCCTGAACTTGTGAGGTATGAAATGGCAAATAATAATAGGACTTACCAAAATTACAACAGAAGAACACTTTTCAGAAACAGTTATTGAAGGTACAGTATTTCCCTAGATGTTACATACGAGACAGAGCACAGAGCATAAGACTGTACAAAATCTGTTTTCCAGGTCAGGAGTTATAGCAGTCAAGCACATTATCTGCCCAATTAATACAGAATAAAGAACAGGCAGCTCGGTATGTATGTTTTTTTTATATTGTAAATAAAAAGGTATTTTAATTACAGTTTTAAAATGTACAAAATGGTAACTGTAGCAAACCTAAACCCAATATTGCATTACCAAAGCTTACTCAGGAACACATATTTAACATGCACCATACACCAGGTTTGAAACTAGCTGCCAGAACGAAGATGCAACGCACCAAACTTTGTTTGGGCAACACATCGATCGAGTCAGAACTAAAAACTCTGCTGGCACTCAAAGAGTCGGATATAGAAATTTTGGATAGGTATCCAGCTCTGCATTTATGGAACCCCAAAAGGGACATTGAGGGAATTTATTCTTATCAACGTGGAAATTGTTCGTTTTGAGTTCCCTCACAAAAGTTTTGCATTTCTTGTCAATGTTTTGTGTTCCCCTACTATATCAAAAGTATTGTCAGGGAATACTGAACTGTTACGGAGGAACACAAAAAGAAGCTCTAAAAATACATTTCCACAAAAAAAAGATTCCCACCATGGCCCTTTGTGGACTCAGTAAGCATTACATAAAGGGTACGTAAAGTAAAAATATGAAAAACTATGTAAAGTACTTAACAGTACTGCTTGTAAAATCACAAAATAAAATGAATTTGACACTGCATGCAAGTAACTAAACAACTAAAAGACAGTCCTTTTCACAGATTCCCTCATTTATAAGTCCATCGTCATTGCCATTTTGTGTAGCCCCTTGTATTTGGGCATGGTTGTACAAATAAAAAAACACTTTGATCCACAGATCATCATTGATGCACCTTCCTTTTCAAATGCTGGTGGTGGTGTACAATAGATATAATATAAAAAGTATTCCCTTGAGGGAGAAGTCCATAATTCATTTAATATTGTGTGTATCGGTTTTGTATGCTCATAACTTCTGCTTCTTCTTGGCAGGTTTGATGGGCTCCAGTTCTTCCTCAAGCTCCTCTTCATCATCAGACAAATCTGACTCATCATTCTCTGAGGCTAAAAGCAAAGAAAACTCAGTTGGTCTTCATAATGTTAAAGGTAAAAAGTGTTGACTATTGGTCTCAGTGGTAGAGTTTCAGTCTGCAAGTTTTTTTCATTGAAGACAGACTGGTTTGTCAATGACATAGTCGTAAATCAAAATCAACACACCAGAATATCACTTTTTGCCACATACTGAACATCTACCACCTTGGTTGCATGTGTGCTATGTCATATTGAATTGCCTTAGATTTAGAGGTAATTTCCTGGACCTCATTGTCACTGCATACAATAAGCGTGTGGGCTCAGTAAACCCAGATTAGCCTTTACAACCTTTTCTCAAAATAGTCAAATATCATCCTTACCAACAAGATGCATGCCACTAATGGTGACCGGACCGGTGCCAGACTTCAAACGAAGAGTGACCGGTGCCATCAGTTCAAATCCACCAAGGCTCACCTGCAGACAACACCAACAAACACCTATCATGCTTTGTAGAATAAAAAAGTACTATGGAAATGTAGATTTATTTCACACACAACAAAAAGTTCAAGTGCCAACAGTCACCCTATTATTACATTAATGAGACTGCCAGGCAAACTTATATCAATGCGCACCTGTAAAATAAACAATGTTGTAGACCACAGGGGGTGTATAATACAATAGCATTATTACCATAGGTAAGCGGGAGATGTGGAGTGATGCAACAGGTACAGATGTTTTCTTTCCTTGATAATTCATAGCGGTAACCTCAATTATGTTATACTCTTCCTTGGCACCCTCTCCGAGACAAACCTAAGAAAAAGCAACAATACACATGACTACAGCAAAACCAGTAATTAAACTAGTGAAGAAATTAACAAGGGAACAATATGTTCTAGGATATTTGAAAGACACTCCCACAGCGTTTCTGGGACAACTTGTTCTCTAGATAAACGAAAGGATGCCATTATTTACATCTACGAACCGTTCGAAGCTCAAGGAAATGTTCTAGATCCTCGTCTTCATCTGCTTGAAACGTGTAGAACGGAACTTCTGACGACAATTCACAACCTATGAAGTTTGAAAAGGACACACAGCTGTTAGTGAGGTAGGAAATCGTAGTCCAAGTGTCCCTTAACCATCCAGGAATATTCAAAGAGAGATGTCACGTTAGTTAATACAGGTACTTAAAGTGAAAATATTCAACAATATTCAAGCCCAGTTTCCCCACGTGTGCATGAAGTGATTTGTTGCATGCTATGCTTAGAGAAAGGATCTTACTGAAGAGATAACTTTCCAGTCTGGACTGGCCAGGGATGCTACCAGCATCAGATGATTCGTCAGCCAAGATAGACATATTTGTGTCGATATAGATGAACTGCAGAAAAATGAATTAATTTCTTTTTTTCCCCTATAGCAGATATTGAACGACTTGGCAGCACACAAATGGCCCCCGTGAGAAGATGAACAGCATGCGAAGTGTCGCGGAATAACAACGTCACAGTTGTTACTAGCAGAAGGCGCGCTGATGACGTTACAAGCCAGCGACTTGTTTCATGAAAAATATACACGCTATCGTCGTAATCTGGGGTACCGAAACGTGGGCATAGTTTTGCCCTTGACTGGATAATTTTACCTTTTTGGCCATGGTAATGCCTGCTTATAGGTAGGTCTCTGTTTGTTTGTTTGTTTTTTTCCACTTTATTATTTCCAAAACGAATGAAAACCTACTCTCATAGTTCGTGAAATGGCAAGTGACGCTAAAAGACCAAAGTGGGAGGCAGAATCTGCAGAGGTCGTGGATGAACCCCTGCAAAGATTTTTACAGTGGTGCCATAAAGTTGAACTAACCATAAGCAGTAAGGTCTACCTTTCCAAGGAAGGTACTGTGGCAAAATATGGGATGTTGGCCAAACAGGATATAGAAGAAGGAGAACAAATATTTTCTATCCCTAGAAATGCTCTGCTTAACCAGCAGACCTCGAAAGTTAAAGATGTGCTCGAGGAGAGTAAAACTACTCTTGAGAACACATCTGGATGGGTTCCTCTCCTCCTGGCTCTTATGTATGAATACACCCGTCCACAATCCCACTGGACGCCATACTTGTCCCTCTGGCCTGACTTTAAGGCCCTGGACCACCCTATGTTTTGGTCGAAAGAGGAAAGGGACAAACTGCTGAAGGGAACAGGAGTTTGCGAGGCAGTTGAAACGGACCTGACCAACATTCAGAAAGAATACACTGATATTGTGTTACCATTCATGCTGTCACACTCTGACCTGTGGGATCCAGAGAAACACACACTTGACCTCTACAAAAGCCTGGTTGCGTTTGTCATGGCATACAGTTTCCAGGAGCCCCTAGAGGATGAGGAGGAGGAGGATGACAAAGATCCCAACCCTCCAATGATGGTTCCGATGGCTGACATGCTGAACCATGTGTCCAATCACAATACTAACCTGGAGTATACAAGGGATTGCCTGAGAATGGTGGCCTTACGTGACATCCATGCAGGAGAGGAGATCTTTAACACCTATGGCGAGATGGCCAACTGGCAGCTTCTTCACATGTATGGTTTTGCGGAGCCACATCAGGAGAACAGCAACGACTCAGCAGACATCCAGATGTCTGTTGTACTCAAAGCAGCTCTGCAGCTTAGCCAGACTGAGGAGGACCAACGCTTGCTCACGGAGAAGTGGAACTTGCTTTGCGACATGGAGATGGTTGGAGACGTAGGAGCATTCATCTTCAGCAAAAAGTGTTGCCTCACTGACACCGAGCTCTACACAACGCTGAAGATCCTGTGCATGGAGAAAGATGAATTCAAGGTGTTCCAGGAGGAAAGGGAGTGGGAGGAGGCAGATGATGAGGACGAGATGGCACAGGCTTTATCTAATGAAGGTCTGCCAGGATTGGCTCCTGCCTGGCGACGACTGCTGTATACGGCAGCTGGCATCACTCTGGACCATTACGAGGAGAGCCTTGAGGCAGACAGAAAGCTTCTGGAGGATCAAGAAGTCTTGGCCAAGCTGGATAGCCGGAGCAGAATGGCGCTTCAGGTGCGCTACGGCCAGAAGAAGATTCTGCAGCGTCTTCAGCAGCTCACCCAGTCTGGTGCCAGTACATCCAAAACATCTTGAAATATGCACTAACTGCTGATGTTAAGAGAGTTAAGCATGCCTCTGTAAAACAATTAAGAACCTTTAATTACTTGTCAATTTGAAATGATTTTGCTGATAAATAAACACTTTTACACCTTGGGCCCTTTACATGTTTGTCTTGTTTGATCTTGGAAATCTGAAAATGAGACTGCCATTAGGGCTGAGTGGTGCACTTGATCCACTGCCTTAAAGCAAGAGTTTAATGAATTAGCCCGGTTCATTCATCCCAAGAGGACTCCAATATTGGAGAATCAATATGTGCAATGTTAGATAGGACCCTTAAGGCAACACTAAAGAGTTTTCTGTACCTCAGAATGTTTCCAAAAATCATTTCAGTGGTTCATCAACTCGTAACAGGGTGAACAAACGGCACTTCTGCATTGGCTTTGCGGCCCTCTATCGGCTATTACCACACTACAGTTACCAGATCGGGTAGCATATCTGTAGTTTGGTGGAATCAGACAGAAGAAACTACAAATTTGACTTGCTTCAATGCTGCAATACATCATACTTTCATAAAATCATGCAACATACTCTACCCTGTCTGTGGACATGCTATTTGCTGATTTGACAATTCTGAATTCATGAAAATGAAGTCAATGACACATTAATTGAACATGTTTTATTATCATTATTATTAACAATAATAACCATCTTACATACAAATCTTACAGAAAGGATACCAACATGACCCCCCTCCCACCCAGACACAACATTCCAGAAAATGGAAATATTCACCCTTTTTTCTTTCAAATATATACACACACCATTACACCTTCTTGAGCAATTTCAGCCCTTGTCATTTCTGGGTGATCTATATTTCCTCCACGGTAACAGTATGGAGGTAAGACATGAGAACGGTTCATGGGCCAAAAGTGAAGTTGTGATTTACAAAACACCAGAAGAGTAACCAGGGAGCCTAATGGGCCGGAGAGGTGAATCCCCGCGAACAAAACCTGAAAACAAGGTGATTACTTTTCAGTCCCTGTGACCTTGTGAGGTTACCAATTAAGTAGGAAATAAAATTTCAATAGAATATGCACCGGAATGAAGGAGGCGGAAGACCACTTGGCAGTCTGACTGGGCAAAGACGCCCCACTCCTGGGTATGAAATCTACTTCACCGTTCGTGTGCCTTTCTTTCAAAAACCAAAATAAAAGTCGAGGCCAAGAGTATGTGCCAAAATAAGATATTTTGACCAAAGTGCTTCATCTTCATTTTAAACCTTGAAAACAATACACCTAATTATGTAAAACATGGAAGTGCTGCCATGGGAGGCCTCATCTCTTCTGTGATGGCCCCATGCCTACCATGGCACCAGTCACTACGGAGACACATCTGTCCTCACTTTGGCAATTGTGTTACTGGACACAAACTGAGGCAGATCAGTACAGACAGCAAAACATCTCTAGACATTTAGGTTATAATACAGGACCAACAGATTTAATTAAAAGCTTTACTGCATTTAAAAGTTATTGGCTGCTGGTCTATTTGGAAGCTCTTCATAATATACATTTAGAGCAAATAATCCGAATTGGACAGGTTTATTTCAACTGTGAAATACGAAGTTGGTCAAAGTTAGGAGCAGGTCTACCTCTCCTTGGTTTTCCTGACAGCCAAGATATCCCACAAGTTTTCCTCCATCTAGCTTCACTTGTCCTCGCAAAGTTTCAGAAAAAAAAGTATCCCATTACATTAACATATGGGAGAAGGCAACAGGCCTAAAGGCATTTCTGTGCTCAAGCAAAGCCATCACAGAGCAACTCTTGTTATCAAAAGTATGGATGGTTTGAGACCACACTGTGCTTTCATGCCACTGCTTTACTGGTCCATGTATGCGTTGTTTCAGGACCGGTGAGCTTCTCATGTCCATACATTTGACCTTCATGTGTGAGGACCTCACAAGGTCACCATCACCCCCAGGGGGAGGGGGGGGGGGGGTAGAGAAGACCACTGACTCCCAACATAGGTCACACAGCTGATGTCTTGATCACGTACTGGCCATGCTGTTTAAATACACCATGATGTGCTTAGTTGGTGAGAGTAGTTCCAAGAGAAGGCTGGAATACGAGTGGACAGATATAATCTGGCTCAGGCACGCTAAAGGCCTCTGGGGCCCTGCAGAGAGGCCAAGTCTGTAAGAGATTCGGGAGGGCCTTGCTCTTCACAGCCACACTTCTAGGGGTTTATTCCTGTTACATTCTCTCTCATTCAGTCACACATTCCTCTCAAGCTCGCTCGCTCACTCACTCACTCACTCACTCACTCACTCACTCACTCACTCACTCACTCACTCACTCACTCACTCACTCACTCACTCACTCACTCACTCACTCACTCACTCACTCACTCACTCACTCACTCACTCACTCACTCACTCACTTGCGTACAAAGCACTCGTAACAAAATTCAGATTCAGTCCACCATGTCACACTCACACGCAAACGAAAGAATGTAGGGGGAGACCGATAACGGTGGTTCAGCCTCAACCATCTGAGCATGCTCACTACAAGTGCCCTTCGTTTCCAAGGATACTAGAGAGTCATCCCTCTCCAGCCCAAAGCAACACTGCACATCCCCCTCAGGCCCCGTCCTCTACCAGAGTTCCGAGTGCCTGACCAAGGGGTCTAAGTGAAAGGGGGGGAAAAGTTCACTTAAGCAACAGCATTCTACAGAAACCTTCAGTGCACAACTTCAGAATAGGCTACCTTGGTTAAAACCTTATTGTTGAGGTGAACTACAAGAAAAATAAAAACACAAGGAAAGCAAAGTAACCACTGAGTCTTGAAAGATTGCAGACATATTGAAGGCCTTTGTTTGACACACTGTCTGTGCTCTTCCTTCCACAACACCATTCCTTTTAAGATGTCTTCCCTCGCGCTCTTCTGAGACCACATTCCAGAGGCTCATAAGCTCCTCCCCATAATGATGATGTCTTTGGGAAAGCCTTCCATCTTGGCCACCTCGAAGCAGCCCAGTTTGCTGTAAAAGTCCAACATCCTCTTATCCATCTGCCTCACTTCACAGAAGGCACCGTGAGAACCTGGGAAAAACAAAAACGGAGGAGAAAAATAAGGAAAAATGGAGGTTGGGATGCGAAAAAGATCAGGTGAGAGAGAGAAAGAGAGAGAGAGAGAGAGAGAGAGAGAGAGAATAGATCAGGCGAGTGAAACTGCCCTCGTGGGCCTTTTTTCATCAAAGCTTTTCGTTTTCCATCGTTAATGAAGGTGAAGGTCACTCCTCACCTACTAAGTTAGAGTCTGAAATCCAACACCCCATCAAAAACGAGAAAAACAACAAGGATAATGGAAAAAAACCTGCTAAAGACTGCTTCCAGTGAGGTGAAATAGAAGGGACCACACACAGATCAAACCCCACAACAGCACTTGACTGCGAGCCATGTTTTCCCAGATCCAGTAGCCAGGCCCTCTTTTTTTCCCTACGGCTCCCCCTCCTTCCCCTCTCCGATCACTCACGCGCATTAAAACAGTGATTATCCACACGGTGGTATTTACGGGGAGATGGAGATTTCCCACTCTAATGGCCAGCAGTCAAGCCTGAGAGATCTCGCCCTCTGAGGGTCAGTCTCACCCTCACCTCTCCTCTCCCATTCCTCATGCAATTGGCTTAGAGGGTGTATTACACTACCCAGCAAGACATTCGTCCTTATTCATATACTAAATGAGGTCTAGGTCTTCACAGAATTGACCTGCCACAGTTATAATGCGGTCATAAGCGTGCAGCAATATGGGTTTCAAAATGATCCATCCTCTTGTTGTGGTTCATTTTTTTTTACCATGTTTATGGTTATAAAATGTCAACCAATTGTCAGAATTGGCATAAGCTTGTGTTAAACACATAGTAGAGGCACTATTTAAATACTGACTAGCTATACAATGACTGATGTATGCGCCTGTAAAACGTACCGTTGGCTTTCAGTGAGGAGAGAAGGCATCCCATCATGCTTTTGGCCACGCTGGGGTCAGTGACCTTAGCGTGGATGTCGACCTTTATGAGAGACGGAAAGTTCCCAAGGAAGGACTCCGGCAGACCCTCCTCCTCCTCATGGAAGCTCAGGATCATTTTCTGCAGCAGGAAATGTGATGTTGTTAGTTCAACGAAACAGGGCAGGGTGACAACACGGCCGTGACACACTGGAATTCTGAAAACAGTGACTAACTTTACATACTGGAAGTTATTTCAACAGTATGAGGAACACACACACACACACACATACTTACCTCAGCCTCAGAAAGCTCTTTGTCACCCTCGGGCTTGGTATACTTCTCCTGCATGAAAGGGATCCAGCTGACTTTGCACTTCTTGACAAAGGGCTTGACATCCATCGTACCCAGAGCATAACCACAGATCCCCTCCTCATCCTCCAGAACAAAGCCGTAGTCTGGGCTCAGACTCAGGAAACCGCCCACTAACCTGAAGTGGAATAGAACATAGAATATTACATTTCTACTGAAACATTTATTTTTAACAGATGGTAAACATGCAGGAAGTCAAGGCCACCTGTTTTTTTTCCATCCACCAAATTATTTATACTGAAATGAATAATCTTGCCATCATCTAGCCAACCTGGCAAAGAAATCACAATTCCTCTGGACTTACCGATCTCCAATCAGATCTGGGTCTTGATCTGAGAACGGCATTTCATCACAGCCTTCACTGTACATCTCTCTGCAGATCTTGTAAACAGATGGCTGAGGAAAAAGCAGCAAGAATAACAATGAAATTGTTGATCTACAAACTGCTACAATCTACCACACACAACTGGATTATAAATGTGCTTATAGAGACTACATATCGGAGCCTTGATCAGTTAATCCCATTCGGGGGTCCTTGGCATGGAAAAGTTTGGGAACCCCTGGGTTAATCTACGGCAAGGTTTCTGTAGATATATTATACACTTCAATATTCAGTCACAGAATTTTCACAGCACATGACCAAAAAGTATGAATGGCCTTGGCCTTCATCCTTTAAGGACACCGGGCATGGCTTAACCAGATCAATGAGGTCTGCAGTGAGAGTCCTCAGTGGGCATGCCATGCAGGTGGTGGTGGTGTGTGTGTGTGTGTGTGTGTGTGTGTGTGTGTGTGTCTGTGTCTGTGTGACTGCTGATTCAGCAAAACGGATCAGTAACATGGCAGATTAACCTCAAAGCACTGAGAAACTGGGACACTTCAGCTGGGAATAGGAGTTAGCTCCCAGCCACTGAACTCCACCGTATTCAGAGAGCAGTGATTGACAAAGAGCATTTCTCTGGCACACCATGGCTGAAGGAAGACAGGCAAGAGAAGTGGCGTCCACTTTGCCCTGTCCTTACCGTGAATAATCACTAACTGAAACTCATGGAAGAGGCCGCAATGTACTCATAGAGTGAAAGGGGGGATGGGGATGTGAGAGAAAGAAACAGATGGAGAGAGACAAAAAGAAAGGGAAAGATACTGACCTCATCTTTGGGGTAGTACGGCCGTATGGAATAGATTTTGGAGGTGGGCATGGATGGTGGAGGCTGGTAGAAAAGATCGTTTGCCCCATCTATTGGCAACAATCGCTGTGGAAACGCAGAAAGCAGAACATTCAGTGCCTCTTCAACGGAGGGCGGTCCAGTCGACCTCAGAATCCTGTGAGTGAGGCCACTTGGCCCACGAGTTCCCTCACCTCTGCTGGACCAATGCAGAGCAGCACAAGCTAGGCTAACTAGCTAAAGTGCCAAAACATGGGCCTCTCTACGCAAACAGGACAATTATCAATAACAACCTGCCTGTTGTGATGGCTCTTCAAACTGCCAGCAGAGGGGAGAGACACTCAACTTTTTTTTCTTTTTTTTTTACACTCTTTCTTTTTGTGCTTTCATTTACATAGCACTGTAAAGCGGTGCGCACATCAAAAAACATGGTTGAAGGGGGGGGGAAACAAAAGCAAAATCAAAAACCAAAACATAAAAACAACATGTGAGGTACTTTGAGGCTTGGTCTGAGAAAGGCTTGACTGACTTGAGGAGATGCTCCTTTTCCGTGCTAAAGGCGTTCGCTGCGCAGTTTGACACTCCTGTTGAGAAAAGTCAGAGCGCGGCGCACACAAGGAAAAGCCCCAGGAACAACACCCACACAGTAAAAGCCGGTACAGGTCCAACAGGACATCTCCAACACAAATTAATCGACTTGATGCAATTATTTGCTCACTTCACATTATTAGTACAATATAGTAGCATCAGGGGCTGGCATGTATACGTTTGTTCATGGAGCTTTTTTTTGCGCAGGCGAATTCGCACGCGATCACGCAGGCGCTCGGGAGCTGCAAAGGGGCAAGCGCGCGGGGGTGGGGGTAGGGGTAAGGAGAGGGGGGGAGGGGGGTTATTATTATAATGATTGCTTTTATTACTTTTTTTAAAACGCTGAGCTTTTTCCTGTAAAGAAATGAGATGTCATGAAGAACCAAAAAGAAGATAACCCCTAAGCAGTTTCACGCGCATGGGGGGGGGGGGGGGGGGAGGGTCGCAGGCGCGGACGCAGGGGGAAAAGCAGCATCTCCATGGAGCCAGCAGCTGTAAGAGACTCAAATGTTGTCATCAGTACATAACTCACACACACCTTCATCGCACAGGCCTCTGTGGCTCCCCTTCCCATATTAGAACTGAGCCCTGGGTCAAGGGTGACTTGCTCTGCTACTGACATTAGTCTTAGCAGCAGCTTACTCGTCTTAGGTAGATGACCCAAAGTAGCAATACATTGCTCTATCTCAGCTGACCTTCAACAGACCAAACCCTTCCCATTTCAGCTCCACGCCAGTAACAACCAAAACTTCAAAAAGAAAACAAAAAAACAAAAAAAAATATTCTACAACTTGTTTTTTTAAAAAACTATTTGCTGTGAATTCAATAGCGGATACCTGGAACTCTCCTGCTAGACCTCCCCTAAAGGCCCATGGCTCTGGGTCTCCACTTAAGAACTGTGCAGAGGACTGACTACGACACCCTGTGGGGATCACATCCAAGCGGAGAGCATTACGTGAGGGGGAGCTCGCTGACGACATGAGGGGGGAAAGGGGTTGGGGAGAGGGGAAAGGGAAGAGGTGTCTACCTCCAAATCAAAGGGAAAGGGATTTTTTTATTTCCCTTTTCCCACTGAATATGTAAAACAAAGAAAAGAACAAAAATGGGGGAAAAACGTGTTTAAATGGCTTCATTAGATACTACAAATTATTTCAACCTTGTGGCCCAGGGACTGAAGCAGCTAGTGGTTTAAGGAGGGCAGATTGCAATGGGGGGTTTTGGAGACATTTCAGAGAAATATTAAAATGTAGGGTGATTGTCACATCTATTGATTGTCAGGAGGTCAGGGTAGGACTTCCATCTTGGCACTAAAGGGCAATCTAGATACTCCCATCTAAAACATCTAAAGCACTAGCAGGACCAAAATTAAGACAGTCCTTCATTCAGAAGTGCCTGGGATTAGGTGACCCACCTATGTGGAATTGAGAGACTAATACCCGGTTGTCTGCCACGATGCCGCAGGCAGAGAGGGTAGGGGCGTTGGGGGTGAGTGGAGAAGCTTTAGCTGATTAAGCCCCTTTAAAGTGGCCACCTCTTATCTGAAGTCACATTTCTGTCCATCTGTCTTGTCACATCACCTACAAGCGCTGTGCACGCACACCCAAAGCAAAAACACTGGGCCTCATGGTGGCCCTACAGAACACCTCACCCTCTCCACATAAGAACCCCCTTTTTTCTGGCCGAGTACGAGCAGAAAATCCCTCAAATCCCATTAGATGGAGGCAGCAGCAGAGCTGGTGAGGGAAATAAGCCAACAATTCTCCCCCACATGTAAACGAGAACGGAGGGCACCTTCAGACGGAAGAAATCTCCCAACGTGGCTGCCGTCGAGCGTGGGCGACAAGCACTTCAAGGGTCATGCAACAAGACAAATGTCAGTGCAGGCACGGGATTCTGTACCGTCGCGCTGCCTAGCCAGCTCTAGACAATTTTTGAAAAACCTCATATAGAATAGAACATAGAATCTCTATGCACACATCCTGTAAAAAGGGGCAGGCCAGGCCTAGCGCACAGAGACACCACTGGAGAGGAACTCACATCAGGGTTGAGTGTTTGTAAAGCCACTGAACGCTGCTGTTACATGTTAAATGTGGACATACTCTGACCACATTTACAGATTTACACAGATTCATTAACGAATTGTTATTCATTTAGAACGAGGTTGTATGAACATTGCGTGAATCCTCATCCGAGCGTGAAAACAGCAGCAATGGCAAAGCATGTGAGGGTGCATGGCAGTGAGTTCCTTGGTTGTGGTGCCCTGTGCGTTAGGGCTGGCCCGACAGCCCCCTGGCCTAGAAACAGACACAGGGTTAGAGGGGCTGTTAGAGAGAATGCCGTTATCGCGCTCATCGCTTGCTCGCGCATCGCTTAGAAAAACAACACCAGGCCTCGCCAGCGCTGCGCAAAATGTGACTTCAGAAACAAAAACAGCCTGCCCTTCGTCACACACACAAATGAATAAGCTAACCAAACAAAAAAATTAAATCTGATTCATTTTCGATGTTTTTTTTTGGTTACATTATACCAATCGAACGCAATTAAAGGAAAACAAAAACGAAAAGAAAAAAAAAAAACAGAAACGAATCCGACGAGCGAAAAGGACCCAAACAGAGATTAGAGCGGTCAGCAGTGCACACATCGACCACTGTCGCTCCAGTAGCAGTAGAAACTGGTGGAGAGGATTCTTCCATCTGTTCATAGTGGAGGGACAAGACAATAGAAGAGGAGGTTAGAGGGTGTCTCAAACACATCACCAGTGAGGTGCTGACCGCCTGCCACCTGCACTGCCACCAGGGGGAGAGGGCTGCCAGTCGCAGAGAGGGGACCAATGTCCTAAACACACGCACATGCACACACTCGCTCTCATTCTCTCTCGGTCACACACACTCGCTGTCATTCTCTCTCTCGCACGCGCGCACACACACGCGCACGCACACACACACTCCTCTCATGTCCCTTACGCATACTAATGGTGATATGCCTCAGAGCCATCTGATGACAGGTGCATTAACACAGAGAATGTTCTTCACATAGCTGCAAAACTTTCTCTCTCTGGCGCAGTCATGTTTCTTTCTCTTCTCTTTAGAGGGAAGATTAGCTCGGGCCATAATTAATGTGGCCAGGATCACAGAGGGGAGGTGGATCACAGTGAATCACATATTTGATATTTGGGGTCCCACATTCTCAACTATGTTTTGTATGAAAGTGAAAGAGAGAGAGAGAGAGAGAGTGAGTGAGAGAAAGAGAGAGACAGAGAGAGAGAGAGAGAGAGTGAGAGAAAGAGAGAGACAGAGAGAGGGCAAGAGAGAGAGTGAGGGCTAGAGTGACTAAGGGATAGAGAGGTGGGACATGATAGAGGTGTAAGAGGTGGAAAGGGAGACAAAGACAGAGCAGGGAGATAGATGGAAGGAAAAAGAGAAGAGAACAGGAGAGAGAGAGAGAGAGAGAGAGAGAGAGAAAGATAAAGAGGTTTTTTGTGTAGCTTGAGCCAGCTTGGGTTGCTGCCTGCTGTGCACAGTGAGTTCCGCAGCTCGACCATAGAGCCGCTCAGAAACCTGTGAATGAAACATGGTTACCAGGGTAACCCAGGCCATGCTGGTGCTTCTGTTTAGGTCAACCGGCTTCCATGCAGCACAAGTCTTTTCAGTCCAGACCAGTCACTCCAACTGAAGCTCAGTGCCAGAGCCAACCTCCATGTGTGCAGCATGCAGCTATGCTGGCTGTGTTGATGGAGAGAGAGATCTGTGTGTGTGTGTGTGTGTGTGTGTGTGTGTCTACTGCACAGGATATAGGTTTTCTTGACTATGTGTGTCAGTGTGAGAATACGAGTGACGGGCAAACACATCTGAACAATGCCAAGTATCATAGCACAGTGACTATGTGTGTTGTTGCAAAGTGAGTTCGGGTTCAGTTCGAGTGATGGATCCACAGAGCTTGTGTGTGGAGCAGAGAATAGAGCCTTTAAAAAGACAGCTTAGAAAAACATATGCGCCATCCATCAGCCACACATCTGCAGTTCTACGCAGCTGGGCCTCAAGCTTTTTAATCGGCCGATTGGGCTTCCTCATCTCGGCACCAGAATAGCCTTCATTAGCCAGCCGCCTTGCTCGCATGCGCGCTAGAGGGCTTGGGAGCCCATCACCCCTCCCCACCTGTCCGTGGGGGGGAGACTGACGGCAGCAGGTGCTACTGGGTGAAACGCAGCAGGTCATGTTACTGTCACGTTGCTAAGGACGCACAGCAAGCAGCAGATCCCACGCCCGGCATGCCTAGCCACCGCTTCCAATTAGCAATTGCTGTGGGACGGTAATTAGCCTGGTCAGGGAGTGAAATGAATACTAGGGGGGAGATCTCTTTCCTTGTTCTGGGGCGGGGGTGGAGGGGGCAGGTTGGACGTCGGGGCAGTACAGATGGCATTCGGTCAGCAGAAAGAAAACAACAGCATATACACGGTATAGAGTTCAAATCAAAGTAGACAACAGAAAAAAAAGGAGTGCACTGAATAGGGGCCTGTGGCACCTGAGTTGGTAAAGGGAAGTGTGTGTGTGTGTGTGCATGTGTGTCCGTGTGTGTTGGTGGTGGTGGTATGTGCTAAGTAGGGGGTGATGTTTCTGTCTTATGGGAACAGATGGAAACTGTGCTGAGATCTGATGCTACCTGAGGCTAATAATACTTCATGGCCATCTGTTGAGGACTACGCCTTCACCTGTATCTGTGTGTTTGTGTGCACGTGTCTGTGCAAGCTTATATGTTTCTACGCACTGTACTACACAGTCTCTATGTTTACAGATATTTCACTAAGATGGCTGTAAGCAGGACTTAATGAAATGCAATGCAAAAGGCATCACTATTCATTTCCATTGGTAATTCCACTAGGAATTATAGTTGGAAATATGTTGTTGACTTACTTACCTACTCTCTCATATAGGTGTACTTGGGGACAGGGAATGGGACTGCTCTTGGTGTTGGTGTTTGTGTAAAACCGTGCGAGGGTCAGTCGCAGACCTACGCATCTCTGGCCCATACGTACCTAGCCACTGCACAAATGACTTCACCATAGAGATGATGCTCTTGATGTCCCAGATGTAGGGGTACAGGTCGTACAGGATGGTCCGGTTGGCCGAGTTGGAGAGGCGCGTGAACATCTGGATGACGGAGCAGCACATCTCCTCGAACTTCTCCGCCCGGTTCTTCCACTCCTGTGCCTGTAAACCCCATGGGGCATGAGAGCCACAATTAGATATAACCAATTTCCACTGCTTAAAATAATCTTTAACACTTGCAAAAGGTTAATGATGCAAACACAATTGATGAGATTTCGCCCATCTGCTTCTATCCCGCTATCACACTCACTTTTTCCCCCCTGATCTGGCCTACTCTAACCCGAGTACCAGCACCCCCATATGGTGGATGTGTGAATTGTACAGCCACCATTTTGTTTTGAGTTTCAGCTCAATGCCAGAGGGAAGCCCTGCTCGTTTATTGCACCACTGGCCCAGGATAATCTCTGCTACTTCCTTATCCAATTTCCACAGTTATACTCAGACCCCACATCTGACTCCAGGCCTGTAGAGGCAAACATGTGACTCTCCTGTTGGCAAGATGCTTGCTTGTGTGTGTGTGTGTGTTTTTCCCCTGACCTTATCTGGATTCTTGTCCTCGGAGTTGATGCTGACGATGCTGCTGTTGGCACGCAGCCAGTTGAACTCCTTGAGCATGTGCGCGGCCTTGGGCCCGTGCTCGTAGGGCAGGTAGAAGAGCTCGGCCAGTAGTGTCAAATCGTCCAAGGTGAGCGGCTCGGCCGTGTAGAGTGGCTTCTCGTTTGGGCCTGGCACGAAGGCCGGCTCCTTGGCCTGGCTCATCAGCAGCAGCTGCTGCTGTTGCTGTTGCTGTTGTTGTTGTTGTAGCTGCTGCTGTTGTTGTTGCTGCTGTAACTGCAGCTGCTGCTGCTCGTCCGTCTGCATGGGCGCGATGTCGCTGCCGGAGTCTTCCTGCACGGACATCTCGGGCGACTTGGACTCGCCCAGGCTCTCCTTGTCCGTGTCCATGGGCCGCAGCTCCTCGGTGGTCATCTTGGCCTGGACGATCTCCGTCAGGATCTGGCTCACGTCCTCCGCCTCGGCCGCCACCTCCTCGGGCTCGGGCTCCGCCTCGTCCTGCTTCTCGGCCGCCGTCTCCATGGGCTCCTCGTCCGACTCCTTCTTCACCTCCTCCTCCTCCACCTCCTCGTCTTCCTTGCCCAGCGGGAGAGGCTCGGGGGTCAGGGGCGCCGGGACAGGGCTCATGATGGGCTGCTGGAAGATGGTGGTGACCGTCGTGGTGGCGCCGATCCCCGGACTGCCCAGCGAGGAGATATCGATGGCCGTGCTATTGGCTCCACTGTGGGGTACCTGCCGACCTGTGAGGACAGACAGACAGACAGACATCAGTTACTGTAAAGGCGAGGGCGAAAATAAAGACCAGGAGTAGTTCTGCCAGAATAAAACTGGGACTAGGATAAAACTATGACACAGCAGTGCTGAAAGGATAGAAAGAACAACCACAACTTCAAAAGCAGAAAACAAACTAAATCTATGAAATTATACATTAATGTAATTTAGTCATTATACATTTATGCAGCGTTTTATCTTGTGAGCTTCTGTTCAAAAAACGCATTTCGTTGTCTTTGTACTTGAACTCACAATGCACAATGACAATAAAGTTGAATCTAATCCAATCTAAAAATGTGAGAATAGATTGTAAACTTCTGCTGAGGGAGCTGTCCAGGTAACTCACTGTTGTACTGATGGGGCACCCCAAACTCGCTCAGCCACTCGCTGAGGGCCATCTTCAGGGCCAGCTGGGGACTGTAGAGCATGTCCGTCTCCAGCTCCTCGTCGCTGCCCTCGTTCTCCAGCTTGATCTGGATGGAAACTGTGCTGTCCTCACCGTCCGCTGTGGACACAGAGAAAATAACGAATGTGAATCACCATTACAGCATCTTAATGCACGTATGAATTCACTGATGTTCCACACACTGTCAATGCATCATTGAAGCTATGGAGTTAGAACGGTTTTGGTGGCTTGGAATGTTAACTTAGTATATCATAATGCTTTCATTTGAGATAACATTACTACCAAATTCAGACTTTGTTGTTGAATTAGCACTAGCTCAAACTAGCTTGTGTAACTTTGGCACTTACTCATGACGACGTCTTTCCGCACACCGTTCATGTTGGACTTGTACCACGTGGCCAAGGTGTGGATGGCCACATAGTTGGACTCGAATTCACAGTTGGGGTTGGTGAGGACGCCCTTCAGGCGGGGTATGAGTTCTGTAGAGCGGCCTTTGTAGGGGCCCAAAAACAGCCTCTTTTGGTCGTAGTCGTTGGCATGGATGTTGTCCCAAATGACCGGTGCCCTCTTCAAGATCTTGGACACCTCTTCAATGGACTCAACCGTTATGTCTTTGGACACAACCTTGGGGCCTATAACAACAACAGTGCAACTAATTAGCTCTACAATATGTGAATGACAGGATGTTACAACCACATTGTATTGAATGACCAAAGACAGAGAAGTCACAGAAAACTAGGGGTGTAAAAATATGCATATTCATATCAAACCGTCTACGTACAGGAAGTTAGATTAAATTCAGATATGTACCGAATGTATCAAATGCAGTTTTTAACAGCAATCAATAGTAGGCTTTTTTTGCTTGCAGACCATGTTTCAAATTTCAGTTCCCGCACAAACATAGTAAGATGCAGACCAGGTCAGCTAAGTCAATTAATGTCAAAAATCACTTGCCATTTTTTCAAAATACTACTCCTGTTGTGCATCAGCAGTATTGTCAGCATATTTTAGGTTATCGGTATCTACAGGCCTACTGTACCGAAAATTATCCGAATCGTGACTTCAAAACTGAAGTACACACAGAACTGTGATTTTTGTGTAACGTTACACCCCTACAGAGAACTGTACAATGTTCTCACCTGTCCACAGCACTTCAACGCCAGGAAGCAGTTTCTCTCCAATGGTGCGGAGGTATGGTGACTGGGCCACATTTGGATAACAAAAGGTCCCACAATATTCTAAGAGGACACCACAACAAAACAAAATGGTCAATATACATGTGAGCATGTGATTTGTTGTCAGTGTGCTAGCCTAGTGTCACCGAAAGCAATGCTTCATTATGTGGTCTCTCTCAAACGGAATAAGTTGTGTTATCTTACCAGTAGGACAAAATAAAAATGTTTCTGGCTCTCCCAGATACTGGAAGATCTCATTGGTAATGGACACTTGGGCGTGTGCAAATGAGCTGAACACTTCCTTGTCTGCTGGGCAGATGTTGTGGTCGATGTCATCAAAAAGTAAGGCAAAAGACTTGCAACCAAAGTGAGTAACCTGAATGGGATTGGACATGAAAACAACTAGTTGGTTTTGTTCAGTGTAAAGATATATACATTTTCAGTGTAAACATACATACATTTCTATCAAATTATTTGACTTAAAATAAGTTATATATACTAAAAACAATAGCAACTAGATTGTTTATGTTAATATAAGATTATAACACTTGGTTAGATATCAATCACTAACAAAAACGTGACAGAGACTTACATGCTGCCTACCTGCTGATGTATTACATTTATTTACATTTAACAGCGATTTACATGTCAATTATATCACAAGGGCCATTGTCCCTGGAGCACCTGAAGTGCCTTGTTTAGGGGCACAACAGTGGAAACTGGGAATTGAACCCACAACATTTTCAGACTACTGTATGCTAGCCCAGCTCTTTAAGCATTATGCTACCACCGCCTCTACTGTATTGTATTGTATTAAGAACAATGTAGACAGATGCCATTAAGTACCATCATCTATGCAACATCTATGATATAATTTAGGGACAGCAGTATATCACGTTTCTCACCTGGTCGAGCTTCCTCTTTAGCGTGGTCACCTCCTTCTGATTGGAGAAGGTGATGTCCAGGCCAGGGGACAAGGCATAGATGAACTCAATCCCATGTTCCTTTGCTGCGCTGATCAATGTCATAAGTTGCTCTGAAAAGGATTAATCCATATGATGCATTTACATGTGTCATGCTATTTTGCCTGCAAATGTGCTTATAAGAATATGAAATCAGTACTGTTTCATCCATCTGAGTTCTTACCTGCCTCCTCAACAGAATACATTTCTCTCCAGAACATTCTATGTTTGTAGTCATCTTTTGGTGCATACAAGTATGTGTTCAACCCCCACTTCTGTAGCCTGTTACATGGTAGAGTAAATTGCGATCAGATTTCAAATGTCATTTCAAATTTCAAATATCATTTAAGACTCTGGGGATAAAGAAATAATAAGAAATACCTCCTGAAAAGCTCTTTTCTTTGTTCCATTGTCCATGGCCGCCCATAGAACCCTGGCAACAGAGAACAAACAATTGGTTCTTTTACACAGGTTACACTGCACATTCCAGCCACTACATCGTTTCCAACCTGCCGACATTTTGCAAAAATATTGGTGAAACACTGGCAACACCCAGTGGCCCTCCTACAAGGCTAGCCTAGTTAACATTAGGTTACAGACAGAAATGTACGACCCCATACCAACTAGAACTTATCATACAATCTGCTAATGACATATAGCCCATTACTGCAAAGACCACGTTAGGACTAATAACGTCAGAATACAAACGATGCCTAATGTGCACTTGCAATCCAACTCTCATAACAGCAATAAAACCTACAAGTGGAAAAAAAATATGATGGGAATGTAGTGAATTTGTGATTTTGCAACTGATATTTGTGATGTCGTTTTGCCATCACATGAAAATGCATCCCTTATGGAACAATCAAATGCCAATATACTTAACTATTTACGACACACCATATATACAGACATAAAACTAAATATATGTTTAGATAAGTATACATATATTTCGTTGTATGCCTGATCATCAGAGGATTTACCCTATTCTGCAAAGGCACGCTCATTAACTCACCGTAAACGTTGGCGTTAGATCAGAATGCTAGCTAGCGAAAGATGGCCCATAACATCAAGCAATTGCAAACTCTTGCAAAAATGGTGCAATGTAGAACACAATACTCCGAATTTGACTAGCATATTAACATTAAAATTGATATCATTTGCAGCAAAATAATGCATGCACTGGGTGCATTTCCTTACCCTCGACGACCCCACTGGTGAATTTTCTCCGGCCTGTTCTCTCGACCCCGATAATCGGTCCTTCGACGGAACCCTGGGCATCGACACAGGCTTCTACAGATCCCGGACTGGGACTTGCTTCATTCTCTGGTTGAGAAGCGTCCACCGTTTTGTCTTTCTGAACCATTTCTAGCGACTCCGTGTTCCCTGTTATAGTGTATACCAGCTACGCTGCTTTGCTTGCAAGAGGGACGTATTTGTGCGGCACACCAAATAACGTTAGTAGGTTAGTAGGCCACCTCACGTCGACTTAAAAACGAACAAAGACGAAGCATATCGACGTTACCCTGTTATCGTCAAACCACAGCGATCACGGTGTGATTGCCTAAATTATGCAAAATTATGTTGGGACCCTTAAAAGAAACATACACACCCAATCTGTCAAAATACTCGGAGCAGCAGAGTACACTCGTAATAACGTTAACGTTTGCTAGCTCCCGTTAGCAACAATCGTTCGGTGCCTTTAAAATTGCATAAATTACATATTGAAGACCAGGACTGTCTGTTGCGAAAACATATGCCGACTTGACGCAATTTACATTAAACGCTCATAACATAAGTGTAACATTGGTTTCAGTGCTTTCTTCAGCTCCTCTATGCGAACATGAACATTAACTGTATTATCAGAGGTTTCTTCCTGTTTACACCTACTGCGCAAGCTCAACCATCTAGATTAAACCAGTCACAACCGGTTACGATGAGTCAAAAACAAGCCCTCAGCAAAGACTTTAGAGAAACGTCAAGATCGCCTGCCCGTTTATAAGCCTGATACAATTCACTATGTCTTTAAAAATTAATAATGTACCACCCATGTGCTATATTGTGATGGCTGTTTCCAGATATACAGTAAAACCGGCACGAAAAAGTCACCATTGTTGCAACTTGACTATTTCCAGCCATTGAATGGGAAAGATAAACATGTGTGCGAGTAGTGCTCTTGTGTCTACAGTTTCTCTGAATTTACGTCATTCAATGGACTTTGATAAACTACGACATTGCCTGAACGTTATCCACGTTCATAATAATATACAGTATATATCCAAGATCCATGTTGCACAAAAATAATGCCAAGGTGAGAGAACACAGTCTCTCAAAGGATCTGTCAAACAGTCTATATAGTGGGCAGCTAACTACGACTCATCAAACTCATCTGTATCCATCAGGCACTGATCAAGGCAACCTGTGGCCAATTATTCACACAAAAATTTAAGTTAAAACTAGATAGACTAGGGAAGTTAAAACTAGATGTGCTTTGTTTTACCAGATCAAAAAGTTATGCAGTCTAGCTTTGTGGCCTACATTTGTTTCAACAACCTCACGGCTCACCATTCCATCCAATTCCAGTGGTAGGCTATTAATTCTTTCACAAAGATGTTAAATGACAAGAATGTTGAACCTCTGTGTGGCTTCTCAAGGACAATGCACATTCAGACTATGAATGGACATCGAGAATCTGTAGTGACCAATTTACAGTATGAAGCCATTCTTCTCCCTCTATCATTTGGGCTGGACTTACATTCATCTGACTGGATCAGGCATGTATCATCTGGGAAGAAAATGAGAAAAATCATTGATGAAATGGTCTTGTCAGGTTGTTATCTGATTTAATTTGATTACCACATAACATAACATGACCCTAACCCTTTACCTGAAGAATTGAGACAACCCCAGATCATAAAACTGCCCCCCCAGGCTTACAGCTGTTCATTGAGCAACGTGCATCATAGATGCCCTGACAACCTGCCCATCACTCAGACATAGGGTCATTAGATCACATGACCTTCGCCATTGTGCTCCCTTGCAAATTAAAGTGTTTTGTGACAGTAGAGTCGATGAATTTGCCACCAAAGTCCTGAGTTAAACCCCATCAAAGGTCTTTGGAATGTGCTGTAGACGACTCACATGTGCAAACACGCATTGCTTTACTGAGCATCCACAATCACCGCCATAGTGAAGGCCCATACATATATACTCCGCATTTCATGTGTGCAAGGCCTAGTCTGTAATTTGAGTGTAGATTTGAAGAAAAAGCAACAAAGCTTTGGGAATGTGTGATACAGGACCCTGTATTACAATAAAATAAAAGCAACACAAACAAACTGTTGTGGGGTTGTACAAGGTTCTCCAAACAGTGGCATGATAAATGCATGGGCTCCATGAGCCATAATGTGCTCTATTTCCGATAAAGAATTAGTTGGAGACTTTTCACTGCCTCATGAAAAAAACACAATTAAATATTTTGGCTATCAAAATGTTTTACATGAAAGCTTACCAGTTTACAGTGAATTACTATATCCACTTGGCTTATAGAGAAAAAAGAAGAAAAAGACAATCTAACTCTAATCTAATTCATATAAAATATTACAGTACACAATACTGTGCATTAAACTTCTACAATCTAAAATCTTCATTAAACTAAACAATCTGTCAGTTTCCTTCAAATCATTTTTACTTAGAAGTAGAAATGGACAATGTGAACATGGGGAGCTTTCACTTCATATTTCTCAAGGCTTGGTTAGAAAAAATAAAGTATCAATTTAGCAAAAGTCTGATCTGATGTATTTAAATATACCCAGTCCACTTTGACCAAAACTTTCTGGCAGAGTTCTGAGGGATTAAGTAGATTAACTTAGTATTTTGAATCAAATTACTTTATAGGTGTCAGATAGAACCAACATTTTTGGTGTTGTGATGACATCATAAAAGTGTAAAACAGATACGCTCTGCCCCGTCCCTGCCCATGTTCAAAAAAGCACCTCAAAGTCCCCCCCCCCCCCCCCCATTTCCCATTTGTAGCCTTAGACTGATGCTCAGTTGTAATTTGGAAGATGACCCAGTGCAAGATGAGTAACGCACAGGTTGCTCACACACCCAATACGCTGCCTCTCACACTAACCTCAAGTTCCCTGAATCATCCAATCAGATCACATAAAACCGGTAATAAAGTTGCCCTACATTGTTCAAAACATTGCTCCATTTATCACCTAAACTGCAATATCAAGCAAGCTGGGCATGCATTGACAATGATGGACTTGTCTCCACTCTGTACCAGTTCAGTTGTGACATTTTTACTCTCAGACTCAGACCCTGTCCACTTAATCAGTGTACTGATGAAGGAATAGATCAGACAGATGTGGAAGGTTTGCAAAGTTATTTCATGCTCCCTTTAAAGCAACACTAAAGTGTTTTTCGTACCTTAAAATAATGTTTCCAAAATCATTTCAGCGGTTCATCAACTCGTAACAGGGTGAAAGGCACTTCTGCTTTCACTTCGCGGCCCTCTATCGGCTATAACTGCACTATGTAACTTTACGAGATGGGGTAGTGTATCTGTAGTTCGATGAAATGAGACATCAGAAACTACAAATTTGACTTGCTTCGATGTCACAATACATCATACTTTCATAAAATCATGCAACATATTCTACCTTGTCTGTTATTTTCTGGATAAACAAATAGCGTGTGTGCGACAGAGGAAAAGTGCTTTAGTGTTGCTTTTAAGGGTATTTTTTAGCATTTTCAAAATACATTATTCAATTTTGATATATGGCATGGCTATTGGCTACTGACTTTTGTAGTTTAGTTTGACACTCAAAATTAAGGTATTTTTATTTCAAAATACATTTTGATGTAGTTTTTACCCATCCCTGGTTTATACACAGTTTAGAAGTTGCAATGAACAGTGCATAAGGGAAAAGAAACCAAGTAGATGAAGTGCCCCCCAAAGTGCCATTAAAGGATGAGGCTTTCAAGGTAGCCAACAGCTCCAAATGACAAAATAGTAAATCTAGAGACAGTCACACCAGTGAGCTGCTGGAGGTCATTCTGTAAGGCTCTAGCAGGGCTCCTACTGTTCCTCCTTGCACAAAGGAGCAGATACTGGTCCTGCTACTGGGTTAAGGACCTTCTACCACTCTGCCCTGCTCTCCTAGAGCAATTGCCTGTCTCCTAGAATCTCTTCCATGCTCTTGAGACTGCAGGGGGAGACACAGCCATATTTTTGGCAATGGAATGTATTGGTGTGCCAATCTGAAGGAGTTGGACTAACCTGTGCAACCTCTGTAGGCTCCAGATACTGCTTATGCTACCAGTGGTAACACTGACCCTATCCAAATGCAAAACTAGTGAAAAATCAGTCAAGAAGGATGAAGATGGGGAAAATTACCAGTTGCCACCACCTGTAAAAACCAGTCCTGTTTAGGGGGTCGTCTCACAGTTGACCCTCTAGTACACTTGACATCAAAGCAGGTCAACCTGATTCACAACCACCTCTGTTAGATAACTGGTCAGATCAGGGGGTCAGGATTTGGCTGATTAGCTTCGCCGATTAGCAAGGCACTTCCTCGTCGCCATTTTCCAGAAATACATCATGTCCGGTGCCGTTTTCCCTGCGTTTTCCTCATGCTGATTGGTGGCTGTTCCACTCTCAGCTCATGCACGAGCTTAGTGTGGGCACGAGCTCTCCTTCTGTACCTTACGTCAATCAATAACCTGGCACTTCATTGGCTAAGTAAAACGGCACCGGAAACAAGCCCCTTGAAACGCCATGTTGAAGCCTGAAAAAATCGTTCAAATTTGGCAATTTTCACTAGCCTAGCATTCCCATTGAAATTAATGGGGGCGGGACTTGTTCACTTTCTCCAGTTCTTATAATACCTCCATGGGTCAGATCAATATCCCACAAGTGTGACTGACTTGATGCTATACTCCTATGAACCAGTGTTTTTGAGCAGTGTATATTGATTTGAATACGGGAGCTTGGGTGCTTGTTTGATGGCTCTAGATACAATGGCCGTCAATGGCATAGTTATTTCCTAGCCAGTCCTTGGGAGAGGAAACTCAAGGGGTTCATAGGAAATGTTTTCTATGGTTGATGAGCATTTTTGATTCTCATTAATTGAACTGTGAATTGTAGAATTAATTAATTAATTAATTAATTTATTTTTACCAATCATAGAAACAAACATAACCATGGCAACACATTACCAGTTTAAATATTTATTAGGGTTGACATACATTTTGTGCAATGTAATTCACAAATCCCCAAACACTGATAAAAGCTCAAACATAATTCTCCATTTCTTAAAATGTTTTGTTTTCAGCGCTTGGCAAGTCAAAAACATTTAAATAAATCAATCTTTTAAAAAAACAAAAGAAAACAATTCCCATTCATAGTTTCAAATAATTTTTTCAGGTTTTTTTTGGTACTATTTTAATCTTTTAATACAAATCTTCACTTCAATAGAAGGTGTAAGCTTGCAAAAAAACAAAAAACTAGGACAAAACTAAAACAAAAACAGTCAACCAAAACAAAAATCTGGGCAGCGGAGGAGGCCAGCGAAGGCCTTGAGGTAATAGATTTTGATCTCCTGTTCTGCCACCCAGGCTTCTCCATGTTACCTTTTCAAGTTTTTCTGAGCTTGCTTGAGTAAAGTGTCGAAGTCTAGTGCATCAAATTTGCGTTTGGAGGTTGCTGGATCATACTCTCGATTTGAATCTACAAGAGATTAACAATGAGGGGGAGAAAAGTGAGACAGTGGCTTACAAACTTAAGAGGACATAGAATGGATGAATCGAGTATTGCACTGTGTTCTCTGATGTTGCAATAGTATATATTCAACTTTGATTCATAAAAATTAAACTCAATTGCAATTTTACAAGCCCAATTAAAACCTTGTATTTAGGCTGGGTATTGAAATGGTCCGTTCGACTAAATGGCGCCCTCTTTGGACAGCCCAATTGAACTTCAATGGCTTTGCAATATTTTACATCACAAGTAGGCTTTGTTCTAATTCACCCATTAGCCCATCCGGCTACTTTTAAGTTCAAGATTTTCGTATGCAGGAGGGCACAACCATGCCTCATGTTCATGATGGCTCTTTGGTTATGCACAACCTCTCCTAATACATCAAAACCAAGACAACAATTATTTCCATTCTATGTCACCTTTAACACTTAATGCAGTTTATCCATACTGGTAGTACAATTTCTTATCAGTTCACACATCACACCACACTGTCGAGTCCAGTCTAAAAGTTACTGATGCCTTTACTTCTGAAAGCGATTTCAAATGATACTTGTGGAGTTTTGAGTGCAGAGTATCATTTCAGGCCAATAGAATCCAGTTAGAAAATCAGTGCATCTCCAGGCTAGCCATCCACACAATTATTTCCTACATATAGGATCATACATTACCTTGTTTTATGCATCTAAAGCATTGTTGTGTTATTCATCTTTAAGCTTAGTGCCTACAACTACTTACCAAGATCAGCGTAACTGGTTTTGCAGAACTGCCGCCGACCTCCGAAGCAGAGGTCAAACGGAAGCTCGTTGGGTCGCCGGAGCTTGCCACCATTCTCGATGGCAGTAAAGGCATCTTTTGTGTCGTAGTAAGTCACAAAGCCATAATTGTCCCTGAAAGTAGACATAAACAAATATGGGTTGACACATGGATGCTAGTACTTTGTAAAGACTATTAGACCATTCAAATATGAGACAGACAGCTTTATTAAAGCAACTTACCCATGTTCTCTAAAGTGCAAGGTGCAGTCCTCAATCTCTCCGTACAGCGAGAAGCGCTCCTTCAGCTCAGAACGGGTCATCCCTGCACGGATGCGGCCCACGTAAACCACCCGACGCTCCTCCTGTAGTCATAAAGCACAAGAGTCATCAACCTGAATGGCTGGAAACAGATTCACACCTAGCTACTGTGTGTGTGCGCGTGTGCGTGTGTTTGTGTAACACTTACAATAGCCTTCTCTTTGCGCCTTTTCACTTCTTCACTGCGTTCCCGCTTGCTGTGACGACTGGACCTAGAACTGGAGAAAAGAAATACGATCTATAAAGACGTATTGCACACAACAAGACGCAAGACAGTGTGCTTGCTCTTTTCCCAAACAACTTCAATGCAACAAAAAGCACAAATGCACTCCGACTCAGGTTTTTGAAAAGTCAAAATGTCAATTGAAGTGAAGTGATGTCTCACCTGTTCCTGCCCCTCCAGTGCCTGTGAGAATTTGGGGAACTGGAGCGGGACCTGGACCTACTCCAGGACCCAGAGCGCGAGCTCGAGTAGGAGTACCTCCGCCGTCTGTGCGGCGAGCGGGACTCGGACCGCGAGCGCGACCTGGACCTGGACCGGGACCGGGACCGGGAACTAGATGTGCTCTCAGAGCGGTGTGAGCGATAACATCTGCAAACAAACAATCAACAAACACCAGAGCGACAGTGAGCCACTGACAAGCCAAAGCAAGAGAGGTTTTACTTCAGGAGCGGACATTGGATTGGAGGGACACCATCATGGACCATATTCAAAAGCTAACCCATACAACTCTGGCATTTCTTACTGTTGGCCATACAAAAAGGTTGAGGTCGAAGTGTCGGTTTTGTTTCAACCCCCAAATGTCTAAGGAAAGAGGTCAAACAGCTAATAGTAGTTCTTTACCTTTTTCTAGGGGGTGATCGGGATTGAGATCTGGATGAAGACCTGGAACTGGAGCCTGAACTGCTGGATCTGGAGTGGTCCGACTGGCGCCGCCTTGCTCGACCCCTCTTCCTGTGACAGGGGCTAGGGGAGCGCAAGCCGTGGCCTGAGGAACATTCCCGCTTCGGGCTTCTCGTTCTCGACCCCTCCGGTTCGACCCTTGACGGGGAGGCGTCCGGGGTCACCAGGACTGAGCTGGCCAGAGCCTGTTCGTCCAGAGGCCGAGGAGCTCCGCTGGGCTTGCTGCACGCGCTGACCACCGGGGGGCACCGTGCCAACGGTTGCCGTGGCACCTTGACCTCCGAGGGGAGATCAATGGTCTTGATGGTAATGCTGGGCTGCTGTTTGATGTTCCAGCGTTTGCCAACCTCAGAGGAAGACTCTTTCGAGGGGAGGCAGTAGTCGTGGTCGGGGGAGAAAGGCTGGAAGGCAGCCGCGCTGGGCTGAACCTTGCCACGGAGTTTGTTTGACGGAAGGGGCCGAGGCTCGATCTGGATGGTCAGCTTGGTGGGGGTCTGCTTGGTGCCGTCGGCCATCTTGCTTTTGCCCTGCAAGACAGCTGGCACCAGGGGTTTCCACATCTGATGGGGAGGGGTTCCTGGAGGAGTGAGCCCTTCAGGGAAAACACAGCGGGGGGTGAGAACAACAGACGACACAGTTTGACCAGAATCACAAGCACTTTACCAGAACGCGACACACACACACCTCTCTCAGGAGGGAAGTGAGAAATACATCATCCCACTCAAGACATGACACACAACTCCCAGATTGAGTTGGTTGATGTTCTATGCGGTTTCATAGTAACCCAACCAGTTACATTAACACCTTTCTGAGTGACGAGACCAGCATGAAATAAAATCAAACGTAATTTGCAGACTTGACTCACCTGCGGTGCTACCCAGGTCATGGACTTTGGTTCCTTCCAAAGCTTTACTTTCCATAGTTGTCTCGACACTGGAAATGCAAACAAAAGTATCTCATCATTAGGACTACAATAGTGGGAAAAGTACATAAAACAAACAATTAACAGAACCGATAAGCAGATATACTTGTTATTTGTTATTTGCTGAATAGGCATGACAGACCAGCTCCCCATTCTAGGGCTGGGATGTCCCCATACCTCTTCGGTTTGCGGTAGGTCTTGGCGATGGCATGGTGGTACCACCACCACCACCACCACACACACATATGTGTACACAGACACAAACACACACAAACGTGTCTGTGCTTGGACCGTGTGTCTGAGCAGCGTGAATGCTGTAGGGTAACTCCTACTGTGTTCTCCTGAGCGATACTCACCTGGAGTTTCCTACAGCGGCTGCTCTGCCAAAGACCTCCGGCACACTGCGCTCCACCTTGGCTGCGGGGGGAGGGGGGAGAGACGGAGGGGGAAGGATGAATGGGCAGGCCACACCACGACCCGACAGCACCGGTGTTTTAAAACATACACGCGAATTACTACTGAAGACCCAAAAGCATTAGTGGAGTAATACTGGCAAGAGTATTTCTACTATGTTTGCACATACACCCTCCCTGCAATCGACCACCCTTCCTATGCTTATTGCTAGGACAAACCACCTCTGGACCCAAGGCCTGAACCTGGTCTACTCTTAACAAACAAGTGTATTGAATGTCACAGCATGACATGTCAATCTCATTGGGTGGCATGTCGAATATGCCAACAAAATGTATTTATTACAATGACACCAACAGTCTGAAGCCAATCTCATGGCTGATATCTGAATGCTTTTTCAATATGGTTTGGTGTGTTTACAAATACAACTTAAGTCTACCGTACACTGACAAGATTCGGGAAAGATTCTTGAAAGAGTGTAGTCTTAACTAATACTCCTCATTCAAGCTTTACTCAAGACTACACTCTTTCAAGAATCTTTCCCAAATCTTGTCACTGCAAGGTAGGCTTTATCCATGTATAGGATTGTATGTTGACAGGCATGCCCCACATAGAACAGAGCAGAGCTTTCTGGTTATTACAAACAGCCAAATAACTGCTGGAGGAACTGGGTTGAGGAGTGGCAAAGGACACGGTTCCAATACAATAATAATGAAAGCAGGCTTTTACACATGGTTGTCAAGCAGAACGCCAAAGAGAACCAGCATTTCCAGATGCTCAGGGATTCAATAATTAGACCAACATGTCACTACTTGATAGGCCATTTCAGGCCATTTCCATGGGAACTAGTTAAATTAACAAGGTCAGAAAAAAGAATGAGTTTGGCAACGCTGAACAACTTGGAATTGAACAAAATAAAACACCATAACTTCCACAGGCAAGGTTTTATGTTGCTTGTCTGAAATACCAGACTAGCTGTATGAAGTCATGTCCAAACTGTTATCGATGGGAACATCAACCCCGATGGCCTCACACCCACACAGACAGACAATGATGTTCTGGATGAGAGTGACGCCTGCACTCAGACAAACCCAGTGTCCACTCGTCTACCCCCGACCCTCCGTCCGCCCGCCTGCCCCACCCTGTGTGAAAATGGATTTGCGGACAGGGCAGAATTCCAGTGGCCACGCATGCATGAGCACATGGCAGCTGTTCCGGTTGCACAAGATCACACTCATTTTGCCCTCGAGCCAGCACAGCAGTGACTCTCCTAGAATCAGTGCCTCTTTAAGAGCTCTCCTTACTACTACACCCATGTCAACAGAACCACTAGGACCCTCTCAGTCACAGACAACCATCACTTGAACAGTTACTTCATGGCGTCTTCGTTTACCATTCTGCCATCACCAATACACACCGTGCCGAATCTACAGGTGGCACACTATGGCTACGAGGAACTAGGTGAAAAATGTGTTCAAACTCCAAATACCAGCTTTTACACTAAAGGCCAATTAATGGGTGTCCAGATAAGATAAGAACAAGCAACCAGCAAAGGCCTGCTGAGATAAAGCGTTCCAAGTGCTACACAAAATGCTACGTTTTGAAAGTGAACTCTGCTCCAGGTTAACCCACCATCAGCGCCGAGCCTCACACAGCCACACCAAACCTATCCACGCTATCACGTTTCCAAGATCATGTTCACCTACCTCGTTTCACGGTAACGCAAACAACCAATACTGATCGTGAGAACGTACACCCTGGTCACTTACCAAGGCCTAACCAAGGAATCCCAGCCTACTCCAATGTTGCCACCCAACACCAAAGAACATGCCCTCAAAACCTACACTCTCCTCTGACGTTACGGCTAATTCCAGTTATAGCCCTGCTATTCTATACTTTCTCTCTGTCTGTTAAATTTAGAAAGACACAGAAAGGGAAGGACTAAGCCACCCCCTTACAACCAGGGGCTGTTCACCAACACTTTGACCGGGTCAACAGAGCCATAGGAGCAAACAGTTGCTTACCTTGTGTCTCCTCAAACTGCTCCAGCAGGCTAGCAAGATCAGAAGCTTCAATACCTACAGATAACAGAAGGGGAAAAAATGGTGCAATTCAAACATCTGAAAATCTTCATATAGTAATGCACAACAACCACCTGCACACACTTGAAAACTTTATACACACACACAAACATTGCTTACCAATTTCACTTGTAAAAGACTCAATCAGCTCATCGGTCTGACTCTTCCCTTTGGGTGGTGCCACAGCTGGTGTTTGCTTCGGCTGTGCAGGTAGGGCTTTACGCTGGCTCTGGGCTGCCACCATAGGAGAGCTGGTGGGCACAGCAGCTGCCACGGGCGCCTGTCTCTGCTGCTGCTGCCGCAGCGGCTGGGTCACTGTGACTGGCATCGCCACTTTGACTGCCTCCGGCTTGGGTGACACCACGGTCTGCTCTGACTTTTTCTGGGCTTGTGAAGGAGCAACAGAAACAGCAGCTGCAGGAGTAGCAACCACCTTCTGTGGGGTGGCGGCAGCAGCGGCAGCAGAGGGCTGGGCCTCTGTAGTGGTTCTGGGGTAAACATCACTCTGGGCTTGGGGTGTTGGGGCGCTGCTACGGACCTGAGGCGATACGAGGGGCAGCTTCTGGCCCTTGAGGGCCGCGGCGAGCAGCTGGGCGATGTGCGGCCGGGACACGATGGCCTGCAGCACCTGGGAGGCGGTGGGCGTAGTGGCACTTGGAAGTGGAGCAGTCTTGTTAACAGCAGCTTGCAGCGCTACAGCCGGCTGAGTGGCGCTCAGCGGGGCATCGCTGGTCGTAGTGTTCTGAGACGCGGCTACCGAAGTGGGGGCAGGGGTGGGCACAGCAACAGGGGCAGGGGCAGGAGTAGGGGCGGAGCTAGGGGCAGGAGTGGGACTGGGGGTGGAGGCAGGGGAAGGTTGCACAGACACGGGCTTGGGCACAGCAGATTTACTGGAGGCAGCCACCAGCGAGGCAGGTGGCACCAAGAGGGCTTCGGGAGTGGGGGGAGCGGCCAGACCCTTGGGCTGCCAGGCTGGCTTCTCGACGGGAATGGGCTCCTTAGCGGCCACCAGGTGGCGTGGGTCCTTAGGGCTGGGCTGCGGCAGGCAGGGGATGGGGGGCAGCTCCTTGGGCGGCTCGGGCAGAGAGGGCCACTTGGTGCTGTTGTCGCCGGCCTTGTCCAGCGGAGCGGGCCTCTTCTGCTGCCGCAGGAGCCGGTACTGCTGCAGGCTCAGCGGCTTGGGTTTGGGCTCGCTGGCCGCCGGCGCCGGCTCCTCGGGGACCTTCTCCTGGGCGCACGCGTCGACCGGCGCAGGAGAGGTAGCACTGGGTGCGGGCACTGCCACAGGCACAGGTGATGGGGCTGGCACAGGTGGCGATGCAGGAGCCGGCGTAGCTTTGGGTGCGCTGGCATCCATCCTGAGCTCATCACATGTGGGGGCAGGGTTCTCGTCCACAGGGGGTCGGGGCGTCACCTGAGGGTGGTCAGCCAAGGTAGCCTTGGGTGTAGGGGCGATCTCGGAGGCCAGTGTTGTTGCCGAGACGACAGGGCCAAAGGTCACCTTCTTTCTACTCTTCAGCAGCTCTTGCTCTTCCTGAGTTTTCTTGGTCAGATCCTTTGTGGTGCTTCTCAAGACCCTCCCCTCCGACACGGGCGGAGGTTGGGCCTCTTTGTTTTTCCGTTTCTTTTTCCTGCGCGAGGGACACTTCTCGGTCACCTCCTCCTTCGGCCGCTTGATGACCACCTTCTCTTCCTGGTCCTCCAGCACTGGCGGCGGTGACCCAGCGGGCTTCACGGCGTCCACTGGCGCGTCTGCCTCCGGAGCAGGGTGCTCCTGACCCACCACGTGGGTCTGGTCTGGAACCTCCTGTTTGGAACCGGCGTCCGGCAGCTCAAAGCTCAGATCAGGGATGGCCAGGATGGGTTCGCCGTGCTCTCCCTGGTCCACCACCTCCAGCACAATCCCGCCTTCCGGAAGCATCTGTTCACCAGTGCCGTCCTCCAGGCACACGGCCATGCAGTGCATGTGTTTGACCAGGTCGCCCAGGGTGACCGCCACACAGCTCCCGTCCTGCTCCAGTGACACACTGCTCCAATCCAGCAGGTCCACAGACGGCTCGATGTCGGACAGGTGTGCCATTTCCTCCTCGTCCTCGCCGTCGCTCCTCTGTATCGTCACGCTTGGCATCCTGGGTAAACTCTGCAGACAGACATATCAAAGACTGAGTGACAACAGACGGTGGCACTCTTAGGCTGAGATTCTTTGTAATGAGACTCGGCAGGCTGATAAATGACCATTGGGGTCATCCTAGGTCACACATGCTATTTGCACAGTTCTCTACTGTTACACTACTGTTTACTCTATTCCGCACAGGCACAGATGTTTAAGCAGTCATAGTTGAGTCACAGATGGTGGATGGCAATAGTTGGACAGAGATATTCATGTGTGGGAAGTAATCAAAACAATGAAACTGGTAATGAGGACTTGACTGTTTTACCTTTCCTGGACTGGAAAATGCTCTTGAGTTGAACATGGATTCTCTGTCTGGGGGTGACCGTGACAGGCAAAAGAGCTTTCTTAACTGAAGGGAAGAACAGAAGAAAAAATCTCCATGAGGTTAAAACCACCTGGACATAATGCACAAGCAATTACTCAAAGGGCGCACAAAGGCAACTACTATCAAGTGCTTGCAGACACACTTTCACTCCCTTCACCCATCAGAGCTCTGAAGCTCCATCACAGGTGGCGAGCAGCTGGGGGACTCACCGGCGAGAGCTCGCGGCCCTTTTGACCTGTTAACAGCTCCACGTCTGGCAACATGTCGAATGGCGACAGGTTCTCGTCGTCCACGTTGTCAAGTACTTCGGTTAATGCAGTAAGCAAATTCGCTTCACTCTCCTCGTCAATTCCAATTTTTGCCTGAAGACAAAAAAAACGCATAGCTCTGCTAGATCACCACTTTACATTCAAAATGAGGGCCTAATACAAGACAATGGCATGGCCTCTGAGCACAGTTGACTGCACACCAATCCATGATGTAATTCCACGTGAGGCAAACCGGTCTACTCAGCAGAATGTCAACACATGTCCTGACATCCATGCTTACACACACACATACCTCTCCAGTGGGGGAGTCCTCAAAGATGGACAGGATGGAGGGGTCCAAGCAGCCTTGCAAAGCTTCCACCACATCTCCAGCGTGCAGGCCCTGGTCCTCCATGCAGTCCACCACGAGAGCACCCTGAAGGGCCTCAGCCTGTGGGATGGAGGTGGAGGGATTAGGGCACAGATACTAGGGTACAGGTTAGGCCTTTCTGGAGGAAACATAACTACTTTTCACAGACTGTCCAGCATCAAGTCAGACCAGTTTGGACACATTACTCTTCATTCGGATTGCACAAAGTGCTTGGTAATCTGCCTGGCTGGGGTAGAATGATCCTTTTCTGCCCGAGGCATTAAACAAGTATGAGTATTGAGGTGAGAAGTAAAAGGTGCTGTTCTCCATTACAGACAATGTCACGTGCCCTTAAGACAGATGTAAATCTAACCTCTGCTAAACATTCCAGCGAGGATAGTGTGAGTTAATTTCGTTCCCAGGACCAGAGCAGAGTTAACACAAACAACGTATGAGGATTAGCCTATAAAACGGTTGCAGACACTTGAGGGCCGATCCTAAAATGTACCCCATCAAGCACAGCCATCAACATAGGTGGTGTTCTTAAGTATAGAGACATATCTTGTAATTCACAACGATGTCTACTTTCACACTTATTTCCAAACACAGGGCTTCTGACAGTCATTCTTGTATCATACACGATCCAATTAGTGTCTTCAAAAAGTATTTTCATTGACAACAGCCAGTTCTGACCAGACTCCACAAAGATCATTAGGGCCATTTGTCTACCAGCAACCTTTGTGCTTGCCAACTTCAGTCTGATACTGAATTGACTTGTTTAAAGTGTTTGGATAACATTTAATTCACAATAATAGATAAAACATTGAGAAACACACACTAGTCTGTGCAAATAGCATGAAACATTCGAAAACATTGCTTTTTCCCCCCTTCATATGACTTTAAATATGATTGAATTAAGTTATAGTTGAAAACAAATCATCAATGACGTGGAATATACTACTCACTCATATATACCACTACTCTTGTGATCTTTTAGTTCAAATGTAACAAAGTGTTTACGGAAAAAAAGACTTTAATGCCACTGATGACTCCATGCGATGTCACCCACGTGCCTGAAGCATCGCGTCACCGGACGTACCGGGTGGACACGGGACTTCCACCGCACCTTACGAACCCACGTGTTGCGGATAACAAACTACCGGGATGTTCGAATCGTATAGTTTAAAAAATCAGAAACCATTCACACATTTACAAATGGTATTACTTTCCACGATTTAAGCCATATGCAATTTCATAACCAACCGGAACAGACTGTCAATTTCAAAACAAAGACGACCAAACTAAAATGACCCACGTGTTTACTTCCAGTGGAATACTTTGTATTCTGATAACACATGAAACTATAATCTCATTATAGCAGCAATTCATATCTGCAAATATTATCTGACAGTATCCGCCCGTTGTATGTTTGCCAACTGTCACAGGGCTTATAATCACATAGAATACCAATAGGATCCAAAGATATCGACGCTTCGTCTGCTTTGCGCTGGTGCTGCGAATCTAGTCTCCGCCCGGAGCATCAAAACACAACTTTTACATTGTGTTACATTGCATCCATACATTCTTACTGCATTTCACATTGACAATGTTATTAGGCACATTAATGCTGCTACAAGTTTCTTCAACGGCTTGGATGCAACATCATGTAACTACATAAATGCAACATGCTGGAACCACGTGGAAGTCAGGCAAGACATCGGAATTAGAAACCCTTAAAACATCTAAAGAACAAATTCAAACAAAAAACGCATTACATAAAACCCAATATCTGGACACAAATGCATTATCAATGAAATGGTCATTCTTGCCTGCTGACGATAAATTTGTGAATGAAGCACGTTAACACTTTCAATAAGAACCAGTTGGACAAAGCACCATATCAGCTAGATGTATACTATTCACAAACTGACACCTAAATCAACATATATAAAATATAATTCTTAAATCATCTCTGAACACACATTTCATGCATCGTTTATTTCGAGTGATACTAACTGCATCTGAATCATCGAGCTAGCTATATTGCTAAAATGCTAGTTAGCAGCTAAGGGAAACTCGGCATGCAAACCCATCAAGCACACGATGTACACAACACACGCATGCGTCTTCACAAATACAATCGCCGTGTTTGGGATAATTATTCGATCAAGTGATCACAACTCATGCATTATATCCACATTTTGAAACTAAACCTAACCGACGACAAAAAGTGAAGTAAAAAAATCGTAGCAAGTCGCTTATCACGACTTTTACGTCTCATTCCACAACTATCCACGTGTCACTTTAGCGTGCGCATCCTTTCTCTGGCGAGCATCTTCATCTAAATACACGCAGGGATTACACCCAATAATACAATTTGATTTATCGGATGTTATTTTTGTCTATTCCATACCTCATCCAGGCTTGTAGTCGAGAAAAACTCCATATTATGAGTAGTTAAAATCTCTTCGCCTGTTCCCCACCGGGCCGCCATCTTACAACCGCTCCTTGTGAAAACGTGAATTGCACTGCAATGCTTCACAGCCGGGCTGCCGGAGACACGTGGTATTTGCATTCCCGGCAAAACGACGCTTCCTGTCAAAGTTCATATGGGCGTGTCTAAGGTATTCGCAAATCGGTTGACACGAATCACTTGCACAGAGTTTTCCCATGCGTTGATCATATGGCCAAAGTATTTCATGGGCCCTTGTTAGCAATGCGCTGTAGGCCTATCAGAAGTTCAGCTAT
Organism: Sardina pilchardus; assembly: GCF_963854185.1. Taxonomy (NCBI): domain Eukaryota; kingdom Metazoa; phylum Chordata; class Actinopteri; order Clupeiformes; family Clupeidae; genus Sardina; species Sardina pilchardus. The sequence continues at coordinate 17,896,853 of NC_085011.1, forward strand.
AACATAGGCTAGCTTGGGTTTGAGATAAGTGTGCGCAAAAAAAAAAAAAAAAAAAAAAACTAGCACTCACGTCAGATTGATTTGATCAGAGCTGAACTATAATTAAAAAATAAAAATAAAAAAAACCCTCCAAAACATAGTTAAAAATAACATATTGTCTCAACAAAAAGTTTGCCAAATCAGTGGATTCATTCCTTTTTATCTTTTCTGGTTAAATGATAAAAAAAATAAAATAAAAAAAAAAAAACAATCACTGAGAGTGTTAATGTGAGTTTATTTTAGTCACATGGAAGTCTTTCACCTAAATGACTTTATTGGGCTTGTTTAGTTTTCATTGGGCTAAATAAACAGACAAAAAGTCGCAATGACCTGTGGCATATCACCAGGGTCTTGGTGACACAGGCAGTCGCTAGGCTACTCCCCCAAAAAGTAAATAGGTGGATTCAACTTCATGTAGCTGCCTACAGCCATCTTAAGCTGACTGCATATGTGATTATTTTTTAGATTCTGATACCTATACGTCATGGACAATTCTTGATAGGACTTTTTTTGAAACCAACAATCAATTAATGACACAGAAGAGAGATCTCCCTTTCTCCCACTGAAGTGAAACAAGCAGCCCATGCTTGTTCTGGGGGTATTCCAAGTAGGCCTACGAGCTTTAGTGACAACCCTGGGTAAGAGAACTCAGAGTGATAAACCTACAACAAAAAGCCTATGGCATTGTTTTGTTAGGAGAATGAAGCCATACAGCTCTTCTGTAAGGAGGTTTGCCATTTACTTTGAGTTGACTTACTCACCAGTCACTAGTCAGAAGGGACAGCAGAGGGTTCCGCCGGTTTATGCTGCAGGTGAGGGCCTTTTGGGAATGCTGGACCAGCTAGGGAGCGAGGGAAGAACAGAATTGGAGTGTGGATCTCGTGTCACGTCTGCTGTCCAAGCTGCCACATGACCTATGAGCGCACTTCAAGCGCTTTGTCAACAACCCCTCACACGCCCATCTCGACTCTGCTGAACTTTGCAGAGTGGCTGGAGAATGAAGTCTGCGTCTAGGAGGATGACGGCTCATTCAGTCACTCCAGAGCCCCGGTGGAGAGACAACCAGACCGCTGGCAGGATACTACGGCAAAGCAGAGCACAATCCTGCTTAGATGTGACCCCCTGCAAAGCTAGCGGGGCCATCAAAGCCACCATCGCCCCCTCCTCGAGCATCAGACAAGCCCAAGTAGTACTGCCCATTCTGGGACAGCCTCAAGCACTATTTCAACCAGTGCTCAGCCTTCAAGCAACTATCAACAGAGCAGAGGGTACTGGGTCAAGTCAGGGAAAAGGTGCTGGAGGTGTGGAAGACCACCGGGTGGCGCAGTGCTACCTCACGCATCTAGAGGTACTGCACAAATCAACAAGTCAACAGCCCCACTCCGTCTGCAGAGACAGAGGAGCCAGCCACCGACTCCAGCCAGCCGCTGACCTACTACGTAAATCGCCAGCCGGTTCGCGTCTGCAGACTGCTATTTGTGATTGGAAATCAGCCTGCATCTGACACTGGAGGCTTCAGCAGCTACCAAGAGCGGTGTCAGAGCCTGTCATGTCACTCAAAGGTCCTACATCCAACAGATACTACTCACTGGTTCCTGGGCGCATCACAGAGCTTCAGGTCACCCTAGTAGTGTGGGTGGCTCCACACAGGCGACTCCTTGCATGAGATTGTGCCTGCACCATTACGCATCATCAGTCATCACTCTCAGCGAGCTGATGGGGCGGCACGGTTCCCAGGTCATCCATTCGGACAGACACTCGCTGTCAGCAGATGGAGAGCATCGATCCAGGTCAAGAGCCAGACGACATGCAGCCCGTCTCCTGACCCATCAGACTCGCGTCAGACCGGACATACATGTGGTTTATTGCCAGCCTCATCAGACTGCCTGCCCTCCCACAGGAGACACCCAACTGACATCGCTGCAGCAACTTCGCTCCATGAAGATGGGGGCGGCTGCTCAAAACGGGAAGGTATGTGCCCATGGTAGTGTGCAAATATGGCTGAGTGCACTGTGCACTGATTCTGTGGTGCATGTGAACAGAGGATGAACCCCTGAACACTATAACAGTCGAACGCACCCCTGGCCCGTGTTGGCCGACATTCATTCATGTAATTGGAGTTGCTATAGTCAAGGACTTCATCAGTTCAGTTTTCTGTGCATCCTTTAGACTGCAAGTTTCTTTCATTATCTGAGTTCAGCAATAATCCGTTGGCTGTTGTTATTTGTGTTTATTACTTTGCCATGTTGGTGTCCTGTGGTGCAATTCTGTGTTGTAGTATGGCCGCAATTTGTACATTCCACTGTATTTGCACATCATTATATGGTTGGTAATTCCACCTCTAGTCCTCCTTAAATTGTATGCTCTGTACAGCAGGCCGAGCAGGAGGAGTTTAGCTCATAACTCTGTAGAGTTTAGATTACTGCTGCATCTGCATCCATAAAGGGCCAGTTCCCCATTTCACTCATTCTGATGCTGTATCAGCTAGGCAAAGCACTGTTACCTAATAATAACCAATGTCATGTATCATTTTGCACTGAATATATAATTTATTAGGGTAATAATTTCACTTCAGTATATTTACCCATTTGTGTAACATTAAAGTGCCATTATACTATTATTGTCAAAGCACATGTCACCTGTGCCATATTGTTATGTGCATGCACACAATATTTACCAGTTATATATTTATGTTAATTTCTGTTTTCAGTAGAAACCATGGCAACACGGTCTCAGTCACAGGTTTCATGGGACACCATCTCTGGATGAGTGCTGTGTGTGTTGTCATTGTGAAATTTGACATAGTGATTGTTGTCACCACAACCAGCTGGTAATCATTAGTCAGGTTTCACAGTCAGGTTCACCCTAATGAATTATGTGAATTTTATTTTTAAACCAGTACTATACCCTCACATACAAGTAAAGATAAAAACACAAACAATGGAAGTCAATTTGCTTTATGTATTTTTAACAAATTGAATTAGTACATTTTCAAAGTCAATGTCTGAGGTACACTGACTCTCAATAAGAAAATGTTATCTTGGTTTCAGAACCCTTTCAGCATTGGCCTCTCATCCAGTTGTTTCTACTGATTTGTCAATGATGTTTAGAGTTTCTCTCTCTCTTTCCCTCCCTGTACACACACACACACACACACACACACACACGTACGCACGCACGCACGCATACACACACGCGCGCGCGCGCGCACACACACACACACACACACACACACACACACACCTCATTCATTTGACCGAATTAGCAATAGATGTATTACACTTCCAGCAGGTGGCGTTTTTTCTCAGTTTGGAGTTAGAGGATGGTGTCCAAGGCCCCTTTAAGCTGTACTTGCACTGTACATTTCAACAGCTACAATATACCTTTGCAACAAAACATCATCATTTCTCTAGTTGAGGATGCAGTTGTGATGTTACTGTACCTTTTGGAGGTATGTTGCTGATTAGCGTATGCGAATGCCCACCCTTACACTTTAGATTTTCCATTTAAAACACGATGGGCTATTTGCTGAAGATAAAGGACCCATGGGGTTGGTTGACTTGTAGGGGCGCTAAAGTAGAATGGCAGGACATGCAGACAAAAGAAACACAAGGAGAGCTCATTTTACCGATGTCACACCTTTTACGACACTGGTGAAAACACAGTGTGTGTGTGTGTGTGTGTGTGTGTGTGTGTGTGTGTGTGTGTGTGTGTGTGTGTGTTTGAGAGGGAGAGAATCCATGCATACACACATATCATATTTGTGTCAGTTTTGTGGATGAAGGTTATGCTGGGCGTCATTTCAGTGGAATATACACATCATAAATGTGAGAAAGAGAATAGGTCTATGTACATTTCCAACTACGTGACACTAAATATCTAACAAATAGCCTACAGCATTCTAAAACCATATATTGTGTACAGTAGGCTACTTAAATGCCATTCTGCATGAAATATCCTTTCAGAATGATAATCTGTAAATAAAATGCAATATGTTACTAGCCTACGGCTTAAATTCCTTTTATAATTGAGAGGGCTTTTATATAAACTCATAAATGAGCCTCAAACTTGAGAGACCTATCTTTATTATTAAAAGAAGAACGTGTGATTGATTGAGTGCATTGATGAGGGTAAGCTCCACTGAGTCTTATTTAATGGGATGCATATGGATGTCTCACTCACGGTAATACACCTCCAGTCTGTTGTTCCTCATTGTAGGCTATCTACTATTTGTATGACTGGCTTCCTGAAAATGTAACGTCCATTCTCTGCGACCTTTGTCCCTAATTAGGAAACTCTTTATCAGTTGCAGCATTTTATTTGTGGGTTGTGGTTCCATGCACCGCTGGCGAACTCTCCAAAATTATCCACTGCCATAAGCATAACCAAATGTGAAGAGTTGATGTTCACGTCGTCGTGGGCTTTACAAAGTAGCAAAGCTGATTTTCCCGAATAACCAACTGTCACTTTGTTGCGAGTCACTCGGGAGGCGAATGAGCGCACTGTGGCGAATGCCGTCATTACGCACGACTACTCCGCTATTACACGCATTACGTTCACCCAATCAGCTGTGGATTCTCAACCACAGGAAAGAGGCAGATGATATGGCAGCTTTGTGAGCGACCAGGTGAAACTTGCTTTGTTAATTCCGTTTAGCTGGGGAACATGAAGACATTTTAAGTCGTTGACGGCAACGGGGCCTCGGTTAGAAATGATATATTTGATATTAATTTCCGCATTTTCTGGGGCGATCGTCACGTTAGTGTTACAATTCCTTTTCCTCTACCGGAGAAGCCCGGAGCCTATAGGAAGGACAGTGCAATATGTCAAAGCAGTGCCTGATCCCTTATTGAAGGATTACTTTAATAACCAACATGTCGAATCGGGACAGCAACAGCAAGAAAGCACGACATCCGCAGCATCTAAACAGACAGAGGCCGCTTCTACGAAGCCGCAGGAAGCGTCTGTCAGCAGTAGCCCGAAACAACAGCCGCCACCGCCTTCTCAAAATGAGTCGCTGAACACCTCCAAGTCGGAGACATGCGGCTTTTTAAATGCAATATTTTTGTTTCTGTTCCGGGAGCTCCGGGACACCCCGGTGGTTAGACACTGGATCACCAAAAAAATCAAGGTGGAATTTGAGGAGCTGCTACAAACCAAAACAGCCGGACGGTTGTTAGAGGGTCTCAGTCTCCGGGATATATCCTTGGGCAATTCATTGCCCGTGTTTAAGACTGCGAAACTTATAAAGCCGGTCTCCGTTAACGAAGACGGCATGCCAGAAGAGCTTAATTTCGAGGTGGATCTTGAATACAACGGCGGGTTTCACCTGGCGATTGATGTAGACCTGGTGTTTGGGAAATCCGCCTACCTGTTCGTTAAAATGACCCGGGTGGTGGGCCGATTGAAACTACAGTTCACTCGAATGCCTTTTACGCACTGGTCGTTCTCGTTCATGGACGACCCCCTCATAGACTTCGAAGTTAAGTCACAGTTTGAGGGACGACCGTTGCCCCAACTCACCTCCATCATTGTGAACCAGCTAAAGAGAATCATCAAGAAGAAACACACTTTGCCAAATTACAAAATAAGGTAAAGGTCATACCCTGCTGTGAGGTCAAAAAGCCATCTGTCTCTCTCTCTAAGTAGGCCTATAACATCTCTTCCTGTTCACAGACTAAAACTTGACACAACTATGGCATAGGAATGTTATGGTGCAACAATTGTTGACTGCATACAATGTAGCCTAGCGTATGTGGAATGTAGGCTATGATCTGTTTGAGTTGACCTGCTCAGGTCGCAGTAAACCTGTTGCACTGCTATAGGCAAGGCTTAGCCTATGGCGATGTGATTGCAACACACTGTATTCAAATGCATCCTTTTGTCAATAGATATATGTACCCAGTGATGGGTTTAGATTTTGTGTTATGTGTTTAGGCTTTCAGTTTAGCTGTTGCCCCACGGCATACAATGACCGGCATTTGTCTTTAACTGCATATGTCCACTGCTGATGGACTGTTCAAGTTAATGATGGGTTGAAGAATGACTGTCTCGCAGACCGTGTAGGTGCCTGTTGGAATGGTGAGAGAGTTTCAGAATAATTGGATGGTTGCTGTGAAAACAACATTCATGAACGCTTCGGAGCACATCTTATTCAATAGTGGAACTTGTGTTATGGTTCTGCTTTCTCTGTCTGTCTTCCTCATGCTTTCTCACCCTCTCACCCTCTCACCACCACTCCCTCTTAAAAGTCACACTCTTTACCAGAACTTCCTTTTGTGTCACACTTGTAAGGTTTCTTCTCACTGCAAGTGCACAGGATGGTGTTTTCAGAATCCCCATGCTGGCCTCCTCACTCCCTTTTGGTTCCTCCTCAGTCAATTCAGCTGACCGTTTCAATAGGGGTCTTGAATTGCAGAACGTGTAGCTTTTTCCCTGTGTAATGTGTGGTTCTCATTTCTGCATACTCCTACTGATAATTCTGTACTGTCCTGTCTGAGTGCTGTAGGCCTACTATCTTTGATGTAGGCATAGCAAAACCACAGTGACCAAATATTTCAGATTTCACTTCACATGAAGCTTTGAAGGCTTTAGCTTGTTTTTCTATTATGATGCCTCCATGTTAACGGAGTGTCTTCTTTTATGAACTGATACATGTTTGTGTGGAGTGCACCATGTAACGGTAGTGTTGCAGTGGTTTCCTGTCTTTTGCATGATGCACAGATAGTGGCAATTGATAATGAGGTGCTGATCTCATGAAGGCGATATTAATCTTTCATGCATATTATATTTAGGCACTGTGACTTTGAGGACTGTGTGTGCGTGTGCGTATGCATGGATTTGTTGGGTGATTTGTTATCATAATCCACATTTGCTTAAAGGGATAATCCGGAGTGAAATGCAGTTTAGATCAATTTTTCGGACTATTGGGAGTACATACGTTGAGTTGACACCAAAATCATGTCATTCGGATGTATTTTGAGAAAGTTCGAGCTCACCGTTTTTAGCCAAAACTCGTTAGCCTGGAAGTGACTCGGGCATGTCCTTTCGCCGCTACAAAACGCTATTTTTATACCTCTTCTACTGTTCCAAACAACACTACACTTACGTGGTAGTGAGTAGAGGATCCCTAAAGCCAAACCGAAGTATCCCCACGTCTTTATGTGGTCGGATAGAGAGTCCAGAATAAATTTAATCGAGTCAGTACCTTTCCGGAAATGTCGCAGCTGCAGCTAGCAACGTTTTAACAACACTTTATTAACATTTCCGGAAAGGTACGGACTCGATTAAATTCATTCTGGACTCTCTATCCGACCACATAAAGACGTGGGGATACTTCGGTTTGGCTTTAGGGATCCTCTACTCACTACCACGTAAGTGTAGTGTTGTTTGGAACAGTAGAAGAGGTATAAAAATAGCGTTTTGTAGCGGCGAAAGGACATGCCCGAGTCACTTCCAGGCTAACGAGTTTTGGCTAAAAACGGTGAGCTCGAACTTTCTCAAAATACATCCGAATGACATGATTTTGGTGTCAACTCAACGTATGTACTCCCAATAGTCCGAAAAAATGATCCAAAGTGCATTTCACTCCGGATTATCCCTTTAATGGCTTCTAACGTGCAGGAAAGCTCACGCTTGTAGCACAGGTCACCTGTGCCAAGTTGAGTGTGCACCACTAGGCTTCCAGCTCTATGCAGTGGCGTCTGTTCCCTAATCAATGGTCCGTGACCGGTGTGATGAGAGCACTGCGGCCTGCCCAGGTGTAGAGAGGTGGGATGAAGCATCATGCCGGTCAGGCACTCGATGGATGTCCTTGCCAGCGCGGCAGTGCCACTCCAGTCCTGGTGTGACTCGAGCCAGACTCCCTCAGCTCTGCATGCATCTGAGAGTACTATGCTGTATGGCGAGAGCACTGAAGACCTGACCAGTGAGCATGGCAGCACTGCGAGCCATGGACTCGTCTCCCCCACACAGGACATGGCTCTGGTGAAGGGCATATTATGGAGAGGAAGAAAGGGAGAGGGGGAGAGAGGGAGGGAGGGGCGGTTATCGCAGAGGATTTTGCTTGAGGTAAGCGTACCCAAACTGGCATTGTGTGCCCAGGCAGGCTTGTCACGAATGCTGTGGCAGCATTGCACTCGGTGCAGAATTAGGTGCCCTCAATTAGAAAGCACAATGACCCATGCTGTTGGGGGCACACACACACTCACACGCAAACCCACTGGAGCAGTGTGCTGCAGAGTGACGCATTCAAAAGAACACATCCCTTCTCCGTAGATGGGACTACTTATTTATCTGTTAGTAATAATCAGTATCAAAATCTGAGTTGGTATTGTGTTTTATTGGGTTCTGATTTATAGGTTGTGGAATCATCCAGTCTTTACACTGTTATGATTTAAGTTTTAAGGTGGTTTACCACTGGTCATATCAGTAAGATGATGCCATTCTTTGAATCTGTACACACTTCAGAGTAAGTCTTTTGAACAGGAACCGTTGTGTTGGTTACACATGAGCTCTCCCTTGGTTAGCACGAGCGAGGTGCCATTTTGTTGCCCACAAAAACTAACTGAAACGGATGGTTTTGGCTGGAGCAACATGGACATAATGTCTTCTCACTTTATGTGCTCATTCAGTGTGTGGGCAGAAGCTGCAATGAAGGCACACAATGGCTTCAGTGTTTTCAGAGAACGAGAGGGGAAAAAAACTTCATCAACTGGGATTTTAACCATTTAAACGGAGGAACAGCAACCCCATTAAAGTAATACAAAGCCTATGAGGTGCCAGACAGTTCTTGGTGCAGCTCTTGTGTCGTACTGATTAGCAACAGTACTGATATACTGTAACTCCTCTTACCATTGCATGTTCACTTTCTGTCATAGTTGACTTAAATCAGATAATCCGACTATCCAGAGCTCAGAATCAACAAATGATGCGACATCCTGCGATGAAAGGGAGAGATTAAGTCTCTAAGCGCTAAACTGAATGTCAGGTCAAGACCAGAAGGAAACCACAGCTTTTACAAATATCAGTTGACTGCACTCAAAAATGCTAATATTCCAGAAGTTTAGTCTTTATATTGTAATAGTCTGCAAAAGTGCCCTTTTCCAGGTTTGACTGAAATAAATATGCACATATTGTTTTCCCCCATCTGATGAGGCCTTGGTCTTGTATGAGGAAATCTCAGACTGGAGTCCGATTGCAGAAAGAGGGAGTGATTCGGCTGTGCTGCTCACTGTATTGATGTTTTGCATGAAGGACTGCTGAGGTGTAATGGAGCCCCAGCCACCAACCCCAACCCCCCCCCCCCCCCCCCCATCCGCACTCATCTGTTTCAGTGGACAGGTCAGAAGTGATACGGGGTCCTCAGAGACCGATGGAGAGAGAGGACCGGATAGGAGGAAAGACCGATGGAGGGACTGCGAAAAGCACGAGGGTAAAAGACAGACAGAGAAAACCAGACAGCGCCCAGAATGCTCTCTCCTTTACATTCCCATTTAGCCATTTTAGCTGGTGCTTTTATCCAAAGTGACTTGCAGAAAGAGAAACGATCAAGGTACAGTGCGACAAGGACATGTTACTGCAGCAGTAAGTACTACTTGCGTAGCATCGAGTGACCGTTCTAGAAGGGGGGATAGGGAGTCCGATTGCAGACAGAGGTTGTTGTTTCCTGACAGCAGAGAGGCATTTGCGCGTGCATACACACACACACTCTGTGAATCTCAGCTGAAAGTCTGCAAAAAAATCCCGATCATTTGGAATGATGCAAGCCGTGCAAGCCTTGAATCAGTTCAGGGATGCACATTTGCACTCCCAACCTGCTCTGGCCCTGTCACGCTCGAGTGCCCCCACGGACAGCACTGGTGTCGGGCAAAATTCGCCAGGGTAGTAGGCAGGGCCACTCCATATCACCCCTTACCTCGTCATCGACCACCTCCGACCATGACTAAAGTGGCAGACGCCTGCAGAAGCTGACCTGTAAATGGACGAGGGGGGGGGGGGGTATCGTAATGGACTCCCGGCTGCGCTCTGAACTCGTGGCCTGGGCCCTGCAGCTTATGAAGTGCCTGGACTGTTAGTGCTCAGCCGGGGTTGGTGATGGGGACAGCCCATCCCGGCGCAGGGAGGAAGTGATGCGTGGTGATGTAACACGGAGGCACACAGATGGCTCCGCTGTGGATGAGGGGAGAGAGCAGGGGCTGGAGGCCATCCAGGCAAACGCCACTGCATACACTGCAGGGCTCAGCCCATGGATGGAATGTGTGGCGTCTGTGTGTGTGTGTGTGTCTGTGTGTGTGTGTGTGTGTGTGTGTGTGTGTGTGTGTGTGTGTGTGTGTATGTCTGAGAGAGAGACAGAGAGAGAGAGACAGATATGAGACAGTATATATTGTTGAGAGCTTCCATTCCTCTGTTAGCGTGTTAAGACGTGTTGAGGCACTCGAAGAACTTTTTGCTTCAGTGTTTGGGGTTAGGACAATTACTGACAGTGCATGGCTGTTGGAACGTCATCCAAAATGTAAAATGATTTAAGACTTGATTTGCTTTCCTCATTCTGTATTTATTTTTTCATAGACCCTCGTTTGTTTGGACTCAAAATGTTTTCCATGATAAAAATGGTGTTTATTGGCAGAATGTTACCCATTAAGATGTTAAAGTGACAATTCAACAAATATGAGATGTGGCTAAAATGAAATATCTGTGTAAATTTGTTTTGTACTTCTTCTTATACCACTGTGTGGACTAGTTTAATTGACTTGTAGATCACAGCTGGTAAACATTGTGAGAATCTATAAAGGGTGTTTCAGAGCTCATGGCTAGAAGTCTGGTAGTACGTTTTGGATTGTAGTGAAGTGGAACCTGTATGCCTTTCATGTTGAGTGTGTGAGTGCGCATACTGTATATGTGGGGGCAGTGTGTATAGGAAAGTGAAGGTAACCTAATAGTTTTTATGGATAAGCATTTCTTAGATAATAGTATTACTTCCTTTAGTAGATTAGCGCAAACAGTGGTCAAAGGTTTCAATACAGTTTAGTGGGACAGGGACCCAGCAGAAAGCACTAAATCAATAAGTCTAAGAAAAATCGCCCAGTAGTTTCAGAGGAACACTGTTAATGAAATTACTGTCATTGACCCCAACTCAACTTCTCCTTCACTTAACTGATTGACACTCACCTGAATGAATAGCTATTGTTTTTCTTTTTTTGCCGCACTAATGCACTTTTTGACCATTCAAATAAGAAATTCCGTCTGGAAAGGCTTGAAATTATTAACTGTTGATTTGCTAAAGCTATTGAATAAGATGTCAGATTCCTATCTGTCCCTTTTAGAGCCACAGCCATTATTCTGGACGTAGGTGTGTGATGGGCTTGTTCCGAAGACACTGAGTGCTTTCGTCCATTTTTAATCAGATGGGTCAGTTTCAGTAAAGGTGTGGTGCTGTCCTTTGCCAGTTCTCTGTGCCTGGCAAGTTGCCCTCACAATTTGTTTGCTTTGCCTTTTTGCCTTCCCGTCCGTGCTAGTGCATTGCGATGATGACCCCCCCCCCCCTTTTCTCCTTCCCCTCCTCATGACCTTCTTTGATTATGAAAGACGAAGCGAGAGAGACATGACAACAAGGAAGTTTTGAAGCAGAAGCCAGTCCAAACAAGAGCTCTCTAGTGCTAAAGGGTTGAACAAGAGTTGCTTTAGGTGATCATGGGACATTTGGTTTGCAACTAGTGCTTCATGAAAACAATCCCAGCACTGTATTGTTCAGTGATTTATTGTAGAATCGGTTCACCCTGAAGCAGTTGAAATCAAAGTTTAGTCAGCCTCTTTCACGTTTGCTGTGGAGTTAATGACATTATGTAGCATGTAGCATGTGTGTGTTTCTGATTGTGCCTAGATTCTCTGAACTCTCTCTCTCTCTCGGTGTGTGTGTGTGTGTGTGTGTGTGTCTGTGTGTGTCTGTGTGTCTGTGTGTCTGTGTGTCTGTGTGTGTGTGTGTGTGTGTGTGTGTGTGTGTGTGTGTAAGCCTAAGCATGGATGTTATGTAATTACTTCCCTAACATCTGGTCCTTCTGTACTGTACATCTCTCTCTCTCTGTGCGTGTGTATATGTGGTGGTGGGCGAGGGGGGGGGTTATTGTCATGCATCCCGTTCCAGTGGGGCCACAGTAGGTTGTGGTATGCAGTCAGCGCTCCTCATGATCGTACGTTGCCATTTGTCGTTACCAATAATAAATGCCTCTTATGATCTTCTGATGCAGCCGTCCATAGAGTACAATAGTAAGAGTTCTCAAGGCCATCTCATTATTAGGTACTCATGAATTCACTTCATGCTCGAATAACATTCTGTGTAGCTACTGTGACCTTTAGGCTTGAAAAGCAAGGGATTCCCTCAAGATCATGGCTTCTTCTAATGGGTTGGCTAATTCCACTCAAAAGTCTCAAATGTCTACTGGGATTTACGTTCCCAGTCAGTTACATGGTGGTGGTGTGGCATGTCTGTTGTACTTGATGCATATAGGCCTCTAATGGATATTCTATGGGTTACTATCACAAGGCAAACACTAAGCTTACGTAAATACCCAGGATTGTTCACACCGGAAAGGCCAAAGTCCAGCTGTCTCCCAAATCTTTCTGCTTTCTCCCCCTTGGCCAGCGGACGCACTGCTTACGCAAGCACAGACGTCTCGGTCCCCTTTAGTGGTGGTCAGGTTTCTAATCAAGGGGGCTCATGTAAGCCCTAGTCAGTCATGCATTGTAACGAGGGCTTTTTTTGTAACAAAAGGGCTGTGGCCAACAGGTAGGAATATTGTGAATGCAAGAGCTGAACTCTAATTGGTTGGCATCACACACGCACACGCACACACACACCGCTCGGACGACTGGCAGAGCGTGATGTGCAGCGGGTACGTCGGCGCTGGTCGCCCCGTCTCCCACCACGGGTGCTGTTTCAGGCGTGGGTCTGCGGGCGAGATGAGACGAGACGAGATGGAAAATTGATCAGCCTGATCAGGCGGCATCAACGTAGGTGATCTTGGTTACAAGTGACACAAAATATGTCCTTGCGTAACACCACGTGGAGAGATTTTGATCATGTAATCCCACTCTCTCTCTCCCTCACTCTCTCTCTCTCTCTCTCTGGAGTTCTTTGGCCAAAGAAGATGAGCTTTGGATATTAGGTGGATGATGAAACCTAATAGCAGTATTTTAAAGTTGCACAGTCATGGTTGCAGGAATTAGTTGAGAAATGCATCATTTAAAACCTGATGAACGCAGCAACTGCGTTAGTACACTCGTGTGTGTGTGTGTGTGTGTGTATGTGTGTTGTGTGTGTGTGTGTGTGTGTGTGTGTATATGTGTGTGGGGGGGATAGCACCATACACCGAGGTCCAGCAAGGCTTCCAGTTGCACAGATGGCAGGTTACATAAACGATTACTGGAGCTCCATCCACACATCTCTCTCCCACCTTTCTCTTCCCCCTCAGTGGAGGTGGACAGCAGACATATGGAGGATGGTCAGCGGGCTTCTTTTTTCATGACCGTATGATTTATGGATGTTTTTAACCGCCAGCTCATCTCATTTTATTATTATTTCTTTAGCCCAGGCTCCAAAGAGCTGATCAGAATGACTATCACATGATGGAAACAAAAGCGGAAAAGGCGCAGCCTAGTCAGCAGCACAGAGGCCGCATGGCCGTTGGCCACAGTACTTGGTGTGTGTGTGTGTGTGTGTGTGTGTGTGTGTGTGTGTGTGTGTGTGTGTGTGTGTGTGTGTGTGTGTGTGTGTGTGTGTGTGTGTGTGTGTGTGTGTGTGTGTGTAAGCCTTTTTATTCTTCAGCAACTGAAATCCTGCCCTCTAATCTTGTAAGAGCCGTTGTGACTTTCAAAGTCTTGGTTTCTGTGGCCGGTGGATTTTTTTTTATTTCAGAGGGCAACATTATTGTGAAAGTCTTTAACCTCTGAGGAATTAAACCCTCGTAAGCAGATCGGGGAGCGACTGACACAAGATGCCAGGCAGTTGACACTGACATGCACACCCACACACCCACACACAAACACACACACACACACACACGCACTCACGCGCACACATGCACAGTTGTTGTCTTTAAGTCAGCCACATAAACACTGCAAATGGACACCTGCCATTACACCCACATGAACTTCAATGACTTCCCATTCTGAATCCATAGGTATTTATATGGACTTCAGTATACCAAGACATTTCGGACAATCATATGCTCCCATTTTTTTGGGAACGGTTCAGTTCCAGCATGACCGTACCCCAGTGCACAAAGCAAGGCCCATAAAGACATCGTTGGGCAGGCTTGGTGTGGAAGAACCAGACTGGCTCTTGTGGAAATCCATCCCTGTTGCTGCTGCAACCCCCCCCCCCCCTCAAAACATTCATATGGATTTAGAATGGGATGTCCTGCGGGTGCACTGTAGTGGTCGGTGTCCCGAAACTCTTCTACTTCTTCTTCTATAGTCTACTGTATATACTATGCCTCAGTAACTCAACCACAGCCACATACATATCATGTTAAGTCCGACTCCTTTTAAGGCATTAAGGCATTTTGTAATAGTTCTCTGTGCTAACACGTTATGTAATCTGTGGGAGTTCATAATCATGTTATTTTTAAAGGAGCCCAAAACCTCACAGCATGACCTCACCCTTACCTTATTTGTAAAGCACCCAAGCTGACTGCATCCTATATCAGGCCGGACAAAGGCCACTGTGTTCAGTGTGGTCAATCAGTTCATTAAGTTTTCATGTGAGCAATATAGAGCGATGTGGGTGCTCAAACACCGCTGTCGCTCAACTCTGTTGGTAGCGCCGCTTAAAAGCTAATTATGGCTTTCTGAGGACGGGGCTATGGGTGGGCCGGAGCGGCAGTGTATTGTAGTGTGTACGCGCCGCCATGCATTTTTAATGTGGCCTGTTCAGTGGAGCTAATGGTGTCTGCTTGTAAGCGATCCTCTTCATCTGCACGCCCCTGTTGTTTGCGCGGGGTCTAAACGGAGACGTGTCGGGCCGCCCGTGTTGTGGCGCTGTCAAACTCGTCCCACTAATCTGTACTGTCGTCATCAGGCTGCTTGCCCTCAGACCGCCACTTAGCCTACACACACACACACGCACACACACGCTCACACACACACACACGCTCACACACACACACACACACACACACACACACACACACACCTCTCTCTCGCTCTCTCTCTGTGATGTTACTGAGCCAGGCGCCCTCCACTTTAAATTGACCTCCTGAAGTGCTGAGCTGCTGAAAAACTGTCCCCACTGCAGCTCTTTTTTTTCATAGGGGAGTCGTAGTGGGCAAATGAGAGCTTACAAATGAGAAAGAAAGACGTAAAAGAGCTTTACAAAAAGCAGCCAACACAATGACGTGTATTTTCTGTGGTCAGTTTTGGGTTGTCCATACAGTATGCACATTAGGGAGTGTCACTTCAGATAAGGCCAGAGACCTTAGAACAGGAACTTGCCTCATGTTGGAAAAACATAGGCAAACACTTCATATTCCTGTCATAGCTTACTGGTACTAACTATATCCATTAACTATTTTATTTTAAAGCTCAAGCCAAACACATGACGTTGTGGTAGATCATGTCTGACCCACAACTGTCCCGTCGCCTTTGTCTTTCAATGCCCCGACTAGCAACACTTGGGTATGTTCTTTTAGCTGCTAGGTCTCCATGCCAAATATTTACCCATTAAAGTCACAAAGAGGACTGACCTTGATTGTCCTTGTATTGTAATAGATACATTGTATTGCGTTGGGATTGGTTCAAAATCAGTATTGATATTTGTATCCATTATATCAGTAACCCCTCATGTATTTTGTTTAGAGTCGGCTAGGGAGACATGACCTAAATATATTTGCAAGTGGTGAGATGCAAGCAGCAGGAGGGAAGGGAAAGACCCCGGAGCCTTTTTCTAGTGAAGGGGCCACATTTGGCAAATGGACACTGGATTTGACAGGAACTGAATCTCTTGAATTAAACTTTTGGTGACAGTGTAGTGTTGAGGCCTTGTATGTGTGTGTGTGTGTGTGTGTGTGTGTGCATTTGTGTTTGTGTGTGTGTGTGTGTGTGTATGTGTGTGTGTGCGTGTGTGTGTGTGTATGGGGCTTGTTGCAAGCTTGATGACTGTAAACAACACCAAACACTGTGCGTGCGTGGTGCGGTTGGCTGTCAAAGCGAAGCTGAGAGGCTCGTCTTGGGAGCGAGCGGGCCACTGCACAGTACGGAACAGTTGGTCAGAGCCAATTAATGACACCTCCGAGTATCATATTATCTCTTAATTTAATAAAGAAGCTGTACGATTAGTGAAAGACAGCCCTCATGGTTTCTTATCCTTTTGTTCTCTCTCTCTCTCTCTCTCTCTCTCTCTTTGTCTCTCTGTCTCTCTCTCTCTCTCTTTGTCTCTCTGTCTCTCTTTCCCTTTCTAGCACTTTCTCATTCTCACGGGTGAGATGAGTCACGCCTCCAGGAAAGGCTGCCTTTTGTTTCCTCTTTCTCCCTCCTGCTCTCTCTGCTGGTCAGAGGAGACGGGAAGGCCACTGCGGCGTGCCTGAGCACAGAGGCTCCCCCAGCAGCACTGATGAATGTGTTTATTTGCAGTTAGCGTTGGTGCCGTGCCGCAGTCCCATCCACGCTCTCTCTCTCTCTTGCTCTCTCTCTCTCTCTCTCTCTCTCTCTCTCTCTCTCCCTCTCTCTCTCCCTCTCTCTCTTTTCTCTGTGTGAGTGACTGGACCTTCTGCGGGTGCCATCAGGGAAAGGGCAAAACGATAAACAAAACAAAAGAGTGCTCACACTATTTATGGAATAATGTAGATATGTTTCTGTGTCAAAACAGAGGGAAAAAAACCCTAAAGCATCCATGCTGTCTGCACCATCCATAGCAATGTTGATAGCTTGAAAATGTTAACAAGTGCTATATGGAGACTGGTTATACAGTATTTCATAGTGCACTGTTAATGGATAATACTGTGGATGTTTTATGAATTAAATAATCAAACGTTTCAGAATATTTATATTGTATGTATGGCTGTTTAAAGCAGAAATTAGTGAGCAAGTGTATCCAGAAAGACTTACTCGTAATTGAAAGATTTTGGGAAACTTTGCTAATCGCTGGCATGATGACAATTTTTTCCTGCATATTGTCTGGAGCCCAGAAATAGAACGCAGCTAGCTTAGATAGCACGAAGCTGGGCAACATCCACTCAAAGTATTTATGCTCTTAATTACTGATAGTTGTGTCTTCTGGGATCCAAATGCTGATTTGACAAAATTAGGTCTTCCCCTGCTCAGGCAGGAGGGACTGTGATGGTGGAGATGGTGGCCCAGGTCCGGCGCAGGTCCGGCCCTCTGGCAGGGGCTGACTGAGACGGCTCACGAGGCCACTGGGACAGTGGGCTATGCAGTTCACTTCCTGTCAAGAGGCAGACATTTCTCCGGGGAAACTTTAATCATTCATCTTGGTTTGCAGTTCCTGTACACGAGGTCTTGCTGTTACCAAAGAGGGAGGGTGTTTTGAACGGTTAAGCAATGCAGCAAACAGTTAAGAGACAAAACTGCTGTGAAGGCATACTTTAACATTTGGCGGAAATGCCTTCCGTATATGTGGCGTTGAGAGAGAGAGAATGTAACACCTCTATCAGCATTCAAGAAGACAGACACAGGTGCTTGGTTATCATCACATAGAGTTTTAAGAGTAGAGGTAAAAGTCAACATATGTTGACTCTGGAAATCTCATTATATAAACCACATGCTTTTTAAAGTTTTCCTTTTGTATGTAGAGTACTGTAGGAAAAGGAATGTGAGCTTAAGCTTAACCTCCCATGTGTGACACAAGGTCAATTTGGAAGTCAGGAACACCCAGGGATTTAGAATAATCACAAAGAACCCAACCGGGCAGAACACTTCCTTCCAGTGTTCCAGAAGGCCTGTTTAACATACAATAAACCTCACTCGATAATACACACTCAATATCTCAAACTCCAAAACCATGCTATTGTTCCTGTGGCACACATTTTCAGGCTTGTGTGTTGAAACTCCTTAAGCAATGATATTGATGCAGTCATGATTGTTTTGCAACTCAATGTTGTCTGTCAGTGAAAGAAAATGTCAGTGTGTTGGTTGGTGCCTTTTTTCAGTTGAGGCTGGACTATGGGCTCTGTGTCTCGAAGTTGGCAAACCAGTTTCATGTTCTTTGACATGGCTGTCAACAAGCACCTGTAGATGAGTGCTTTAGTTGGAGCTACTCTGCTCGGCTTCAAGTCATTATAAAAAACGATTTTAGCTATAGGCCTACCTAGAAACGCCAGCCTATATGCGCAGAGACTGCACAAAATAAAGAAGGAAGGATTTTAGGGTGAGCTCACGGTTTGGTACAACTGCAGCTCTCCTCTTCAGGTGCTTGTTGACAGCGATGTCAACCAACAGGAAACTGGTTGGCCAACTTCAAGTAAGCTAGCGCACAGGGCCCGTAACCTTGAAATGACATTCTCTCATAGCAATCATAAAAAATGAAAGTGACCAAGAGCGCACTGTCCATTAAGGAAATTGAAAGAAACAAGCTCAGCTGCTGGGAAGACTTGCCCACCTTACTGACACAACTGGACAGATTTACAAGCATCTTGCCTGTGTTCTCATACGGCCCCAAATGTTCCCAACATAACGTGGTGTGGAAGAGCATTGTTTGTATGTCTGTGATATCTGATTGTAATGCACAAATGGCTTATCAAGAACACTGTGTGGCCAAACAACCAGCAGAGATTGTCAGTGATAGTGATTTATGGTTTGTCCTCATACCTGGTGTCGGTGATGGTGATTATGGTTTGTCCTCATACCTGGTTTCGTTGTCTCTCCCGCAGGTACAAACCTTTCTTCCCGTTTCAAGTCCAGCCCCCTCTGGCCTCCACCTGTGACCAGGACCTCTCGCTCGGGGACACTCGATTGGTGGAGGGCCGGCTCAGGGTGACACTAGTTGAATGTAGCAGGTAAGAGGTTTTGGAAGATAAACAAACCAGTTTGGTCTTCACAACATAGAAGGAAAAAATACAAACAAAAAAGTACTTTTTTAAAAATTAAAAAGGGTTATTGTAGAGCTCAGTGTGCGGTTTCAGCTTTGTTTTTTCAAACTTTTGGAATCTGGCACCTGCTAGCTTTGGATGTGCGCGCCTCCTCATTCAGAATACAAACAAACCAACCAGATAACAGACCACAGCATGGCATGACTTTGATTGTGTTTTAAAGGTACAGTACAGGACTGAAAGAAATCTTTCCAAACACTCTTTTTTTTGTCAAAAAGTGTCAGTAAAATGCAGTCCTGTTCATTCAGTGTTTGTGCTAAAAGAAAGTGTCAATACCCAATTCTGTCTCTGTTATTGGGAGGCAAGTGTAGGCTTGAACCAAGCCATGACAAATCTCTGCCAATTTACTTGGTGCGTTAGGAACAAGAAGGTAGGAATGTAATGTGATGTTGAGCTCAAGTATCAGCTATCAAATATCAAATATCAGAAATTGCAACCGCATCACCGAGTTTCAAGTTTCAAGTTTTATTGTTGCATATACTTTGCAATATTGCGAAATTCTTGTGCCACAGTTGCAGTAGTGCAAGGAGGGGTGAATAAGCACTAGGGTAATGGGGGGGGCTTAAATAAAGGGAGTTGAAATAGGGCTGTACTGTACCACACATAGGCAAACTATCCATACATGTACACATCCACACATGTGTATTAAGCTGAAGTCCGGAAACTCCAGGTCATTCAAATAGGTTACTGACTAATGCTGTGACGGATCAGAAGTGAATTGAGCTATGATCGATAACTTGTAGTTTTATTCGGGTAAACAAATGTATCATGAAAATGTCCTCAAAAAGTCAACCCAACTAATCCTGCACCACTGAAAAACGGAACCTGTTCCTGAGTTTGTCCAGTAGGAGCATGTGTGTGTGGGTTTATGCATGCACAGTCTGCTCACGCTTTGAGGCATTCCGACCTTTTTTTTTTTTTTTTTAATAAAAATTCCTGGCGCAGATCGGCTTACCTTCAGCAATATCACTCGGTTACCTCATTTGTCTGCTATCATCCTCTTTTCTCATCTCTCTCTCTCTCTCTCTCTCTCTCTCTCTCTCTCGCTCTGTCTATTTCCTGCAAACACACAGATTCACAGTATTACTTTGTTCCATGTCAGCCAGTTACCTAATAGAGACGAGTTGTATTGCCAGTAGCAGTGGTGCAGATGGTACTGCTCTTATACATACTTGTTGTTTTTCAGTAATTGTTTGTCAGCCAGAAAAAAATTGCATTTTAAAGTTACCCTAAAAGATATAGGAAAAATGAGAACATTCCAACATTTGCTCTCAATATATTGTTTTTGTTTTGTTCAATGTTTAGAACAGAATAAGCATGGCAACATATCTTGTCACTGTGCTGAATGGAGTGTTGCCAATATTATAGGCCTAAAAATCTTGATGTCAACAAAATGTCACATTCCATTTTTAAGAAATATAATTTTACACACACACACACACACACACACTCTTTCTATCTTTCTCACTGTCATGTATCCCTCTCTCCATCTTTCCCTCCCTCATACTGTGGCACACACTATATTCAGTATATTGTTTTGCATTGTTTTTATTGTGGCTTCTTAATGCATGTTGCCATTGGAATGGAGCAATAAGACCATGGGAACATTATTTTCAACCGGGGACATCTCTATCTCTCTCTCTCTCTCTCTCTCTCTCTCTCTCTCTCTCTCTCTCTCTCTCTCTCTCTCTCTCTCTGTGTGTGTGTGTGTGTGTGTGTGTGTGTGTGTGTGTGTGTGTGTGTGTGTGTGTGTGTGTGTGTGTGTGTGTGTGTGTGTGTGTGTGTGTGTGTGTGTGTGTGTGTGTGTGTGTGTGTGTGTGTGTGTGTGTGTGTGTGTGTGTGTGTGCATGCGCACGTGCATTTGTATACACATTCTTCACTTCCCTGACAGTGTGGGCTGGGAACATCTCCTAGTTGTTTGTTGTTCTCGGGAGGCCTCTGTGACTTGTCAGAGGGGCCGAGGTCTGGGTGGGAGCTGTGGCTCTGGCTCTGCCTCTGCCGCGCGCTGGCTGCTCCTGCCCCTGCTGTCCCCCCACTGGGCTGCTCCTGCCCCTGCTGTCCCCCCACTGGGCTGCTCCTGCCCCTGCTGTCCCCCCACTGGGCTGCTCCTGCCCCTGCTGTCCCCCCACTGGGCTGCTCCTGCCCCTGCTGTCCCCCCACTGGGCTGCTCCTGCCCCTGCTGTCCCCCCACTGGGGTGGTCCGGCCTGCACTCGTCCACTGGTCATGGGAATGGTGCACCACGGAGAGAAAGCGGCTGAGATGGATTCACTCGTACTGTGAAAGCCTGCGTGTACAGAGATATACAGTCATGGCTGAAAGTGTTGTCGCCCCATGCTAAAGTTGACTAAAAAGAGGAATATAAAATCATCTTTTGGAAATTGATCTTAATGCCTTAAGTAATAAAATGAGGAAATATCCAACCTTTAAGGACATCAATTTTCTTTGTGAATGAATAATGTATCATAAAAAAATTAATGTTCTTCCTTAAAATATTGGGGTCATAAATATTATTGACACCCCTATGTTACCCTATGTGTTAAATTTCCATAGGGTTACATGGGTGCTGATACTTATGACTCCAGTATTTTAAAGAAAACATTTATTTATTTATGATACATTATTCACTCACAAAAAAATTGGTGTCCTTAAAGGTTGGATATTTCCTCATTTTATTACTTAGGGCATTAAGATCAATGACCAAAAGATAGATATTCCTCTTTTTAGTCAACTTTAGCATGGGTGCCAAGTTCTGCCAAAACTTTCAGACATGACTGTATATAAACATACATACATACATACATACATACATACATACATACATTTGCACACTGTCCAAACAAAAACCAATTGAAGCATTCTGCCTGTGGCCATGGTGGAAACACTAGACCCAGAGAGCCAAGCCCAGCTATTGTCTGCCAGCTCAGTGGATGGCTATTGGAGCCTGGGCTCTATTCAGACACAGCGCCTTCATGAATTATGCACATGGTCTGCCTGTAATAACACAAGGACCCCGAGTAGGCATCTCCAACAAGGGCCTGTGAATAAATCCCCATTTTATTTCACTGCAGTGAGTGGGCTCTATTTGTTTTCCGCCCCTCTATCTCTTGCCCTCCATCTCTCTCTCTCTCCCCCCCTTCATCTCTCTCTGTCCCTCTCTCCTCTCTGTGTGTGCACATCTGTTCCACAACCATGTGGCCCATTTGCAGACAGGTGCGCCCCTGTCAGAAACGTGGTTCCTCTCCGTCAGGTAGTTGAAGCACTTGGCATCTTGCCCTCACACACTGCTGGTTTTCTTGCAAGGATGTAGATAGAAGAGCTTCAAGGTATTTTGGGGAAAGTGCGTAAAAATGCTTTTATTGGGTGCAGAAGAAGCCCACATTCTAAACTGCATTCTAAAAGTGAAAATTGCCCCTGTTGCTGCATAAACTTGTCACACCTGCAGGTGTTCTGTGCCTGGCATTGGTTAATCTTGGCCCAGAAGAGTTGTTGGAGGTGGGAAATAGCTTAAGCGGTGCAGTAAGCCTTTTGTAAATTTGTTAAAGGATTTGGCCCTCCTGCCATAAGACGTTTTTGTGCTGAATAGCAGTTCCCTAGTCAGTAACTGTTTTATACTTTCAGAGAAGTAAATCGCTATTATTTGTTGTCCTATAACATAAAGCGTAATTAAAACCATTATCCTTTATAGCTGTTTTGTAAAAAGGAGACAGGGTAATAATTGTCAAAAGGGCCATTTGTAATAATAATGTGGTCCAAGAGGTTTGAAGCCTGCGTAGTGCCAGTGTATTACCACTTGCTCTCACTAGAGGGAGCCACCACACCAGACAATCGTTAGGGATTTGAAGCCAAAACTTTATTGGGATGGTGTGACCATACTAATGATACAGAGAGATTGTGTCTAATGTGTCTTTTTTTTATTAACCTGTGTAAAGTATAAGTGAAGACCGTATGCAATAGCAATTCGATTTTCTCTCCTGAGAGCATTCCAATTGTAGCGTCTAAATAGTCTATCTTCTGTACATTATCCAGTATCTAGCACACAGCTGGTCCCAATAGCTCCAAAGTTTTTCATGAAATGTTGTAAGGGTTGGCCAGGGTAGGTGCACACAAAGAGAGAGATATGCATAGAGAGAAAGCGTAACTGCCAGAGGGTACAGACAAACAGAGCTGTTCAGTGCCTATTACTCCTGAACAGCTTTTCCTCAAAATAATGGTGTCTAATTAATATTTCAGTGACTGATTCTCTTTAATCTCATGCATGTTTTGTTTTTCCTATTTCCATTCTCCGCTCAAATTCATCACATAAGGTTATATGTTGTTGTTGTTGTTGTTAGAAAGAACATTTAACATGTTTTATTTGCAATAAGTATCAACCCTACTAGTACTGATTACAGCAGACATGATTTGCTGGGCTTAGTGCATTTTGCCACAAAACAACACCAGGGGGTAGCAAAGTCTGTGGCCACATTTGGTTGACAATACCTCAGATATGGTGTGTAGACAGATGTAGACAAAGAGTAGTTCTTATTGATTGCGTTGTCATTGTTAGGCATGTCAGAAGTAGTAGAGATATATATTTTAAGTTCTTTATCCTTATAAATAAAAATATAAGTGAATTAATGACTCCCTGGCCAGTGGCCACTGATCAAATGAAAATGTATTTGTCTGTTTGAGTGTCCAATATACAGTTACATTTTGGTGTGATATTGTACCTGGTATACAGTGTGGCGACCAGGAATTGTGCTTCTTAATAGCCTTTCTGAAGCAAAGTCCATTTGAGTTTAAATTCTCTACTTGACCCTTCACTATGTTGTAGGTAATGGCTGTTCATTGGATATTGGCAGAAATAATTGATTTCTTCACCTCTTTGAATCCCCCCCCCCCCTTTCAGACTCTTCATCTTAGGCTCGTACGACAGGGAGACGTACGTCCACTGCACCTTTGAGCTGAGTGGGAGGGAGTGGAAGGAGAAGACGCGCAGCTCCATCAAAACGGTCAGTCCTTTCCCCTTCCCTGTGTCGGGTCAGTCCTTTCCCCTTCCCTGTGTCGGGTCAGTCCTTTCACCTTCCCTGTGTCAGGTCAGTCCTTTCCCCTTCCCTGTGTCCGGTCATTGTAGCAAAGCAGTGGTGTAGACTACGTGATACGCGGGACTACGCAGTATACCCACTTAAAAATAATCACCATCTCAGTATGCCCACTTAAAATAGGCAAGGGTAGGAATTAACATTCGGGGTTGATCACAGTATACCCTCTACAACGAACTAAAGTACCTACAGTATACCCACTACAGCTAACTAGACTAAACCACTGCAGCAAAGCCAACATTCCCCCAAGGACAGCCAAAACCTTCCTTTGTATCCTGACTGGAAGCTGAGGAATCTATAACTTCACGTCAATTAAATAAGCTGGCTGCCTATGTAGTGAAAGTGTTTCTTTGTTTCTTTGTTCGGCCAGTGGTATTCTTGGCAAAGATGGCTGAGATTTTGCTGGCTCTATTTTTCACGTCGTAGTGCTTCCCGTAGCCTATGCGTCATTTCTCCTCGAGCAGAGTCTGAGATTGCCACTAATGTGAATGATCACACAATATTCAGTACTGCTGATGGGCTCCCAGATCAGATCAATATGATCATTCCTGATCATTACGGGAACAATAAAATGGTGACCTTGAAATTATGGCGTTGAAGGCGGTGGGACGAAACATGTGGGGACACTTACATTTTGCTCTGGTGCACCTAAATCAAAAAGTGAGGTGCACCAGTGCAACCAATGTAAAATGTTAGTCTGGAGCCCTGCTACAGTTATTCATTTGGTAGACACATTTTTATCCAAAGGGACTGACAGCAGTAGAATAACATTGAAGCATTTTAACGTTTAAGCTACACAACTCCGGCTACAGCAACAGAACAATATTTAAGGTGCAGTGCAGAGGAGAATATGGCTTCAGATACTGTATAATGTGTCACTGTCAGATGAGATTACGGTGGCCTTTGAAATCTCAATATTGCTCTGCATCTGAGTGGTTTCATATGTGTTGGCCATGCATTGAAATAGAATGATACGTTCTGTGGATAGGCCATGGCTGGAAATAATGTCGCCTAACTGACGTTGTGTATTTATGCGTTTTGCAGCCTACAGTATGTTTTAGACTAAGTGACCATACTTTCTTGTGTGCACTCCTGTGCGCTTGCATTCCATCTTCTCCTCATGCACCCAATAGTTTCCTAATTAAAAAGCACGTACTGTATGAATGGAGTGGACTGAAGGTAAAAATAATTTGACGAGAAAGTTACGTAACTAGGCCTGTACCTGATTTAAGTTTGGGTGCCACGCCATTTTTCATAAAGATGTTAACAAAGAAGAAAATGCTTTTTTGGTTCCATGTTTCTACCACATTGTCTTACAACCTTTCGCCACATGGCAGTGCCATTTTCAGTCAGAACAAACATATTGGTCAAGAGAAAATCAACATTAAATCAATATTTGCCAGGGCTATGAATCATTTTGTTCCTAACTGTATGTACTGTATGCTACCCACTGTTTTGAGTCCATGGATTTTAACACACAAACACTAGTAGGATTATGTTATGTACAGAACGCAAAATAGATCATTTAGCAGTATCTAGATTCTAGACATTTTCTTTGATACCGTTTTAAAACCTACATCAGAGATACAGTGGGGGAAATAATTATTGAATGTGTCTCAATTTTGTTTTTCATTAGGCTAGTTATACATATCCAATAAGGTCAAATACATGGGATTTTCACCAGACATTAGTATTAACTCAGGAAATCCACAAATATAAAGTATTCACAACATTGAAGTTCATAAGTAAGGTTATTTTTAATAAAGTGAAATGACATAAAGAAAAGGTGGAAAAAAGTATTGAACACGCTAAGGTGTCACATGTCGCTCCACAAGCTACTCACTTTATTTATCGCGTAATGTTTGGATACGACCTAATCTTTATTTTTAAAGAGTGGTCTGCATCCTGCAAAAGAGTTTTGATTGGCTGTGATGAAGGAATTGGGTAGTTTCCACTGGCCCCCTGTTTCTTTGTTTCTCTCTTATCAGAAGGGAAGGGGGAAATATGGGTGGGTTAAGCTCAGAGCCTCCTAGTCAGCATCCAAGTAGTGGTCTTGTGTCTGGTTCGGGGAGCATGTCTTCCTCCTAAATGTTTCATATTTGATGAATGGCCTTTCAGTTTCAAGGGTGCATCAGTTTTGCTTGGCATTTTCAGTGCCAGTTCTGTTGCTTTATTGCAGGAAGCAATCGTGTGCAATTAAGGTAATCAGCAAATATTAACATTTGTGGACCAGCACAGGAGAGCTGGTGACAAACATCTGTTGAGAAATTAAATGTCACACTCAATTAGGCATTTCCGATGTTACATTAATTTCCGTGACTCTCCTGTTGTGAGAGAATCAGGCAATCATTTTAGGGTAATCACATGTGAATGGTTATTGCATCAATAAAAATCAAATTGTGATTCTCAGCAGCCAGCGTTGGTGAACACGACCCACCCTTTGAGTATTCGCAGAATTTATCTGAAGACGACTTTTGCTTCATGCTGGCCTTAGGCGTGTGTGTGTGTGTGTGTGTGTGTGTGTGTGTGTATGCATGCCTGAGCCTACTGTAATTTAGCATGCGTTGATATGCATTGAAACTCCGATCAGACCTGGCATTTCCGTCGTATTATCAGACTTCTCCAGACCACATACGCAGCCAGACTCCAAACCCAGGATTACTGCAGATACCATCTAGAAAAGGTCACTTTCTCTTTTGCACTCGTTCACGCTCATTCTCTCTCTCTCTCCATCTTCACCCCCTCTTCCTCCCCACGTATACGCGGTACTGCCTTTTCGAGGGCCCTCTCTCCATCACTGCCGACACACGTGCGTCCATGTAAATGGATTTCCGCAGATTTGATCTTATTTCTTGCTGTTCCACTTCTGCGACGCTGAAACACACCCCTCCCCGCTTGATCTTTCTCACCCTCTTTTCCTCTCTTTCCCTCAGCAGCTCTCTCCCTTTCTCCCTTCCCTCTTTCACGATGCTTGCGATGCTCTCCTTTTTTTGTTTTTTTTTGGTCAAGGATTATCGTCCTATTAGTACTTTCCAGCAGGGTGTTTTTCAAAGCATATCCCCAGTGAAGGCCTCCATCTGTAGCTTTGACTGTAGTTGGATACTA
Organism: Sardina pilchardus; assembly: GCF_963854185.1. Lineage (NCBI taxonomy): Eukaryota > Metazoa > Chordata > Actinopteri > Clupeiformes > Clupeidae > Sardina > Sardina pilchardus. The sequence goes on from NC_085011.1 coordinate 17,924,179, forward strand.
GGTCCTAAACATGGAGGCACAAGTGGACGGGCTCGTGGTCCTGCATTGGCTATCAATCATTACATAGTGCACCGCTGATCTGTGTCCAGCCATAAGAGGAGGAGGACGACTCTGACCAGAGACCAGTGTGGGAGTAATGACTTAACAGTATAATGTTATGGACACATACTTGGCCTCGTTCCACAGCCATAAATGGACTGAGCAAAGATATCAGCGCACATACATGAGGGTTTATCTTTCAGCGTCTGATAGGCACTATTTAAAAGGTGGGCGGTGAGGAGAACTCTCCTCTTCAAGTAGCCATTAGCTATTCTTCAAGCTCTCATCGCTCTCATCTCTCTCTACTGCGCGCACTCACACACACACACACACACACAGACACACACACACACATACATACACACACTCTTTCTATCTTTCTCACTGTCATGTATCCCTCTCTCCATCTTTCCCTCCCTCATACTGTGGCACACACTATATTCAGTATATTGTTTTGCATTGTTTTTATTGTGGCTTCTTAATGCATGTTGCCATTGGAATGGAGCAATAAGACCATGGGAACATTATTTTCAATCGGGGACATCTCTATCTCTCTCTCTCTCTCTCTCTCTCTCTCTCTGTGTGTGTGAGTGCATGCGCACGTGCACTTGTATACACATTCTTCACTTCCCTGACAGTGTGGGCTGGGAACATCTCCTAGTTGTTTGTTGTTCTCGGGAGGCCTCTGTGACTTGTCAGAGGGGCCGAGGTCTGGGTGGGAGCCGTGGCTCTGCCTCTGCCGCGCTGGCTGCTCCTGCCCCTGCTGTCCCCCCACTGGGCTGCTCCTGCCCCTGCTGTCCTCACACTGGGGTGGTCCTGCCTGCACTCGCCCACTGGTCATGGGAATAGTGCACCACGGAGAGAAAGCGGCTGAGATGGATTCACTCGTACTGTGAAAGCCTGCGTGTGCTTTCTTTCTTTTTCTTCTCTTTCTGTCTTTCTTTCTCTTTCTTTATCTCTCTCATACTCACTCTCTTTATTTCTCTCTCTCACTCACTTTTTCTTTCTGTTTGTGATATGGTTTTCCTTTCTTTCTCTCTATCTCTCTTTCTGTCTTTCTCTTTCTCTCTCTATCTCCCTCACACTCACTCTCTTTCTCTCTCTCACTCACTCTTTCTTTCTGTTTGTGATATGGTTTTCCTTTCTCTCTCTCTCTCTCTCTCTCTTTTTTTTGCTGTTTGTCTATCTTTTTTCTGTCCCTCTTTCATGACCCACGTCGGAAGTCTGTGTTTGATGTTCCACAGCCACTGCAGATTGTGTGTGTGTGCATGTGTGTGCTTGTGCGTGCTTGTGTGTGCATGTGTGGCTTTTATTAGCCTCTGTGTTGGTGAATGTCAGGCATATGTGTCATCAGGGGGCCTGTCAGCATATTTCTCAGGGACCTATGATAATGGCGGCCATGAAATACCATGAACTTGCTCAATTGTCTAGGGAGGAATCGGTCATTGGTCCTGCAGCGCTAGATCCCCTCCCCAAAAGTACATCTCTAACACACTGTTAAGGTTCTGATGTGAGTGTGACCTGGTTTAGAACTGTACTGAACCATGGGACTATGACCAGTTATGATCCATATGTCATATAATTTCAACCCATCTTTGTACCTTATTATTACTTGTACACATATTTACATGCACACATATTTTACATGCAAGTGCATATTTGTCTGAACCTGTATCAGGGGAAAGCCTTCCTCTCGACTAAACCAGGCAAACTACACATGCTGAGGAATTAACAGCTGAAGAAAAGCGCACCCAAAGCACTCAGGAGTGACATCATTGTCTGATTTTTCCAGGCATTGTAGCAGCGCAGCTAGATTCACGTCTGTCCCGTCCTTCACAGTGTTAGTGGTCAGTCAAATCAGGGCCAGTTGAGGTGAAGGGTCAGCGTTTGTATAGACACTTTCAGGAGCAGTCCGCCAACAAGTTGCTCTAATCGATTAGTTGCCTTGATCGGAAGATGACAGCGGCTGGTGACGGTGGCTTGCGGGTGTGTGGCGAGCGTGATTGGAGGGCCGCGAGGGCCGATTATCCACTTCCTGCCGTCACCCGTTACAAGCGACTGCTTTGAGGCAGCGACTGCGTCTCCCTTGTTAACGCCATAATGATTTCCCACCATTCCCCACCTAGAGTCTTAATGGTGGTGATCTATTTATTTATTTATTTATTTATTTATTGTATCTGTCCACACGTCACTGAAAAATGCCAATACTGCTCAGACACACTCACGCACGGTCAGATGCAGTGCCTTAGGGCTGTGTATGAACTGTCAAGGAGCATCAGAATTGAGGTGCAAACACAGAATCTCTGCACTGACACACACACACACACACACACACACACACACACACACACACACACACTCCATGACTGAAGGAAGGAAATTCTCGCGTTTTAAGTTTGCATCTCATTATAAGTAATGGATATTACTGCTAGCTGAGTTGTGCATTTGATTGTGTCAGAATTATCCCCTGAAATGGCATTGGAAAAAGGACTATTTAAAAAGATGTCAGTTCATCAAACAATGTTCTGAAGACAATGAAAATTAAATAAAATGAAGTGAAATTAGTAAAAAAACAAACAAAAAAAAGATTGTGGCACATGCCGGTTTTTAAAGCACTGTGTGCATGCACGCAATATTTTCAGAGTATCAGATTTAGTTGGAGTGGCCATCTGTTTATGCTCCCAATGCTTTGTTGAATCCACGGTGATGTTTATTGACGCTAAATCACATTTTTGGTATTTTATTACTTTGTACGTAGCAGGAAATACAGCAGGGCTCCGACTCCCATCATAAAACAGACAGATGAATGTAAAATGGGATCTGAAATATGAACAGAGCTTGCGAGGGGAAGCTGGAGGGAATGGCCTGAACTGACGGCAGAGTGTTTCTCTGTGTGCGTGGGTGTGCGTACGTGCATATTTGTTGTTCAAATCCATCTTTGCTACTTGGCTATACGCATCTGCTTCGATGATGGACAGTACGACATCCTTGCCTTCGCATCTTCTCTTCTCTTCTCTTCTCTTCTCCTCTCTCCTTGCCCTGTCTACGCCTCAAAGCAAATGCCATTCCTTGATCATAATATTCGGCAGAATGGAAGTTATTAACGTTTTCTGAAACCGAGTGGGGCCGAGAGGCAGTGGGCAGCATCTCAAAGTGTCTGAGAGCCACTGAGGGGCAGGCCTGCGACCGTAACCAGCCTGACGAGAGAGGAGATTGACAGCTTTTAGTCAAAAAGGACCAAAGTAGGAAGGGAAAATGTCAATGTGATAAGAATGAGTGTTCATCTGTCAGCCACTCAATTCAGACTTGTCTCCATGGAGTTCTAATGAGCAACTGGTGTGTGCGTGCGTGTGTGTGTGTGTGTGTGTGTGTGTGTGTGTGTGTGTGTGTGTGTGTGTGTGTGTGTTACATTGAATGGAATGTGTCACAAAATACAACAATGCTGAGAAATTTGGTGTCTTTTGACTTTGCAAATGAATAAGTGAAATTAAGGAAAAAAAGGAAAACATGTTCGGTGAAGGATAAAGAGCATGTATATGTAGAGAGACAGAGACAGAGACAGAGAGAGAGAGAGAGAGAGAGAGAGAGAGAGAGAGAGAGAGAGAGAGAGACACCAAGAGAGGGAGAGATAGAGAGATAGAGAGAGAGAGAGAGAGAGAGAATGGAAGAGTGAACAAGAGCCCACAGGGTTCATCTATGTCATGATGGGGACAAATTAGAGAGGGACAAGAGCACCTTGTTTCTCAAATGACTCGGTTACCATAACAACCACTTTTGTCCTTCTCTGTTTTTTTGCCTTCTTTTCTTTTTTTCTTTTGTAAAAAGCATCCTGCCATACCCAAAAAAGCCTCATTGGAGCAACACAAAAAAAGAACACACACACACACACACACACACACACACACCACATTAAAAAAGAAAGAGGTGAGTTGGACCTTAATGGCTGACATCACACATCAGCACTCACACTGATGCTTCATCAAATAGACATAAGTGTAACTCATGATAACTTTGCTCTCCCATCAGTTTTCAGGCAGGTTTTGACCCACCCGTGTCTGTCCTCGATTGCCTTCATCTTGGTCGACCTGTGATGGATCTTCCCTCGGGTCACAGCGCCATTAGCTCCGACTGCTGTGCTTCACTGGGGGTTAATTTGGGTGTGTTTCTCTAATTTGCCTTGAATGGAGCACTTGGAAAATTGTGTGTGATGGAGGGTGGAAATGCTAAGCCAGCAGCTGGTGGCTGGTGAATGATTAGGACCGTGATTGAGTTATGGCAGACGAGGAAAGGCCACTTATGAGCGAAGCCCGTCATGTCATTGCTCATGTGTGTCAAAGGTCGTTATCCTCCCCTCTGCCACCTGAAACCACTTGTGCCGCCCTGCAGCCAATCAGGGCGCTTCGCTCGCTGCTTGAGATGTCATTCTTCTCGTGCGATGAGCGCGTGCAGTGGCGTCCGCACAGGACGGGGACGTTAAGCCTCCAAGACAGCTGGTCTGTGAGAGCATCACATTATCATGGAGAGATGATACTTCAGACTCTCAGAAGATGCTCAGGGAGCATGCATCCATGGCAACATGGTTTTATTGTTGTTGTCGTCGTCGTCGTCGTTTTTTGTTTTCAAAGACACATTGTCATGTCATCATTCATATTGATGTTGGAGAGTGTAGATTAAAAAGGTCATAGGTCAACCAGTAACCCTCCCCCCATCCGCCCAACTCATCAACATCTTCCTCTTTTGTGGCTCTGGGAGTCTTCTAGCTCATACAGATATATACATATATGAACACACACACACACACTCCTAGAAACAGCAACCGTCCGCATAACCACCTAACTGTCCACATGGAAAAGCCGTAAAAATGGTGAAACCACATTACGGTGGCCCTTCCTTTAGAGTGCGAGTCTATTGTCAACGTTATTCGTTTAAGATTCTGTCTGTGTGCGACGCAGACTTTCAGGCACTTTTATCTCCAAGCCTCCAACATCAACGGGGTGAAAAAAGGGAAAAAAAATGAAGAGTGAGAAAGAGTTGCCCGTGCCCAGCTTCCCCTTTTGCCTGGTGCTGCTACTGATAGGGAGTGGCAGCGAATAGCTTGTGTGCCTGCCTGGAAGGGACTTGTACCCTATAACCATACGCTAATCGATCTGACATGTGCCATTAGATTAGATTACCGCACAGAGCGGTCACAGCCAAACGGATTCGCTACTTTTCTCAGCAGCTGCAATGCTATTGGTTCATCTGGATCCAGAGAAACAACCCCCGCCCCCCCCCCCCCCCCCCCCACACACACACACACACACACACACGCACACACGCACACACATATACACAAAAGAAATCAGGCTGGGTCTGCGTGGACTTGTTGGTTTATGAGGCAAGCATGTGAAATGATGACGAATTTCACCTGCTTGAGGTTTTGTCTTTGTTCACGTTAATTAATAAAGAACAGAAGGCTGGGTGTCCGAGTGACGCACTCGGAACATTTCCCAGACAGCGTCCCTTGTGTCCGTGTGTCACGTCCAGCACGTGCTATATGTTTGCTCTCAAACATGCTTTTGTCTGAGGCGAGAGGGGCTGTGCGTCGGACGTCAACTTGTTTGTGAGCGGCGGCTGGCTTCCTGTGCGTCCACTTTTCCATGACGCCCCCCCCCCCCACCCCCTCTTGCAGAGGATCAAAGAGCAGACGCGGCCGCGGCGTGATTGTGTGCCGCTGTAAAGCTCGCGCCAGCGCAAGATGGCGCATCCCTTTTGATACTCGTAATTTTGTCACATTAACCTTTCATCGGGGGCCTCCGAAAGCAGTCAGGGATGAAAGAGAAGGGTTTGCAGAGAGCCAGGGAACAGGAAATTGGGCTGTTTACATCGATGGTGGTGTGTGTGTGTGTGTGTGTGTGTGTAGGGGGATGAGCACGTACGTTGCCACAGACACACATATACACACACACACACACACACATCTTGTTTGTTTTCTCCCCTCACTGAGACAAGGCAGCAAAAGGAGTCTGGCCTCTCAGTCAATGTTAACGAGGTTACACAGTCGCTCTGGTTCAGCCCAAGATAAAGATGGGGGGAACAAAATGGCTTTGGAGGTGCGGTGACGACAAAGAGGAAGGCAAGTCCAGCGTCTTCATGGAGATTTGATGTAAACCATGACCTTGGCTCCTGGGTTGTTCTTCTTCTGATCCCGATTTACAGGATTCCAATCTCCAAAAATCTCCAAAAAACTGGTATTACTCAACCATCCGAGTGAGAGAGAGAGAGAGAGAGAGAGAGAGGAAGAGAGAGAGAGAGAGAGAGTTTGATTGTCCACAACTTGAGCTAAAGCAGTTACCAGTGGACCAAATCACATTGGAGGGCCTGTTGACCATGTTGAATTGAGTAAACGGGAACACACTGGCTCTTGTGTGTCTCGTCCACTCGTCCTCTCATCCCCCGCTGTTGTACATGATGTTCCTAGAAATGTCCAGGCTAGTCCAGTTGCGGCTTTTGTCTGCTCTAAATAGAGGCTGTTAAGGTGGGTTCTAGGGTGTCTTGACATAATGTGCAAATGGAACTGTGGCTATTGAGCAGTTTGGACCACAAACCGTGGCTCATGTAGCCTCTCAACACCCCTGTGTGCAGAACATTTGTGTGGAACTAAGAAGTGGACTGTGGAATAAAAAATGTTTTTTTTAATGATATATAGTCATTTGAAGGATGGATGAAAACCCCTGTCATTCCAACATATTGCCAAGGCTATGCACTATATGGTGCTCTGGTCTGGGTTGGACTACCCGTAAAAATGTAAAGAAAAGCTCCTGTAGCACATCACCAGCTATATCACCAGAAGAAATGAGTTAGCATTTGAACCAGCAAACTGTGCAAGTTGAATCAGTTGAAACTCTGGAATACCTTCCTTGGTGTGTCTGGCTTGTTTTAAAAAAATCACCTAATATTTGACCTCATTTGGCATTACTGTGACATTAAGCCCAGTGCCTTTTCAGCGGGTCTCCATGGAACCAAATGAGTAGTGAAGATACAGGGCCAAATTAGATGCAGGTTCTTCTTAAATAAATTTACATTTGTGTGTGTCTGTGTGTATGGCCTAGCTTGCGCCCTATTGTGTCCAGCATGTGTGTGTGTGTGTGTGTGTGTGTGTGTGTGTTTGTGTGTGTGTGTGGGACAGTATTTGCACTTCTGAAAAGGGTTGGTGCTCATATGCTGATTTCCCAGAGGAAGCGTGGATGGGGATGATCAGAGAGGAGCCAGGTGCACACACACACACACACACACACACACACACACACACACAATGGGCTCAATAAATGGCTGTCAGCACCTACTGGACAGCCACCCACACATGCATCCATTCTCTCCATGACTCCTTGTCTCCATGCCCAGCGCTCAACACCCCCCACCACCCCTAGACATATATGCCCCCACTCCTGTGTGCCCACCTGAAATATGAGCACGCACACACACTCCTTTAAACCACATATGTACATAAGCATCGTCTTTAACTAAATGTGTGTCTCTTTTTACTTATTCTCTGCATATTTGCACTTTACTGTGAAGCACTTTGGTGCGGCTCAGCCGTCTGTAAATCGTGCTATACAAATAAATTTGACATTGACATTGACATTGACATAAGCGTTTCAAAGTTACTGTACAAATTTACACTTTACTCAGCATACAAACTCAACATGGAACAACGATTACAATGTTCTGCACACACACACAGGCAGATATATACAGTACACAATATACAGACACAATATCACAGACCTTTGTTCCAGCATATTCTCACCACTCTAAGTCCCTCCATATGCAGTCATAACAACACACACACACACACACACACACACACACACACACACACACACACACACACACACACACACACACACACACACACACACATACATACACACACACACACACACACACACACACACACAGAGAGACAGACCCAGACACACACAGAAAGCCTCCAGAGTGAAGGAGCCATTCCACTTCAACCTTTGCGCTGTCACATTTGGCATGTTTGCCCTCTTTCTCTCCCTGTCTCTCTCCCTCTTTCTCCATCCCTCTCTCTCTCTCTCTCTCTCCCTCCCTCCGCTGGCGTCTTTCGCACGACTCGTTTCTCTCCGAGCGAGCAGCGTCCTGTAAAGCCCGCCTGTCTCCTCGATCGGCCGCCTGGCATTGACGTGTGTGTGCATTAGCGTCGGGAGGCCGCGTTAGCCAAGCCGAGCGTACGCCCCGGCTCAGTGGGCGAGGAGCAGGACGGAGGAGGCGCACACGAGCCGGATGACCACAGGAGAGATATCGCTCTGCTCTCGTTGAACTTTTTTTTTTTTTTTTTTTTGACCGCCGTAGTACACAACTCAGTCTGGTCATCGCGGTCTTTGTGTGTGTGTGTGGGTGGGCAGGGATGGGCAGTATTTCTGATATGTGTCATTTGAATTTGAATTTGAATTTCAAATTCAAAGGAGTATCTTGGAATTTTCATTTTTATTAGGTTGAAGGAAATGGCTTTGTATTTTGTATGAAAATACTTTATTGGTGTTTTTTTTTTGTATTTTAAAAATGCTTCAAGATACTTTCAATGTGACCTCATAAAAGCATGCGAAATGACGCATGCAGCCTTTGACTGTTGTTGACGTATGTCAGGTAGGCAATTTTGAGCAATTTTAGTGCAGCATCAGTCACATCCAACACAACTTTTTAGTCTGCTCTGTCCGATTTATCGTCTAGTTTGAGCAGGCTCATGAGTTGCATGATTAGAAGACGTAATAATCAACGTTCCAGCTCCAGTTCTATCTGGTTCGTTATCTGGCAATTTTTTGTTGCCTGTCTTCCAGTGTGAGCACATCATGCAGTGAGATCCGATTGAAATGCATAACGCCAGTTAACTTACCACATCATGTGACAGAAAAAAAATAGTCCTATGCATTATGTCTTTGGAACAGTATGCATGTTTATAATACAAACACACATTCAGTCAGATCACCCTGCAAGAAGTCGAATTCACCCACTGATTTGAAGTGAGGGGAATATGAAGGAAGGTAATATATTGACTGTATAAGCACTTATTGTACACTTTCAACGTTTACAATACTCTCCACACTACCACCAAAGGGCAAGGCTATTTTGAGAATAGCTATTTATTTTCGCTGTGGCACCAATGCCTGCTGCTAAAAGCTATAAGCCATCTCAGTGCTATGCAAAAAACTCTTCCGGTTAATGTAATTTTGCCCCCTAACGAAAGTTTTGAACTCGTTATCATCCATAAATAGACACTAGCTTGTTCTTAGGCTGTTCCTTTAACACAATCATCTCATTCTCAACTCCAGCAGAGTGTTTATTGTCCCCTACTGGATTGATCAACATTCTTCATCAACAGTGTCTCAGTGGCAGACTTCTGAAAACGTTGCTTGTGCTCAGAGGCATTAAGCTAAAGAGACCCCAACAACGCAGGCCATAGGGCGGACACACACACACACACACACACACACACACACACACTAACTAACTCAATCCCAGTTACTCGCTCACCTATATTCTTGCACACCCAAGTTTGCCTTTTTTTGGTAGAATTTTTGAACTGTGCTGGAATGTCTGAGATGTGATATCCTGTACAGTATGTAGCCTTATTGGTGTTCCATATAGTGTAAATATTTGGGATTTAAAAGGCTGATAGATTTAGTGATTTAATGCATTTTTTCTTTTGTGTTTGGGTCATATCGCTACTACATGTCCAGGCCCTGTACAGCAATCGGGTGTCACGGCACTGAAAAATACCCATGTCTTCCAGCTTTGCTGACCGTGTGATCAATACCTAAAGTATTCCACTGGGAACTGTGTCTGTTTGTGTCACCCGTTCAAGAGCCTGGACAGATGAGCTGTGTGCCTAAATTGATGTCTGAGTGTGTGTAGCACGTCTGGACTGAAGAGGCACCCCAACATCTGTTTACCTGTTGAAGACACACACACACACACACACACACACACACACACACACACACACAAATACAGATAGGTGTGTGAGTGTGTGTGTGTGTGTCTGTGTCTGTGTTTTTCTTTGTGTATGTGTGTGTAAGTGTGTGTTTGTCTTTTTGTGTGTGTGTGTGTGTGTGTGTGTGTGTATGTGTGTGTGGGCGTGTTAGTGTGTGTATGTGGCGTAATTGCCCTCTAGTTGCCATTTACCGCTGCAAATTGCCAGTAATTGTGGCTGAACGTTGCCGTCTTGTTGGTGTCAGGAAGACGCTTTGGCATCACCTCTGCAAATGGCTGTTATGGACGTGGCTTCCTCCTCTCGGCCTTATCTGTTGCATTTAAACCAAACCACCTTTGTCTCCTGGGTCTCTCTCCTCCCTCCGTCCCCAGCAGCCCTGTCATATCATACTGCAGCGCTTGTCAGGCGTGCTCATGGCGTTAAAATAGCAAACCATTTTGAGCGCATTCAAAATGACCTTGCAAACAAACACACACACACAAACAGATAAATACACACACACACACACACACACACACAGAGAGAAATACACATATGCAGACACACACACACACACACACACGCACGCATACATACACACAAATACACACAAATACACACAGCCACACACAAATACACAAACACACAGAAATACACAGAAATAGAGCACTTGCTCTCACTGTCACACACTTGAACACACACACACACACACACACACAGTGGCCTTCCCTTGTGCTCAAGAGCGCTGGTCTAGTTTCAGAGCACTTGTCAGAAGTGGACGCTGGGAGATGAAAGGTAAGCATAGATCACAGCATCCTTCCCCCCTCTTTTAGCCAGGACAAAGAGACCTCTGGCCTCCCATCACGCCTCCTCTCAGCTTCTCACAGGGGCTCTGACCACCTCATTCACTCTTATTTAGCTCCCATTTATATTGGCTCGCACTCTAGGTAGGCCTAGACATCTCAACAACAACACTGTGTTCATGTGTTCTTGGACCCAAACAGTATGATGTCTACCATTATTTGTCTTGGCCACCATTTACAGTACAATACAGTAATTGATCAAAACTATAGGAAAGGTGCATTTTTAAAGATGTATAAATATAATTAGTATGTGCTTCTTACTAATTATACCCCTGACAACAGCATTGCTGCTGCCTTGTTAGCGAGCGTGGCTATCTGTGGAGACATCCTTAGTTTCCTCTCCATAGGAAATGACAGAAGGATAGACCCTTGAGGCAGATGCTAGCAGATTGCTGATGTTCCCAATGAAAACATTATGGCAGCTAATTAATTGTCAAGTCCACTTCATGCTGGTTTAAGTGCTGTGGCGGACCTCATAGGGCACGTTCACTGTTTTGTACACGATACAGTGCTTTATTAAGTTCATTACTCAACTAAATGACTCTATATACAGTAGACTGGAGATTCTATGAAATCCTTAATACTGTGAACAGTGCAACAGGGTCCTTTTGTTAGTCCTGGTACATCATACTGCATTCTCTCCTCACTGCCGAGTTAACTTCCCCGGCTACAGTTTCTAAATGTGCACTTCCTTTAACTTGTTGTTTATTGTGCTTGAATCATCCCTTGACCTATAAATGCCCTGAAACCGTCCAACCTTGTTTGCTCTCTCAGCTGTTGTCATTGGCAGTGTCTGCTTGATCTCTCTCCCCCGCCCCTCCTCAGAACAGAAAAGTTTATCTTTATTTTTAATTTTTTTAACCAAGCTCTGGAAAATCTGCAGCAGACACACTCACAGCCTGTATTTTCTGTTTGTAATCTTGCATGGACACACACACACACACACACACACACACACACACACTCCCTCTTGTGCCTTTTCCCTCTGTGGTTAACTTGATCAGGCCCCTCCTGAAGGATTATAACAAATGACATGCTGGAAAATTACGCTCATCCATCTCCTGCTGCACAGCTCTGGGTCCTGTCTGTCTCGGCAAGAGCCAAGACAGCTCCCCACCACCAAACAATGTACAATACACACACACACACACGCACACACACACACACACACACACACGCGCGCACGCTATGCCCACGCTTCCCTTCTTATCAATCTCACAACTTGACATGTTGAGCTGAGATGAAGGGAGGGAGAGACCTGCTCACCGGTGTCTCAGACGGCTTCAGTGGTCCCCCTGGAGTGCAGCGCAGGCGCTGAAGCACAGGAGCCAGTCTGCTGTGAACACACACCCCACACGCTGCTCCACACAGGCAGGCACGCCTGGCGTAGGGGGAGGGGAGGAGAGTGGAGGTGGAGGTGTGGAGGTGTGGAGGTGGTGGTGGGTGGGGGTTGGGTGCAGGTGAGAGCGCCACATTCATTGGCTTTGTGGAGGCGGCATCCAGCTGTTCTTTCTCTTTCTCTCTCCCTCTATCTCGCTCTTTCTCTCTCCCTTTTGTGTTAGGAGGCACACCACACCACCAGCCCACTCACCCTATCACTCTCTTTCTTTTTTCTTTCTTTCATTCTTTCATGGAGGTGTTTCCACCAACACCACCACCACCACCACCCTCATTGTGTTTTTATCTGATTTTACCGAGACGCAGAGCAGGTTAGCCAGCCGCTGTAGGCCAGGTGCGCAGTAGGAGACGTGTGTGTGTGTGTGTGTGTGTGTGTGTGTGTGTGTGTGTGTTTCGGGGGAGGGAGGGTGGGGTGCGCGTATGTATATATGGTGACAGAGATTGAGGCAGCTGCAGACTGCTCAGCAGCATAATTACAGGTCTGCTCCTCCCGCCTCTCTGTTGCATTTGTTCCGTGGCCGGAGTCAACAAGTGGATGAGGATGCGTGATGAGGATGCGTGATTTCTGGAGAAGGGGAAACTCTCTGAAGGAGGCACACTGTCAATGGCACACAATCAATGGTGGTGGTCAATATATATATAAAGTGCCTTTATGTGAAGTGCCGCCCCAACACTTTTCTGATGTAGCGAATAAGCAGTGGGTGCATTGTCATCATCAGAACGTTACTCAAGGAGTGTGGGAGAGGATATTTAGAGCTGTGCACAGTCACCAGATTTGGCCTGTCCCCTGAATAGTGGGAACCCTCCGGTTTACTGCAATGTCTTGATGACTATGATATTACATTCATTGTAGTGTTTTGTGTGACTCAATAAAAGTATGAAAAACATGAAAAAAATACTTTGTTCCCAGGTTTTGTCTCTGTTTTTGAACTCAATTCAAATTGAATAAAAATGTCTTAATCTGACTGAGCAACCCCTGTCTGTCTCTCCACGAGTTGGATACAGTCCAACAGTGGTAGGATAGTGGACCCCAATGGGCCAGTGCACAGGGTCCAAACATCCCATCGGTTCATTCCTTCATCTGATTGTGAATATGTGTGTGTGTGTGTGTGTGTGTGTGTGTGTGTGTGTGTTACAGACCGAAGTGGTGAAAGGGCCATCTGGTAGTTGGGGCATGACATTCAGGCACGTGGCAGCCAGCGAAGGTGACGCCGTGCACGTGGGCATCGAGACGGTGACCCCAAACTCCCCGGCCGCCTTGGCTGACCTGCAGAGAGGAGACCGGCTCATCGCCATTGGAGGTCAGAATTTCGAGGAATTTAGTCAGTTACCCAAAGAACAGTTCTTTTTTTTTTGTACATGTTTCAGATTTGTTTTGTTATTTTTGTCGATTTTGTCAGTGAATACATTATTTTATTCATTTTGCAGCTTGAATGAATAAATTATTAATTATTAATAATTATTATTAATTATTATAATTATTATAACATCTTGGAGTTCTCTTTCTTACTTTCCAGGATCTTGTTTGATCTAGGTCATGGTACATATAATGTTGATGAGCATGAGTTGGAAGTGTACATTAATCCTGTTCTATCTTGGTCTATCTAGGTGTAAAGGTCACATCGTCTGTCCAGGTCCCGAAGCTCCTGAAGCAGTCTGGCGAGCGCGTGACAGTCCTGTACGAGCGTCCGGTACGCCACCAGTCCCCCAGCGCAGGCGTCGCCACCCCCCAGGACCCGCTGGTCTCGCTGGACGAGGCCGCTCTCCTGCCCCAGCCCACCGGCTACGAGGAGGACCCCGCCACCATCACCACCATGGACATCTCGGAGAGCAAGGACAACGACTCGGAGTTCGAGGAGCTCGTCGTGGAGTCCAAACCGCCCGTGCCGCCGCCGCCCTCGGCCGCCAGCGTGTCGGCGTTGTCGAGCGCGGGCGCGGAGGCCAGGGAGGACTTCCTGCTGAGCGTCAACCAAAGCCCCAAGAGGACGGTGGCCACGCTGGCGTCCAAGCCGCTGGGCACCATCTCGCCCATCCTGAACCGCAAGCTCAACCTGGTGGGGCTCCAGTCCCCGCTCAAGCCCCAGCCCAAAGAGTCGCCCAAGCCCTCGCCCTCGCACAAGATCGCCCTGGAGGCGCCCGCTGCCGCCGCTACTGCTGGTGCCACCACAGCCGCTGGAGGAGGAGGAGACGGGCCGCAGCGGCCCACCGTGCCCCCGCCACCTCCCCCGGCGCGCCCCCCGGTCCCTCCGCGGCCGCACATCAAGGTCACGTCGGTGCCCGAGGCGCAGAGCCAGCCGGACGGCGCCGACGGAGGAGCCCCCGCCGTCGAGAAGAGTCCCGAGAAGAGCCCGTCGGCCGCCGGCAGCAGCAGCGTCTGCGGAAACGGAGACCGGCCTTCCGCCGCCACGGAGAAATCCCCCGTCAGGTCCCCCGAGGCCAAGCCCTCGGCGAAGCCCGCCGAGCCGGACACCGTCTCCGTCACGTCCACCGGCAGCAGCAGCAGGGCCGACGTGTCCAGGGACCGGGCCTCCGAGCCGGCCGGCACCGCGTCCAGCAACCGCGACAGCCTGGACGAGCAGGGCCTGTGGGAGTCCTCGGAGACGGTGTACCGCAAGCGGGCGGCGCGCTGGTCCCGGGCCTCGGTGGTCTTCGAGGTGGACAGCCAGCACCACTTCCTCAACGTGGCGTTCTGGTGCAAGGACCCCTTCAAGCTGGGCTGCCTGCTGTGCCTGGGCCACGCCAGCCTGCGGCTGGACCACGTGGCGCTGGAGTGCCTGTCCACGGCCTCGGCCGAGTACCAGGCCACGTTCCGGCTGGGCGCGCCCGAGCCGCGCGCCAACGTCAGCCGCACGGCGCTGCGCAGCCTCACCACGCACAAGGGCTTCAACGAGAAGCTGTGCTACGGCGACGTCACGCTCAACTTCACCTACCTGGCCGAGGGCGAGCCGGAACCGCCGCCGCCGTGGCACGGCTCCGCGGGTGAGCGGGAGCGGGAGCGCGAGCGGTCCGGCAGCGTCCAGGAGGACGAGCTCCAGGAGCGCGGCGGCGGCGGCGGCGAGCGAGAGCGGGAGCGGATGGAGCTGGCGCCGAGCGACGAGCTGAGCTACGCCGGCATGGGCATGGGCGACATGCGCCACAACTTCCAGGACACGCAGTTCCAGAACCCCACCTACTGCGAGTACTGCAAGCGCAAGGTGTGGACCAAGGCGGCGTCGCAGTGCATGGCGTGCAGCTACGTGTGCCACAAGAAGTGCCAGGACAAGTGCCTCGCCGAGAACCCCTACTGCGTGGCGTCGGGCGCCGACCGGCGCGGCGCCGACCCCGAGGCCAAGTCCACCATCAACCGGGCCACCACGGGCCTCACGCGCCACATCCTCAACACCAGCTCGCGCCTGCTCAGCCTGCGGCAGGTCCCCAAGGCCCGGCTGGCCGAGCAGGTGGCCGACGCGGTGGCGAGCGCGGGTGTGGGCGCGGGGGCGGCGGCGGGCAGCGCAGCCGAGCCCTCGCCCAAGCACACGCCCAACACCTCCGACAACGAGAGCAGCGACACGGAGACGTACGTGGGCGCCAGCCCGTCCAAGCACGCCACCGGCGGCGGCGGCGGCGGCGGCAAGCTGGCGCGCAAGGAAGGCGGGCTCGACGACAGCGTCTTCATCGCCGTCAAGGAGATCGGCCGCGACCTGTACCGCGGCCTGCCCACCGACGAGCGCTCGCAGAAGCTGGAGCTGATGCTGGACAAGCTGCAGCAGGAGATCGACCAGGAGCTGGAGCACAACAACGCCCTGCTGCAGGAGGAGCGCGAGGCCGGCGCGGGGGACGCCCGCCGCAAGGGCCTGCTGACCGCCGCGCTGGCCAAGTCCGGCGAGCGGCTGCAGGCGCTCACGCTGCTCATGATCCACTACCGCGCCGGCATCGAGGACCTGGAGTCGGTGGAGAGCACGTCGCCGTCCGAGCCGCACGGCTTCGCCAAGGCCAAGGGGCTGGAGGGCGTGCTGGAGGAGGACGACGACGCGCTCATGGGCGCCGAGGTTTACGACAGCGACATCTGCAGCCCCATGGACCCCATGGATGACATCACAGACGAGCAGATCTGCGTGGAGGCTCTACCTTAGAGAGGGGAGGGGAGATGCCCCCACCACCCCTTCCTTTGGAGATGAGGCAGGAGAAGGGGGCAGTGATAATAGGTGGAGGTGGTTGTGTCATTGGCTGGGGGGGCTTGTAACTCACTGAAAGAGCTTGTTCAAATGTGTGTGTAGGCTGTTGTTTCATGTGGGCTATGTCCTGTGGACCATGTCAGAAAAGCAGGCCATCAAAAGATATCAATTATTTTTTTAGAACGGAAGAATAGAATCGCCACTGACTGTCCAAAGTAGTCCTTACAATCAATCCAGTTGGTGTCCCCTTCCCCCTGCTGTTGGGTGCCTTTTGGTCGGAGCGGTCAGGCAGTCTGGAGCTGATGTGACAATGACCAGATGTCCTGGTTTTCCACTGCTGTGACATCACGGAAGATCCCCACACCATCATATCACTCGATCAGGTGAACGTTGTGCTCGTTTGTGCGCTCTAGCTGTGAAATCAGATGTTAGCAAGTGAGGACCTGGTGGCCATATTGTGTCGTCTGGTTCAGTGGTGAGTTTACCTTTTAGAGTCAGCCAAGTCCACTATTGTCAGAACCTCTCTTTGGCTTGAGTGAGTAACAAGCCCCCGTAAACCCAGACACACACACACACACACACACACACACACACACATACATACACTCTCACTCACACTCACTCACTCACCCACTCACATGCATCATTTGCAGTATAAGACAACATTAAACAAGAGGAAAGATTGAGAATGTTTACTTATTATTTACTAATATGTTTTCCATGTTCTGTATGTATAAATGCATCATTGTCACTGTTTCTTTTGTCGATTTGTCAGTACTTTTAATTATAGTGTGTTGTAAGCACTCTTTTTTTTTAAATCTTATTTTTTGTTTGTTCTTGTTTTTAACTTTGTCTGCCTCTCTCTCCTTGTCTTTCTCTTTATCTGTCAATGAAGCTGCAAGGGAAAACACTTTTAGGATTATTTAAGGGGTTATAAGTACTTATTACACTTATTATTTTGGGGGGACCATTGGTTCACTTGTCTCTTATATATTTATCATTAAGGCCAAAATGGATATGGTAGTATGTGATCATGAAGCCATTGTGATATTTATGTTTGTTAGGTTTTTTTTTGTCTGTTACATGTTTTGGATGTGTGTGTGTGTGTGTGTGTTTGTGTGTGTGTATGAAAACAAATGAAAATCACAAACCAATATTGATTATTTATTTACTTTATTAATAATAAATTCATTCTTTCTTTTTGCCACCCCTTTGTTCTTGTTAGTCTGGTTCCTCCTGGTTGGAGTCTCTTATTATTTGGCCTCCTTAAGCTTTTCCCCTGTGAGGAGAAAAGGACTCATTCTCCATGTCCATCATTTTGAAAATGCAGTGACTTTAAATTGTCCTTTGCATATGGACTTCCATTTCAAGCTAGATTTCTAGCATCGTGCTAATCTCTTATAAGAGTACACACACACACACACACACACACACACACACACACACACACACACACACACACATACACACACACACATCTACACAGATGCCCGAATTAATTAAGGTTTTTGATTTTGTGTTCAGTAATGGAGTGCAATTATGCACTTTTTTTGCGCCTTGAAAAATGAATGAATGTACTTTCTTCAGTATATGTTACTGGCACAACAACCCACTCCAATACACAAATTAAAACAAGCAAATAAATAAACATCGGTCTGCTGGACAGCAAGCTTCCCTGCGCGTATTAGTCCATACTACAGGGGCACAGCTTCACCTAAAAGCTTGATATATTGAGCCAGCCTGATACACTTAATGTGGGTTGAATTTGATGCTAGAGTATATTCCGACTCCTATGACCACTAAAGTCAAATCCTAACAGTCTGGCCTGGCCTCTGAAGGCATAATCACTTGGCCCTGATGCGTCTAGACGTCTAGAGTCAGATGTTGCCTGTCTACATGTAGTTTATTCAGAGAGTGGTATGCCCTGAGCTGCCACACAATATCTTCTCCCATATTACTGTGCCATTGAAAAGGAGAGATCAAGAAGGGCTGTGGCCCTTTGCCTGTAAAATGGTGGCGGTGGGAGGCAGAATACAAATATTCGGCTGCCTGAAAAAACGTCTTTCCTTTCTCCCTTACAGTCCTCTCTTCTGCTGCACAAGCGTGTGTGTGTGTTTGTGTGTGTGTGTGTGACTGCGTGTGCGTGTGTGACTTGAGTCAGGCCCTCTGAAGAGATGTCACTTTGTTGTTTAGTGCATGACCAGGTGCTTTGGGGTTGGCTGGCTGTGGGGAGGGAATCGGGGGAGGCAAAGCGCTCCCAGCGTTTCCACTGTCCACATGTCGCTGACACGTCGCTTCGCAAGAGTGCTGTGCTCATGCAGCTGCTACTGTGCTCTATAAACTCCTCTTTTTCCACCCTCTTTCACTTCTTTTGCTGGGGTTTTCATTTCTTGATCAGTTCTTGACTCTTTTGTGTGATTGATTTCACTGGTTGTCCACTATTGTGTGGGGGACACTGGGGCTTTTAAATGGTTTCATTTTGTTTTAAGTTCTCTCACGGTGTGTTTTCTTTGTCTCCTCCCTTCTCTGACTAAATCAGCCAGTCAGAACATTCAAAACCTCACCTGAAGTAACGACTGGATCTGTTAACTGTCTTCTGTTCATTCTTTGTTTGTTTGTTTGTTTGTGTGTTGCTTCTGCTGCTGCTCCTTGTCGCTCTGACTCTGTGTTCCTGGACAAAAAAAAAAAAAATCCAACAGTGCGTCTGTGTGCTCTCTGTCCCTCCCCTCAGTCCAAGTTTCTGAAGTATACTAAATGGCGTCGGCCATCTTCAACCACACGTGTGTGTCCTACAGTACAAACATGAACAGGCTGTAAATGTAATGCTCTTGTACATAGCTTTGAGGAAAAACTGGCTCACCATTGCTCCTAAGCCTCACTCTGAGCTATCTTCAGTTCCTGTGTATGGGTCAGTATGGTATTTGAGATTTATTTTTATTTTTTTCTCTGTCTCTTGGCTTATTGTACATACAGACCTTTCTTTTTTTTTATTTAGTCCCCCCCCCCAGAACAGCTGCTGAAGAACTGTCCAGCGTCATAATGTGCTGCAAGTCCTTTTCGCACTAACATATCATATTTGCTTATGCACTTGAAATAAAGGTTATTATTTAAAAACAACCACAGAAACTGGTTATTTTTTTTTTACATGCAATGGACCAATACAAATGGATCAATAAGAGAGTATATGCAGCCTAATATCAACACACTGGGGCATAACAGGACAAAAACAGATGTGGATGTTCTGAAAAAAAAAGACCCCATACATGTCCAGTGTTGTTTGACAACAACACGTCATGCGGAAGTTAATCTGAAGTGGGTTGGAAAAAAAATATACGCGTTTCATATGTAGATTGGAAAGGTTCGTCTATCCCAGCTGTCATTCATCTGGTATCTTCCACCCAATCAAATTATTTTACTTTCATCCAATGTAGAAAATTCTAGACATGTCTAATTATGAAAATGTTGGCTATTAAATAGAAATGCTCACCAGTCAGCTTTGACTATAGTGACTGAAAATGCTTTCTAGTTGGGACCCTCACATTCTTGACAACTGTATTGGCAATATGATGGTTACTGGAAATGAATTTATTTCCAAGACCACATCCATCCTTATGCAGACCTGCTTGTGTTTTTGTGACTGGTGTATTGATTGTTTCTTTGTCCCCTTAAGATTAGCTTGTTTCCCCCCATTAACACCTGCCTGGTCATTTAGAGATCAATACAACTAATCAATAAACCTGAATGACCATCTGCAAAACTGATCAATACGCTTGATCCTGTTAGAGTGAACATTAACAGTGAGTGAATTATTTCAACACCAACGTAATATATCACTGGTCATTGTTCCTTTTATAAATCTTAACATACAATTATTATAAAGAGAAATGTCTGCCCAGTATAGCCTCCCTGTAACACTTCACAAGACATATGGATACATACATGTGACACTGTGAGTCGTTTTGGATAAAAGTATCTCCTAAGTAACGCATATAAACGTAAAACACTTTCCTATATAAAACAGCAAAAAGCCTACAAAATAATAAAAAGTCATAGAAATGAATTAAGTTGTGTGTAGGCATGTGGCTCAGACTGACTGACTTGGCATAAAACTATTCAATTGGAGTTAAAAGGACATGGTGAAGGAAAACCCTTAACACCATAAGGATTTCTTTCATAGAAGTAAAAAAAAAACAGATTGACCTCCATTTGGGAACAACATTTATTTTCGTTTTTTTTCGTTTTTTTTTTTTCAATCCTGTACTGACACTGAATTCACAGTCATCACACGCCTGAGGCCTTCCACAGACTGCCAAAGGCTCATCTGGTGGAAATATCCACATTTGTTTGTACCAGTAACAATAGTTTATATCTGATATAATTGACACACATAAACCGAAGACATACAAGGGTCTAAAGGCACACGCACCATCACCAGCAAACACACACACGCATACACATCGTGCATGTCGCACACTTAGAATATACAAAACATATAACAAAAAATATATATGTATACCAATTTCCACAATATATTTTCATATTATCTGTTGACAGGATGTCAGGTTCAGAAAACCTCCTCTATGTATACTATGCAATCATATTTCAAACACTTAAACTGAACTTTTCTGACAATGCCATCATTGGTCAGACTCAATGGCTGTTGAAGGTGAGGTGTATGGTCCAAACAGTTCACTTCAGAAAAGTGACATGTCAGATAATTATGCTTCCTCTACCAAATACGTAAATAAATATTTTTATTTAGTTTGAACAAATGTAACAATAACCACTAACTGCTGTTTTGAAGAAAAAATTCATATGTGCTTCTGTTGAAGGGTAAGACCTCTTAAGACACACAAAGTACTTGGTATCTACACAGATCACAAAATTGTTTTTTTTTTAAAGGAGAAGTCAGAATTTGACTTGTACTCATTGCCTTAGTGTTGTGATAGACTTTACTAAAACAGCATTAACTCATCAGTGAAGTGTATGAGCTTTGTGCAACACCAAGTTTTTCTGTGAGGTTGTTCATAAACACACAAGTATCTTTTGCCATAGCAATGTGTGGTCTGATGAAGTCATAGATGTAGACAGATACAGTAGTCTGTAACAGATACAAAAACGGGTGCACAGGACTAGTCTATAATGCCATTGCTAAGTATGCTTCACACTTCTTAGCAAAGAGAGTGAGAGTAAAAGATGGTGTTTGAATAACTGACACATATTAGAGCCTACAGTAGGTTGTTCTGAATGAAGACTGACTTTACATGACTTGAAACCTTAGACCTAGAGATCTGATAAGTGGTTAAGTTTTCTATAAGGCACAGGTGGACCCTCACCATCTGGTCTGGTTTACTTACAAAGCCATTTGAGTTTAGGTGAACACTGCAAATGCTCTGAACCTGCATCACACAATTACCATCTAGCAAATAGGACCGAGATAACATATCAAGTTTACAACCTGTGTCCACACATTCACGTGATGTGGGAATGTTTTTCATTTATCAATAGTCACAGAATAGTCTATCACTGGTACCTTCACCGATTCGAGAGAGGGCAAGAACATTTTCACAAAATGTTAAGGTAGTTTGGCACATTAAATGTATCTTGTTCAACCCCTATAGTTGATTCTGTAATGCCATCATCATGGCAGTTAAAGGTGCTCTAAGCGATGTTGGGTAATGTCAGTAGCTCGCTACAGTAGCTCGCTTTTTTACAGTAGGCTATATTCAGGGCACAGGCAACTAGCGGATGGTGAGGTGATGTTTGCTGTATGTGACAAAAAAAAAATGTTTTAGCTTAGAGACCATATAACATTGCTTAGAGCACCTTTAATAATGAATATCTAGAGCAAATGTGTTAAGTTCATAACAAAGGGAGTTGTATAGCCTATATGTTGAGGACAAAATGAGCAAAAATATTTACTGACACAAACTTCCCTTCTAAATAGAGTTTCCTGTTTCATGTATTTATAGAACTAACTGAGTTCTGTATCCAATACATGACAATGGCTTCCTTGAACATCATTTAATCTACTGTAAGACATGTTTGGTCCCATCACTGGTACTGATAACATGACATACTGTATTGAATCAGCACACACTGCTAATTGCTGCTGACCAGATATCATTTTTCACAACATGGTTATGATGTGATTTATCTTATGTCTTATGAAGGAAGGATGAAGGAAAGTTTGTGTCAATTTGTCACTAAATTTGAATCAATATTTTACATTATTACATTTGTAATAGCATTCCAATCATACAGGTGTATACTTTCTCAACTGTACGTAGCGTGGTTGTTTATCTTATATTGTATATTTGGACAGTGATTAACACAGCTACAAGACTGCAGACACTACAATTAGTTAAGACAGAAAGAAATGCCATGATTCTATGGCTTTAAACAGACTCATTTGTCACTTCCCCCATACATGTAAAACAATTTACCAAAATATACCGTCTCTATGTACAAGAAATTAAGTTTGAGTCTATGTGTAATGGTCAAAAAATGCTCAAGTTTCTTAAAACTCATCCACTTCATTTTATCAATGAAGGTCAGGATCTGAACTCATGTCATGGATTGGGATTGTGCTGTTTTAAAAATAATACACATAGACTACTATGAAGGGAAACAACTGCTCTCTATGGCTTAATTTAGTAAGCAGCCCTTACAAATAGTTATACCCAAGGCTGTTTCATAATCCATCCATGACTACATAACTCTTGAAATGTTTTCCATATATGAATTGGCTGATATACTGGTACTGAAAAGATAATTAATTTCTTCATCTCCATTGTCCATCGCTAACAGATAAAACATCTGCAAATGCCTAAATGTAAACATCTGGAATAGTCACCACAATCTCATCTTTGAAATTTCATACGGATTATGTACCTAATCTTTGAAAAAAAAGCCAGACTTCAGGAAGATTTATAAACACACCTATTGTCTATTGTAGCCTAAATGGGGAATAAAACATACAAAAAACTTTTGAAGATAAGTAATTTAAAAAACAATTACGAACCAACACATATAAATGCATGAATTGACAGCTTTCATAGAAGAAGCTCACCAGCCCAAGCTGCATTAAAGTGCCTTGGCTTACAAATCAGACTCAGTAGCTGTCAATACTGTCACTGGAATGAGCCCATCATATTTTGACCTTTAATGACCTCCACAGGGTCAATGATTGACCATTAACGTCCTATAAGGGAAACCCTGTTTAAACTCAGACCCTGTTTCACCTCATCCTCCATTCTGTTTTGGTAAGGCTGTTGGCTACAGCAGCGATTCCTGCAAATTGCTCTTTTGTAAGCCGTTTGGGGCAAGAACAAGAAAGCCTTTTGCTTGTTTCCCTTTTGTGTGACAGTGACAGTGACAGCCCGCAGGCATTCCCATTCCCGTAGATTTTTAACTTTGTGATTTTGTTTGGCTTCCTTTTTTTTCTCAGTTTTTATACAACAAAATAGATACTCTTGAAGGTCATCATGTGCATGCTGGACAAAGACTGGCTACTCATCACTCTCAGTTTCGAAGTCGTCACCCATCTGATAGCTTGTGCCCTGCATAGAATATGAGCGTGTCTTCATCGAGCAATTGGAGTCCATGAGAATGGCCTGGAAAACAAGTAGCTGTTTTTAGTGGAGAGCAATTTATATATCCTAGCAATACTCTTAGTCAGAGCCATTGACACAAAATGTAAAACATACAAAGGCCAACTACATAAATAGATAGGCATATACTGTACATACACAGTAATCACTCAAGCACTTGATTTGTTTCAGCCCTATAACAATATTTTTTAGACATCTTGTTAAGAATAATTAATTTACAACATTCATTAATTTGGCAGAGCAATGCAACTTCTAGCAACATAATTAACATTTGAGCTATAGAGCCTCAGCTACAGCAATATAATAACATTTAAGCTACAGTGCAGAGGAGACTAGGAATTACCACTGAATCTGTTAATACTAGTACTACTGTAGAGGAAAGGACTACCTACATTTTAGTACTAAAAATAGGTAGTGTAGTACTAGTCTAAGTATGGTAGGAGGAGAAGTGGTAGAGAAGGTAGATGTGGGAAGAGAGGGAAGTGGAGAGGAAGGAGGTAGAGGAGAGAAGAGCATGGTAAGTGCATATCAGGTGTGTGAGGTTGTCAGAAGCACTTGGAGAAGTAGTATTCTTGGAACAGTAGAGTCTTCAAGAGTTTTTTGAGGACAGACAGGAATGCCCCTGCTCTGGTGGGACATTACAGATCGTTCCACCATTGGGGGACCTCAGATGAAAAAAGTCTGCATCGTTTTGATTGTGGGGGCAGCAGTGCCAGACAACGTTCTTTGGAAACTTTGAAACTAAGTTTCATGCCACCATGGTAGATGTAAGACAGAGGGAGTCCGTTTTGATGTTGATGTTGTGATGTATGGCTTGTAGTTTAGTCTTAGAGAGGTGAGCTGGAGGTGATGTTCTTTCATCCAAGCAGATATGTCAGAGAGACAGTCCTAGACCTGTGCTGAGACTGTGGCCCCATCAAGCGGGAAGGATAGCTGTAGTTATCCGTGTAGCAGTGATAGGATAGATCATGTGAGTGGATGATTGGGCCCAATAAGGTAGTGTACACAGCAAAAAGAAGGGGCTCAGCACTGAGCCTTGAGGCACCTCTGTGGCAATGCAGTGAGATGTGGACATGTGTCCTAGACATTAGACATTAAACGAATGCCCAGTGAAGTAAGATTTAAACTAGGAATACATTTTGCCTGTAATGCCCATGTTTGAGAGTATGGATAGTAAGATGCAGTGGTTGACTGTGTCAAAAGCAGCTGATAGGTCAAGCAAGATGAGAACTGAGGAGTTGCTGCTCTGGCAGATTTGAAAACTTCTGTCACAGACAAGAGAGCCGTTTCAGTGGTCACTTTTAAAGTCAGACTGTATAGGATCAAGGAAGAAATTCTGTAAGAGACATTCTGTGATTTGTTTGGAAGCTGCCCTGGAATCTGAGAGGAAAGGTAGGAGTGAGACCGGGCAACAGTTCTCCACCTGGTGCTGGTGGAGGAGGTAGAGGAGGAGTGGAGGAGGAGGCTTTCCAGCAGTAAGACTGGGTGAGAAGGAGGACAGTGATGACTGGTAATTTGAAAGATGAGGTGTATGAGTTTTGTGCCATTTCCTCTCAGCAGCTCTGAGGCCAGTAAGCAGAGTTAGGAAGGTATCGTTCAACCATATAGGGGTGTGACTGATTAGGTTGAGCAGGTCTGGTGGGTAGAGTGCACAGGCTCTTGCGGAAGTTGCATGGAAAGGAGATTATGGGTGGAGGAACAGAGGACTGTTTAGAGTGAGAATGAAATCAAGCTCACTGCCTGCTTTGTGAGTTGGAGGAGTGTGGACCCCATTGTAGTTTAAAGGAATGTATGAAGGACAACAAGTCCACAGAGTCTAGATTATCTACAGTAAGTGGATGTTCCTGTCACTGAGGAGTCGAGGACAAGCATGGGACAGTCATTCTTAGGGACGGAGGAGAGCAGGGTATAAAGCTCATCAAGGAAAATGCCCAGTTGTCCCAGTGGACAGTGAATATCACACATTTTTTGACCGGATCTGTTACAACGATGGCATGGCACTCCAGACTGGTGGGAAAGTGTGTTGATGGAAAGTGTAGCTGAGGTGGCATTGTTTTCCAGGTTAATTGCAAGTCTCAGTGAGAACCAAGAGATCCAAAGGCAAATGGTTAGTTTAGGCCCCAGAGTGATCAAGAAAGGCATTGCCAGGAGATGAGGGAATGAGTAAGATTGACACCATACCCAGACAATCGGAAATAAATGGATTGGCCACTTGAATTCAGATGCCGACAACACCAGAAGCTTGAAGAACACCAGAGTTTCACCAGCAGATTGAATTTAGCAGTAAAACTGACTTTGCAGAGACTTTTCCAGCACTTTCAGTTGTGTCCTCAGTGTTTATTTAGGAGTGTCTTAGCAGACACTTAAGGCTCCTTTGAGAAGCTTTTCAATGGGTGCCTCTCCTTCGTCTTTTATACATCCTCCCATCCTTCCTCGGTCCTCGTCCTCACCGATCTACATAAAGAATGATGGGGCAGCAACAATGGGATAGTCTGTTAGTTATAGATCAGTGGGACCGAGCCTGGAGGACCAAGCATCAAGGATCGAGGAGAGATGTTGAGAGGCACCCAATGTTTTCAAGCACTGTAGTTCAGTTTTAAACTACAGCTTTTAGTGAAGTCCCGCCCCCAGAATGTTAAAGACAGGAATTGCTAGGAGATGATGGAAGAGGGAGATTCAAACCGTCATCCCAGACAATCAGAAATCAGTGGATTGACCAGTTGGATGGATGCCAGCAAGCAGCACTAGAAGACCACCACGTTTCACCCAGCAGATTGAATTTAGCAGTAAAACTTACTTTTTAGAGACTTTTTCAGCACTTTCAGTCCTCACTCTTCTTTAAGTTCTTTAAGTGCATAATCAATAAATCAGAGATTCAGAATCCTATCAATCACTCATGTATGACTTTATATGGTTATGTTTTCTCTGAATATGTCATGATGAAATAGGCTAAGAATCAGTTTGCTCAGGTAAATGTGATCTCGCTGATGGTAGTCGCTAAAATATGTTTCTGTTTGTTGAATCAATACGGCAATATGACAGTGGGAAATTTGAATAGGCTCCATATCAAACTCCATCAACAGCTATTTCATTAGCAGCACTGGGAGTCTCCCCTGGACCAAGCTGTACTGTCCTATTGTCATCAGTTGACAAACATTCACAACTGATCTTTGGGAGGGACATCCTCTGCCCGATGAGTAAGATTATCTATTTTAGCATGGCCCCCATCGTCAGCAAAAATAAATCAACTGGAATGAGCCGATTGAGGAACAACTGAGTGATACAGATTCAGCTTTAACATGTGGACCATAAATAAACCACAAACCCTAAACCTTTCAAGCAATAAGTGCCTGAGATCAGTATTTTGCATCAATTGGTAATCCATACCTCTTTAACCTGTGTAATCCCTCATGGGGCCGTAGGCCTACACAAGATGCATATTATGATTCTACGTGTGATTCTATTCATTATTCTGGTCACGTCTCGCAAACTCAAAGAGGTGGGAGAGGGTCTAGTCAATACAATGCAAAAAAGGTGAGCAGCCATGGCGATAAATATGTGGACATGCATGTTGCCATTTTACGCTAAATGGAGATAAATCTCTGATGCCTTGTTACAGTAGTTGCTATTAGCTTGTTTGATGAACCTTTAATGCTGTAATATGACAAATATTTCCGAGTTTATATAGCCTAATACACAGCCAATTCTCTTACTAATTTGACAGCTATCTGTATGTTATGAGGAGTGTACATTCTATTTCTGTGGCCAATTCTATTATGTCTGCTTTTCAGTTTTACAAACGTTAGAGACGTTTAAACAAACTTGAAGAAAACAACTGTGATTCAGTTGTTCATTGAAGTGGAATTTGAATTTGAACACATTCTGTGCTGCTGACTGTTTGTTTAACTGGACAGCAGTTCAACACTTTGTGGTGAGAACGAACAATGGCAATCAAGTCACACTGCATACACATGACAGCTTAGCCATTGCCCAGGGCCCAAATAGGACTATACACACACAAAGCCATTTGATTTTTGCTGCACTTTACCATTTTTTCCTCTCTGGCAGGGGGACTTCTGAGGAAGAAACAGAGCGGGGCGAAAAGAATGTCGATGACCCCAATTATGACCATGAGAGCAGGGAAACCGATGCTCCGAGCGATGGCTCCACCAGCCGAGGGGCCTGTGGAGAGGGAGATGCAAACACACACACACACACACACACACACAGACACACAGACACACACACACACAGAGTGAGAGACATATAGAGAGAGAGGGAGAGAGAAGAAGAAGAAGAAGAGGAAGACGAAGAAAATGTATGAAAGAGTCAGATTAAGGTTTTTCAGACATGCACAAAAGGTTCAGAGTCCTCCTTACTAGAATGGTTCGATAAGGGAAATTCAGAAATCTACTACTGGAAAAAGATGCAACACAAACATACCTAATGCAAACCCCATGCAGAACGCCACATCAGCGATGGCATACACACTCCCATAAACAGAGACATGGCGCAGGTCTACCAGGTACCCCATGATGGGCATCATAGAGGAGTCCACCATCCCTGAAAGAAAGCACATGGAAAATGGAACCACAATGAATGGACTGGAGACTGGAGATATTTTAACATCTTCAGAATTTATTGGCTAACTGATCACACACCAGAGAACTGTGCATTGCATAATCTATTGTATACCGTATGGTAGTGGATACATAGTAGTGGATGTTATATTTTTACATATGGTATATGTTTGCGATATTTTTACATAATAATACCAGTTGAGATTACATTAACAACACTAACCGATGGCAAATCCCACTCCGAAGTTTGGAAGAATTAGTCCATAGATGTCTTTGGCCAAAGGCACCTATCAGAAGTAATGTGAAAATGGGGTTTAAATGTTCACATCATTATTCTGTCATTATTAAACTGTAATAGAAGTCATTAGCAGCATAGTTATTGAGCACAGATGACTACAGATCCATAACGGCAGGTTGGGATCAGAGTCTATTCAGACAGACCACATAGTTCCTGTCTCATGAGAACCATTTCACCAGATCACCCATCAGGATGCCTGATTTAGAGACCTAATAGCAAGCCATGTGTGGCTTGGTAGCTGACTGTGGTCATGAGACGCCTGGAGCACAGATTGTGTGAGTGATGTATGCTGACAGCCTCAATGGATAAGAGCTAATGTGAACTTAGGAGAACTAGCGCGATGGAGAAGAAAGGGAGAAAGGGGGAAAGGGGAGGAGGTGGAATGCTTAGCTACTGTACACTGAACTAGTCACAAGGGGAGAGGTAAGGCAGGTTTTAATCTCTGGGAATAGGCACACTGTTCTCACAGTGTCTCTGTCTCTTTCTGAATGGCGGGATGAGGGCTAGATCAAGGCCAAATCAGGGCCGAAGTCAGCCACTGCCTGGGCTCCATCCATATGGGGAGTCTCACAGATCTGACGAAACATTGTTCTGTGAGAGCACGGACCTCCTGCTAAACTAGCCACGGCACTGTGTCGGGGCTACTGTTCTCACACACTGGTTACTGCACACTTAGACTCCCTCTCTCCACATCCTCCCATAGTTGTAGCAAAACCAATTAGCCCCACTCCCATCATAACAACGCTAACTATAATAGAATTACGCAATGTTTTGTTTGAGCCCATCTTCTACAAGGGCTTCACATGCTCCATATATTGTATATCATGTAACTGCCCTCAATAGCTCCAAAGTAAATTGGGCAAGCATATAAAAACTGCATTTAGAGACAACGTGTATGAATGTGATCAAACAATTTTAAAGTACTTACACAAAGAATACTGATCCCAACTAGAAGCATCCCAATAAGAGCGCAGAGCCATCTGCAGCAGGAGAGGAGAGACAACACACAGGACAACAGCAATTAAAACAAGATACACACGGTCAGTCTCCAGTTCAACTCAGACCCCCAGAGACAACCAATCACCTCAATGTGGACAATGCTCCACCAAAGTCTCTAATTAGTGATAATTAATGTTTTGGAAAGGGTAGACAATGTGGTAATATTGTATTTGTATCTAAAATGTGGCTTAGTAACAATTCACTATTGGGTTTTTGGTTTTAGGCTTTACTTTGGCTAACACGAAAAGATGTGGTATGAATTTCATAGCGTTAAGCGAGATCCTCAAAGCAGCGTAGCTCAAAGCTTCATAAATTCAAACCTGCACAAACATCATCCACAGCATTTAATAATAATACAAAAAAAATACCAATAACAAAGCTCAAACGAGTTTCATTTTGAGGTGGTGAATGACAGCGGAAACAGATAACGGAGGAGACAGATAAGAGTAACAAAGAGAAAGAGCACACACAGTCATTTCCCTCCATACCTGCCCATTTTGTGTGCCATAACACCAAAGATGTGAGTGCCTATGAGGTACGAGATACTGGCAGGGATGAACGCGACACCTGAGGGATAAAAGAAGGGAAGAAAATAAGAGGAGGAAGGGAGAGAAATATGGATGATAGAAAAAGTGACGGGGTAGGTAAAAGGAAAAGGATGAGAGAGAGGGATGGAGAGAGAGAGAGAAGGAGAGCATTCAGATAACAGTGAGTATTATCAGTCTCTATCTGTGCGCTGCTGGTCCCCTTTTCCAGACGTACTAATGAAGCCTGGGCACTCCTCTCGTCTCAGAATGACACCCTAATATCCTGTCATCCTCCCATCTCTCCGCTCCATCTCCCGT
Source organism: Sardina pilchardus (assembly GCF_963854185.1). NCBI lineage: Eukaryota > Metazoa > Chordata > Actinopteri > Clupeiformes > Clupeidae > Sardina > Sardina pilchardus. Next base: position 17,954,944 of record NC_085011.1, read on the forward strand.
CTTCTGTCTCTCTCTCACTCTCTCTCATTCTCGCCTTTTCTCTCTCTCTCTCTCTCTCTCTTTTGTTTCCTTAGCAAAACAGAGGGTGGACAATGCAGCACACATACAGTATGTTGGGGGTCCAAGTGGTTCATCTTTTTCCCTATATACTCTCTAATCCACGACACACACACAATAGCATTATATATGTACAGCATATAATAGAGAGGGAGACGTCAGGTCCAGACTCAGCCATTATGTTTACAGCTAAGGTCAGCATTACAAATCAAATGTGAGGAAAGCAGGAAACCTCTAAAGATGCTTATTCATACTCTACCGAGTTGCCATTTCCTTGGGCACATGGTCTCCATCATCCAAATAGGCAGAGCCGGCTCCAACATGGCAATGGCCATATTAGCAAAACAAATGGAACCTAGAGGGCAATGGGCAGACAGAAAGAAGGGGTGATTATTTTGTGCATAAGCAGAGGTGTGGATCTATCTATCTATCCACCATCTATCAATTCACACATTTCTTTTCTCTTTCTTTCTTTCATGTCTTTTTGTTCTACTATTCCTCTCTCTCTCTCTCTCTCTCTCTCTCTCAAACACACACACACACACACACCACTGCATAATACCCTATATTAGCCAGGCATTTGGTTGACAGATGGGTAATTGGAGTGGTTGGCTGCCTCAGTGACACAAAGATGCTTTTCCTTAGCTCTTCAGCCACTCTTCAGCTACTCTTTGCTTGAGATGACACCCCCCTTACACACACACACACACACACACACACACACACACACACACACACAGAAAGTGAAAGAGAGAGAGAGAGAAAGAGAGACATGATATCTCCCTGATATGATTTTGAATTACTGTGCGTCACCTAAAGTTAGTGAGCTGTATATGTATATAATTATATATATATATATGTATGGCTTTTTAATTATATATGCCCAGGTCTGAGTCCTTGTAAAACACTCCAAACATAAAACAGGATATTCAGATCAGTTCTTCTTGCAGCCCATTGAGCTCTCTCTCAGGCATGCATAATGCCCCTTTGATCCCCTCTTCTTTTGAGGAGAATTTTCAAAAGGGCAAAATGGCCACCATACTAAATAGATCGCAGCGATTTACAAACGGGCAGTTTCCTTACCTGCAGCGATCAGAATGTAGGGGTCCTTCATGAGTGTGAGGAGTGGAGTGCCTTGCTGACTCTGTAAAGGTTGGAGAAGACCACCAATATGATGTGTAAATTATCATTAGAAGATATCTCTTTCTATCTTTTTTCTTTTTATCTATCTCTCTTCACATCTTCATGGAATTCATTAAGTTGTAAAAAGCACGCAAGCCTTTCGATATACAAACATATAACAATAAATAGCTATAAACACCTAAAGACTGCGTCACTCGACACAGACATCCCTCAGCTTGCATCACAGAAGGTGTAACATGGGCCTTATTTAGTGCTCTTCAAAAACAATGTGCTCAAAAGGCCCTTCAAACAACACAGACACACACACACACACACACACACACACACTCAGCATTGAGACAGATCCACACGAGGCCATCAGCCATCCACATGCAGAGACAGCTCGTAATTACCCTCACAGGCTACAATCGCAATCCTTCTCCCCCACCCTGCACTCCAGCCAGCTTCCTCATTGAGGGAAGTGTCACGGCAAAAGAAAGCCGTGACACTTTTTGTCGTCACTACCTTCCATCCTTTTGTGGACGCCTGAATCTAATTAAAAGCGGGGGAGGCCTCCACTAATGACCGGGGGGGGGGGGGGGGGGGTCGGAACAATGACACCGTGTCAATCATAATCCCACTCTGTTTGTTTTGATCAGTAACCACCACCTCCTTGTGTTGGCAACCACCCTCTACAGTCTGGTCTAGCTCCTCTGCACACACTCCCTGTGTGTTTGGTGGTTTAACGATCTGGCGTGTTGTGTGAACAAGCAAGCTTGTTTGAGCGTCTTCGTAAATATCGCTGCCTTAGTGTGTCAGACGTGGATTTTCCTGCAGCGAGCGGCAGGCTTGCCCTTAAGTCCTCGCCCCTGAGGAGCGTCTCGAGTGTTCGACCGACCCGAGCTCTCCGGCTCTGATGACCACAAGCTCTGGCCGAGCCATTGGAGAGTGCTGGGTGGAGGCAGGCACTTAAGGAAGATGCAGAATTAGAATTAGAATGTGATGGCCACAGACACAGCGGGCCCCTTTGAGTTTGTGCACAGGATGACAAGCAGTGTCATACACACACACACACACACACACACACACACACTCTCTCTCTCTCTCTCTCTCTTACTCACACACCCACACACATACAGAAAGAGAGCGACAGAGAGATGGACACACACACACACACACACACACACACACACACAATCACACACAAACAATGCCATGTGTTTTTCTCATTGCCACTGTCATATCCAGAGAGACTGATAGATATCATCCCTCATAGATCAAAGTCATGAGGCCTCTGATAGAGATCTCCATCCCACAGCTGCACTTCCTCTGAGTCATCTTAAAGCACCATCACAGAGGGCTGCTCCATTGACACGGCTTTCCTATTACAGTCTTCCGACGCACTCCCACGTTTGTGTATATCACACAGGAGCTACAGCTCTCCGTGTTTGGCCTTTTATTTCTCCAATGTCTCAGAAGTACACTATTTAATATGCATGCTTCATCAAGTAGTTAGTTTTCCTTTTTGCTTTCATATTTCCAAACTTGATTATATTTTTGAATCATGAATGAATACCATTCACATAGGCCAATTATATTGACTGTCTTAGACAAACCCTCTGCCATGAGAGAGAGAAGTGTTCTGTCCCTCTGATTAATCTCTGGGGGGGGGGGGGGGGGGACTCTAAGCACTCACCTCTGGCTCCACCTTTGAGGGCTGCAGGACAAACAGCTGTAACGCTGTTCAGAGAGAAGAAACATAACGCTCAAGATTGGTTTCTTCATACAGAGTGTATACATAAACACACACACACACACACACACACACACACACACACACACACACACACACAAACACACACACTCACACACACACTCACACACACACACACACACACACAGAAGCATAGCGTCAAACTCACCTCCGTCCAGCACGGCTAGCACAGCCAGGATGAGGAAAGGAGCGGTCTTCCCGACAAACTCGTACATCACGCTCCCAAACGGAGGGCCCACTGTTGGGAAAACAGACACACGAGTCAGGCGCCGGGCTTTGGACCGCCACACCACGCCAGCCATGCTGCACGCTGTCCCATAGTGAAGGCCCACAACAGCAGCTTTAATCAGGCTCATTCACAGTAATGATCCTAATACAATCACCAAAATAATGGGCAATGCAGATAACTGAGTGAGGCTAGTAGGAAAATCATAGTTTTTTTTTTCTGGATAAAACCCTTGTTTCGAGATTTAAATCATTTTTACTTAGATGTCAGTTGATGTGAGACATCAAGTTAAGTTAGTATAAAAGAGTATAAAAGAGTTAGTATAAAAAGACAACCACAACACTCACCCAGTACCCCCATGGCCAATCCTCCAAGAGCTACACCTATGGCATTGCCCCTCTCCTCGTCATCAGTATACACACTCGCCAGCATTCCCATTCCTGTAAAAGACATTTCACACACACACACACACACACACACACACACACACACACACACACACACACACACACACACACACACTTAAGTGACCTCAACATCTAGAAATAATCTATGATAAAACAGTATCAGTGAAGCCTTGTACGCTAAAAAAAATTAAATAAATAAAAATGGCAGTTTAGCTCACCAGCCACTGAGGAGCATGAGGACCCAACTCCCTGCATGGATCTGGCCAGAAACAGCAGAGTGTAGCTCTTTGAGAATGCAAACACTTACACAATAAGACATTAAGAGAAAGAGACAGAAACACACATTATGAAACAATAATGTCCAACAGTCCAACAGTCTATTAGGAGCAAACATATACATTACAATGACACAAGAGACTCCTGACAACTCCTGAACGACAGTTAAAACAGGTAAAATGAGATTCGACAATTCATTTGTATGACGTGACATCCAATCTAATCCACTTTCCTGCAAACAGCAAACATACACACTACACACTGACAGATGATCAAATTTGCTCATGTCCATGTCCATCATTCCTCCAGTGTTCAACAATGCAATTGTTTACATAAAACAGGCCTGGTGACTTCAGTGGAATGGCATGGGGAACATTTTATTTGAGGTTGCAGTTACAGTAACTATTGACACTTGAAACTGCAACATGCTCCTCTCTCTCTCTCTCTCTTTCTCTCTCTCTCTCTCACTCTCTCTCTCTCTGCATAATTAGCCACTGAATGCAGCCTGTATACTAAAAGAGTAGGCTCTTAATTTACTAACACAATCAGGCCAAAAAAAACAAAACAACAATTTTCCCCCTGGTAGCCACACTGCTCATTTTGGGGTTGGGGTGCAGTCAATTTGAAGTTGCTGTTGAAATGACTAAGGACAGGAGGAAATGGTTAGGACCGACTAAAAATCCCCCTTCCACAACTACAAACGTGAGCTCAACACACTGATAATAAGCCCTGATTTAAGTAGTGTGGGACTTGGAAGCCAGTGGCAAGATGGCTGCCCTTCATACAGTGCTGGCTACCACAGTTTGACTATAGCCTCGTCTGATTGGTTGATCATTCTTTTCTTTTTCACATTGCTTAGTGATAGGGCTGCCAACTCAGGCTGGTGTTTTTGACCACATAATATGGTGGCATGTTTCACCATCTGCTGTATTCACCACATAACACACAGTACAGGGGAGCGCTGTTTCACTCATTGTAAAATACTAAATGAGAAATGAGAGCGAGAGAGAGAGAGTGAGAGAGAGTGAGAGAGGGAGAAAGAGAGAAAGAGTAGTAATGATACATGATGTTTTGTCTTCTTTCTTTTACATACTACTTTCACCGTACTACTACTATATGTGCAAAGAAATCCTTTGGCAATACACTTGTATTTTTTGTCATGCCAATTAAAGGTGAAAGGGAGAGAGCGAGAGACAGACAGAGAGAGAGAGAGAGAGAGAGAGAGAGAGAGAGAGAGAGAGAGAGAGAGAGAGAGAGAGACAGAAGCGCAGCACGGAATGGACAAAACAATCAAACAAATTATCTTCATTAAAATTGCAGCTATTGACCGGGAAAAAAAGGACTCCTTGGCCACTGGTAGAAAAGTGTCACTCTGTTACTTGGGCTGGGTTTTCCTATGTTCAGGCACATACAGCATTTATATTTCTGCTATTCATATTTACAGCACAGCTGTACAACAGACACACCAGACCAAGTCTCTACTGCAGCTGAATTATTAATAATAATAATAATAATAATAATAAAAATGATTCAGAAGCCATTAAACACTTTTTGTCAGTGTTGTGGATGCATGAACATGACATTACACAATAACTGAAACTATTGTTTTGCCTTGTAACAAACAATACATGTGGTACACCAAAGGCAATTATTGAAATAATAATAATATAGAGAGAGTACCATTCATTACCATTCAGATATAGTAAATTTCTAAGACTTCAAATTCAACTCGTAGAGTCTGCAAAGTCTATTCATGCCTCAGACTGAAACAACAAGCCCAGAGAAGGTTAGAGCAGAGGTGTCACTAGACTGAAACCTCTACTTGGGCATAGTCCAATCTATTGATAATAACAATAATCTGCTGCCAAAGAGGCAACAGGAACTAGATAAAAACCTTAACTGGTTTACTGGGGCACATTAAAAGGGGTCTGGTGACGCACATGGGTTAGACTTTCACTTACTGATGGTGGAAAGAAACATGATGCAGAAGCCAGCGAACATGGGGATCTGGTAACCGATTCTGAAATGACACAGAGCAAAATGTCAGGTACTGGACAGAATATCCAAATGTACAAGTACTACTTAAAAGTCATAACCAGATAATACTGGACCACCAGTGGATAACTAAATCCATTTCTTCTCATTTCCAATCATTTTTTTTTAATTTCCTATTCAAATTGAAGTTCTGAATCTGCCTTAGACACAGTAAAATGAAAGCTTGTTGGATGTGGCAAGTCCTTCCACTACACATATTCAGAAGTAACAGATGTATGAAAGCCCATAATGGCCACAACAGAAAGAACTACTGATGGCTCTTCTTGAAGCAATGCTACAGTACTGTGGTCAACAACAAACAAACTTTACCAGTCTCCCACAAGACTCGCTTCATCTCACTATTGCTAATGGTAAATGACGTTCAAACTTGAATTAAGTTAAATCCAAAAGGAAACATAGGTAGTCTGGCTATCACCATACTAAGCTAAATCTTTTAAGATTGAACATTAGTCTGGGGAGTCTGCGCTGTGTTCCTACAGCACAAGAAGCATGATCAAATGAGCATATTTCAAATGACTATACAGTACGCTTGGATAGTCCTTCAACCAATCAGACCAACGATCCAGGTGCACCTGGTGGATATAAACCAGTTTGTAATTGGTTCCAGCAAACATGGACTGTGCAGGTTTCCAGTCTGAGCTACAGGGCGAAATCCAACTGCCAGCAGATCAGGCTGGTCTTGCCCTGTCTAAAACATATGTCGGCTAATTATTTGTTAAATGTGCTCATCCTTAACACAAATATGAGCAATCCTTAAGCAAACAATATGAACAGGAAATGTGCCAATAGGCAAAATGAGCGTGTTTTCATTTGAAAAGCAAACAAAAATCTAGTTTTCGTAGACCCTATAGCGATCAAAACATCCTACTATTAAAAAGCAGGATGGAGTCACATCACTTCCGAGTGGACTGGTCACAGTTTTCATTTGAACTTCTAATAAACAGCTTCAAAAACACCATCTAATCAACATCATATCAGATTACCCCATGTGAACAACAAAAAGATACAATGTATCCAGCCGTTGTCACACTGGTGCTTCTGCAGTCTGCCAAACCCAGGCAACAACACAGGAAAGATGTTTCTTTTTGGTTGATTAGCTTTATGTCATCTTCTCATGGGGGAGACCACAGAGCTGTAGCCTGGTTTAAATTGCAGGGCAGTTTTGGGCTCAGCTCAAGCAGAAACAGAACATAGTGCTGCAGCATTGTACAGAGACAAATCTCTTCAACATTCTCTCTGAATCCACACATGACCAACAGAATACTATATTCACACTACATGGAGATGAAATAATAATACCCCCCCCCCCCCACACACACACACACAAAATCGATCCCTTCAAAATGAAGAAAGCTATGGATTAATTAACATATAATATAAATCACATAGTGAATGACCACATTCTGCCACAACAGGCAGTAACTAGGAAGAGGGGAGGGGAGTGGAAAAGGAGTGTAACCCAGGAGATGACCTTTGCCCTGCATATGACATTTAACTGTGTCATCTGCATGTACAAGACCCTCAGGAAACACTTGTTTTTTCATCTATCCATTTGGGTTGAACTCAGATGTTTTTCTCAAAAGCTCTGAAAGTGACTACTGAGTCATATTTTACTGCTTATTTTTTGTTTGTTTTTAAGTTGTCTTCCTTCGCGTTGGCTGCTCAGTTTTACACACTGTACTGAAATCAAGATGTTCATTCAGACTTGCATTACGCCCAGACACTTGTGCTGTGGACTGTGACACCCACCTGTTTGTGAGGGGCCCGATGAAAGGGTTGGTGAGGAGCTGCACGGTGGCTTTGGAGGCGAAGAGGAGTCCGACCTTCACGTTTTCATCGAGGAGCTGTTTGTCTCCTTTGGGGCAGTCTGATCCGGTGGCGTTGGTCGGGGCGATGGATGTGGACAGTGCCGGTGGTTGTAGAGTGGAAAGCAGGCTGACCCCAGTGGTCTCATATGTAGAGTTGTCATACAGGGACACGATGGTCTGGAATGTGCTAGAAGGGGGAAAGGGCATAGTGGTAGGGGTACTCCTGTCCTCGATAGGTGCCTCATCGTCCATTGTGTAAAGGTAGCTGGGGATAATGGGCACTACAAGTGACAAAGAGCAGAAAGATTTAAGACTTCCCCAACACACACGCACGCACGCACACGTGTGCGCACACACACACACACACACACAAATTTGATTATTTTATTCAGAATGACCAATACTGATTAAAACAAAACAGCATCCAAATATTCACAAAGAGCCTGTCATGTTTCACCTGACAATACAAACACTGTGCTAAATAGTCACCTGACCACATGAATAAATAATTAAAAAGGATAGACACACACACACACACACACACACACACACACACACACACACACACACACACACACATTTTGATCAATTACTGACAATAGACATCAACCAAATCTCACACACTGGTACTAGAGCAGCAATTTCTACACGCTTGTTTTCTGACGTGCTCCTTTGACGGAGATATGCTCTCTCCTCCAGGCGCATCCTGCTCCAGTACCGGTTTAAAGCTGCGGTCTGTGTCACTTAGAATCACACACAGCAAGGTGATGTTGTCGAGATGGTATGATGTTTGACGTGAAAACACTACACACGTTTAGGCTGTTTATTAAAAATGAAAATTCATAGAATATTTCCGAAAATAATCTTAAAATTTAGATAGCAAATATTAAATATGTCCTACAATTCCAAAATCACCACGTCCCTCGATGCGATTTCTGTCATTTCAGTTATTTTTTACCATCATTTTCATACTTTCCATCAAAGGCAATTCAATTGCCGTCAATTTGGATATCGTAACCACAAAAACAATTAGCCTATTCTGTTATGAGTGAAAATGGTACGGACATAATGTGTGCCTAAATTTAGCCTCCCCACTATGGTTTTAAGTTTGACATCCTTCTAAAATGAGGAAAGTGGAACGACCAGCTGACTCCTGTAATTTGATTTTGTTATTTCATTACCTCGATATATGTGATAAGCTGACTGATTTACTTATCCTTGTCTATCCTTATTAAATTAAGATGGCCCAGTACGTACACCTTCTGTCCCTCAATAAATTACGGTTACTGCATTTAGATTGAATTTCGCACTTGCCAGAAATCAGTAGAACCAAAGAGTTCTTATCAAGAATGTGGTCTATTCACAAACGACTGATTAACATCGAAGACATTGAAAGTTTAGCAAGCCGACTATCTCTCTAACATTGGTGGACAACAATTGGCTAGATTATATGGAAACCTCAGAAAACACACATCAATTTAGATGTAAAAACTTTCTTTAGACTACAACATCGCTATGGCTACAACAGAACTGCTGGAATAACTATTTTATAACGCCGGTGTAGACTGTAACAGCAAACGATGGAGAGCCATGAGTAAAGCATGCGTAACAGGTGAATGGCGAAAACTTCAGCTTTCCTACTTACCGACCACCGTCAAGAGCATATTATCCAACAAAAGAGCGATGAATACGATAAGCAAGATCAGTTTTCTGGACTGTCTTCTTTCTCTCATCCATGTCAGCAAACTGAATTCTTTCAGAGAATCTAATGCTCCCATTTTTACAGAATCCGAGTGGGGGAGAGGGATTGAGCCCTGCAACAAGAGAAAGGGATATTGAACATCACAAACATAATGCATTAGCACATTTATTTAATAGATTTTGTTCTGAAGAGGTTAAACATCAAACTAACTTAAGTTAACCTACACTTCGTAAGGAAAGTGTGCCCAAAACGTATGCTACTTCAGCAAATTATAGTAAAAAACCCAGTTGTGAAGCGCTGATCCAGACAAATAAAACATTTTGCTGTGCCTATTTGAATCTTACCTTAAACGCTCATTTGCAAGTGGGTTTGCTGTCACAGCCGTGGTGTAAGGCACCAAAGATTCGGGCGTTTTACTTACTTACCGCTTCCTGACGTCAGTGGTCCTTATCAGTCGTGAGCATCACCAGAGGCAGCACTGCGTAACCTGCGCACCAGCAGCGCTTTTGGAGAGGTACCGTATCCTCAGGACTGACGTCTCGGAGGGAGAAGTGCACCACTTGTGCCGTGCGACTGACTGGCCATCAACAGTTACCATAACATTTCAAAAGAGAACTAAATGCAGTTTCTGTTTCAACAAATCAGATTCAAGCAGATAAGGTCATTTACGCAGTCCCACGATAACTATGGTTTGCGCTCAAAGGATCTGAAAAGCCATCGCACGATGGCATCCTAAATGTTCTGTAGGCTATAAACAGAGAAAGTGAATGAAGTTGTGAGGCACAGGGGCTTCTTAACACATAATATATCTGGATCGGATCCATGTAATTATTTAGCCCCTTTTCCCAAACGCAATCTATGCGTTTCAAGACGTTCACTAAAAACGCTCTGGCGCCATCTAGTGTTTACTACACTAGTGGGGATAGTTGCAGTCTTCGAAGGAGGTATTGTGACTTCCCCCACTTTACTGAGTCTCTCACTTGGAGACTATAAAGAATACCATTCGAATAGAACTGCTGTACTACACGACGGAATGATGCAGCTGTCTTTGATTCTATTTCTGTACAACAAGATGGCATGTGATTATATGCCAGTGGAATTGTTTCCAGATTGGTCCCAGATTGTCATTCCATGAGAATGTTGGCTACATCCTAACTGAATCATACAAGTATATTTCTTAATAAAAGAACAGAAGTCTGACTAAGGTGTAGCCTAGGTGAATAGTATTTGAAAGTGACTAGGGGTTGTATCCCAGTCCCACCCCAACTCCATATACAAAAAACATACACACATGCAGGCAAACAGGCACACACGCACACGTGCATGCACAAAAGTTGACCCAGCTGGCCATGTTGTTGTCGTCACACGTGTTTTGCTATTGTTTAGGTGTGTCACACTATACCACGCCCCCATACCTTGGCCCATTCCAACCTTTTGTGTGTGTATGTGTGTATGTGTTTGTGTGTGATCCTGGTCAATTCCATCCATGTGTGTGTGTGAGCCTGACTTTTATGTGGTCTTATTTGTAAAACCCCTAACCCATCCCTATTCAACTATGGTTGATGATGATGATGACGATGATGAGTAAGAGTCTGATGAATGATGAAGATGGTCTATTCCATATGCATGGCGCCAATGGCCACCCACTGGCATGAGTAGTGTCTGGCCTGGGCTTGTTTGTAGTGGGTGGGGTCAACCAATATACAACCCATACTGATAACATCGTAGAGAGATAAATGTTGATGTTGATGGCCAGCCTAATTCAGGGGATCAGAGCTCACACACGGCAAAAGATCACCTAACATGCCACCACGTCTTTCTTTTAGTCATTTCTTGACGGCCTATGCTATGCACAACAACTCTGTCCTCTAAGCCAGTGGGGCCCAACCTGAGGATTGCAGGGGGTCCGCGCAATGTTGCCTGGGCTGAGGTTGTGAGGTTACCAAAATGATATGTGTATTGTGTACACATTAAATGTACAAAATCCCAATAACAGACACAATTGGATAATCAAAACTCTGTATAATCCAAATTAAAAAATGTAAAAATGTCCACATTTAAATTCATGTAGCTATTCATTACCTCTGACCTCTGAACTTGCTTAAGCAACCTTAAGGTCGGGCTAGGCTCGGCATTGGTAATTGGTAACAATGTCTTGTGTGTATGCAAGTAGGAGTTCAGGTAGGGGGCCCTAGCTCGTCACTTAGACACAGGCAAGGGGGTCTTCAAGGAAAAAAGGTTGGGAAACACTGCTCTAAAAAGTATTGCACTACTTACTTTTTATACACTTTTGAAATCAAACATTTTGTTATAATCTACTGCCCTCCTTGAAGTGTGTTTCAGAAATCATAAAGCATTCCTGTTAAGATGCCAAAATACCATTCCACATCTAGAGTAACAAAAGCAGCCGTCTCTGTTCATTACGCTTTGCATTTATTTTAATGTTGGTGTTGGAGACCGAACACCCAGACACACAGACAGACCAAAACAAATTATTCTATAACATTATAATGCTGAGATGTAAAATGTCTTTTTTCTTTGGGATGCAACAATGCAAAGAGACTTCAGAGGTACATATGATGAAAAAACAATTGACACACAAATCTTAGTCTTCAAATCCTTACCATTTCTGCTCTGTTTTAATCTACTGTATAAACGATTCATTTCACATACTGTATACACCCCATTATTCGAGACTAAGTATCTATCCATAAAGTAAACACATAAGCTATCAGTAAACTAGACAGACATTAAGCACTACTTCTCTCTATGAAACACGATACAGGCATTAGTGACTATGTTGTGCTTCAGAGGATGCCATGACTTGACATTCCATACCACAGAGACACTTGAAGTGAATGGGCTCATTATAGACTTTGAGGGACTACTAATGTGCTGAAGACATCTCTAACATAAACTATTGGATGGCTGAGTAATTAAACACTTAAGGCCCATCTAAACATTAACTGGTTGATGAAGCAGAGCAGTTTGTAGAAGATGTAAACATTTTTTTCCATACTGTTTAACACATTGTGCAGAATATGTTATTGGTAGCCATAAAACTCCAATAGTACGATCTAAATAGGTTTTGTTCTGTATATTTCGAAAATTGCTATGCAGTAGAACTCTTCATGCAAAATTCCAACAGACATTGAACATCCATATTTTGATTGCCACACTGTACAGAATAAGACTGACTAACATACATATTCAGTCAGCTTCATGCTCATGTTAAATTATTCATGCTAACACTACCTAAGCCACAACATCCACTAAAGCCTTTCAGGAAACTGCACTTAGTCAAGGCTGTCCCATTCTGCTTGGAAACCTCTGGTCCTACGGTCTATTCCAAACCACTGAATCTCCGCTGGTCAAACATGACTGACCGTGGACAGTGTCTGCGGCCTATCCTTCTCAGTCAGGAAATCCGACCCCTCCCAAGCTAATTCCTGAATCCCACGTCGTTCGGTCTCCGCTCTTTCCGGGCGTCCGGCCAGCTGTCCTCTCTCTGTCCCGTCGTCTGTCAGTCATCGTGGATGAACTCGTACTTGACCCGTCCGCGGCTGATGCAGCGCATGCAGCGCCGGTAGCAGCTGATGATGGTGGACTGGCCCAGCTTAAAGGCCATGGACATGATGGCCATGCCGCTGATGATGAAGACGAAGGTGAGCATGAAGAACTTGGGGTGCGAGGGCACGATGTCGCCGAAGCCGATGGTGGTCAGCGTGATGAAGCAGAAGTAGAACGCGTCGAAGATCTTGAACTCCGTCTCCCACAGCGGGAGCACCAGGCCGCCGAACAGGATGTAGGCGAACACCACCAGCAGGATGAGGAGCATGGGCACGTTGAGCTGGTCCATGTCGGTGCCGATGCCGTCCAGGTCCCACAGGTGGTAGCTGGTCGTCGGCGCGCGGTTCAGCTCCGGGCAGGAGCGGCTGCGCAGCAGCGGGCCGGCCCGGCCCAGCTTCTCGCGCGCGATCAGCCGCTCGAAGATCTTCTGGTTGTTGAACAGCTGCACGGACTTGCGCTTGACCGAGGCCTGCGCGCGGAGCACCTGCTTGAGGTCCAGTGGCTCGCGCACCACCACCTCGTGGCTGAAGGTGTACGTGCCGTCGGCCAGCGCCCGCTTGCGCCGCTGCCGCCGCCGCCGCAGGAGCCGCGCCAGCTTGTGCAGGTGGTGGTAGCCCCGCGAGAAGAAGCGCGCCAAGACGTCACCCACGTCGGTGATGACCAGCAGCATGAGCGGGATGCCCACCATGGCGTAGAGGATACAGATCAACTTGCCGGCCATAGTGACAGGATAGATCTCTCCGTAGCCTGGGCAGTTCAAGCACAGAAAAACACACAAGAGACAGAGTGATGAAATGGCATTACAATGGTATACTTTGTTACTTGTACTGTATCTGTTGCTGGCCCTTACACAATAGTTTGGGTGATGGTGGCCTCTGCTGGCTGTTATGGTGTGCTGTCCACAGGTGGGATTCATAGACTCTCTGTTCATACCCTTTCACTACATTTCAAACTAGAAAAGCAGTCCGAGAGCGCAGACCTCCGCCAAATGAAAACACAATCCGGATCACTCCAAAATTCTCACCAAAAACGTAGCAAAATTGAAAGGCTTCTTCCTTGGGTCATTTCAGAGCATTTCATCGAAATCCATCCATAACTTTTTGAGTTCACTTGTTAACAGACAGACAAACAAACAAACAAACAAACAAACAGACAAACAAACATACAAACCCTGATGAAAACATAACCTCCTTGGCAGAGGTAATAAACTGTAGCAACATACTAGCCTGGCAAGCCAGACCCACATGAAGATGTTGGGTCTGGGAACACCCCATTGGCAGGGCTAGATACTGTACAAGGGGAGGGGTAAACGGTTGTCTTTCAAATTCTCTCTGCATGCAGTAGGATAGTGCTACAACCAAACCCTGCCTGATCTGCCGGCGATCTGGATTTCGCCCTGCAGCTCAGGCTAGAAACCTGCGCGTCTATCTCTCCTGCCTCCTGTCCACATCTTCTGGGTCCAATCACAAACTAGCTTATCCAAAAGGCGCACCCGAACAGTAGGCCTGATTGGTTGAAGGACTATCCAAAAGCGTACAGAGTCATTTGATGCCCATTGATCATGCCTCTTGTGCAGTAGAAATAAAGACCACTGTTCGCCATCAGCAGCAATCTTCTATTTTCAAGTACTGTACCATTATGTCCACCCATCGACACTATGCTGTAATTGGCCTGACTAGAGTTTGTTTTCTCCAGCTCACAGGCCAACGGAGAGTTCCATGACAATCCTGGCTGCAAATGACATTTAGGCTAGCGACACACATCATTAATATTACATACAACAAAACATGTAAATATCCTGTTGGTGTAGTGGGTCTTGCCGGGAGTGAACATTAACTGACCCCATGTGCTTAAGCACAGCTGTGAGTTAATTACCATCTGGCGCTCATAAAAGACATGAAAACCATTAACATGCTGCAGACGGCCGAGGCTTGAGGTAATATTCCCCTATACTAGATGAGAGCACACGCTGGACAAGGCCAACCCAGGCTGGGTGCCTGCCCGATCACAATCAGTTTGGCTCTGGAGTCGGTTACTAGGTGGACTAGAATCACAGGTTTATGTGATCACGTCTGGATCTGAATACACACAAGAAAACAGTAATTGACATACAGAGAGCTTAAAGGATTTTATTAATGTCACTGAAGAACACCTAAAGCGAAAAAAAACAAACAAACATTACTATTGATTGTGTGCCTCTCATCTACATACAGACAGTAATCAATAATCTGCCTCTTTTATCAATGCAAGCAAATTCTTGTGAATAAATCCTTAATAGTTGAATGCTTATAAAAACACCTAGGTACACTCAAACTGACAGCAATTTTCACAGAATTATTGCCAATTGACCAATTTGCAAGGCACTTGTTTCCACATCAATTCCACATATTTTAAAGTCTCCCCCCATGTTCTCAAATGGAATCCTTCCCTATAGTACATGTCATGAGCTAAGGCAAACAAGTACTACATGGGGCCATGGAGATTATTTGATCAACAGAAGCAAGAATCTCCAAGTATACACCATCACTCGACTACCCTACATGCTGCCAACTATATATTTACAGAAGCTTGACAATTAGAGGAATTGCTGTCTCTACCTAGAAAGTATGCTCATAAAAACATGAGCTAAAGCGTTCCCCTTGACATTAAACATTCATATTGCAGTGTGTTTATGTAATAAATAATACTATGTTTTTTATCGCGTAAATGCATTATTGCTCGTTCTGAGCTTAGCCATTAGTGATCACATATCATATTTAAAAAATGCACAATGTCACTTAATGCACACAATGCAATGTCTACTGTGTTGACTGACACAATCACTTTCTTTTTGAGCAACAAACAAGTCTAAAAACCCTCTCTTATATATCTTCAGAAGTTGAAATGTATATTCCAATAGGATTCTCATGGCATTGTAAATGCAATTTCGACTAGCATTGGTCTAGGTAGGTGTACTGTGCATGTGTAAGCATCAGTGCAGCTCTATGCTGTTCTTTGTCATCTATCATTGATCCGGGATTGCTGGCTAAATTACCATTCTCCGCAAAACCACTAACTGTGTGTGTGTGGAAGGGGGATAATGGACAGATTGAAAGGAGGCGCCACCAAATCTAATTTAAAAGTTTCCTTGGAAGACTTTTACAGAGATTTTCAGCTCCCACAATGGGAGGTAGATGTATCAAGATAGTTGGGAGGAATATTGTGCCAGCAAGATGTTAATTCCTAGCCTGGCCCCACCCACCTGTTGTGGCCAAATGAGGAAAAATCCAACCTTTAAAGAAACCAATTTTCTTTATGAAGAAATAATGTATCGTAAATAAATAAATAAATAAATAATGTTCTTCCTTAAAATACAGGGGGCATAAGCCTACCCTAAATTCCCATAGAGGAAGACAGATTTGTATTTTTAAAGGCCATATCTAATGGATCCAGGATACTATGCATCCTGATAAAGTTCCCTTGGCCTTTGGAATAAAAATAGCCCCACATCATCAAATACCCTTCACCATAGAATTTGGCATGGTGTTTTTTTTTCAGTTAGCCTATTAGTTGGTTTGATTTGCACTGAGCTATATATATGCAAAAACCTATAGGAGCCTGAAAAAAAAAAACGAATTTCAAAGAAAGGTGGCCAGACGGATTTAGAGGGTTTTACATCTGAACTCTTCATATAATTCTGCCATTGGCACTAACTATATTGACCATATGAGTTTTGAAACAATCATTCACATTTGACATTGTATTGTTTTCGCAGCTGCTTTGATCCACTGAGACTTACAACATTAGAATGACATTCAAGCTACATTGCAAGGTAATAATAAATGCTTTAATAAATATTTTCAACCAAAGGGTGAGTACAGAAATTCAAGTAGGCTAAGTATTGAGGTAGAGAGGAAGTAGAGAGTGAGAGAATAAGAGAAGTACATGTTAGGAAAATTATAAATTTGATGATTGACAGAGAGATTCTAAGGAAAATTTGGGGGCATTAGATGCTATTGTCTTTAGGTATGAGAGTTAAATTAATCTGGATGTTATCACAACAGCAATTTCCTGCGTATTAGCCGCATTGTGCTTAAGCTGTAGCAATGTTTTATGAAAGTTGGAGAAGCAAAATACATAATACCATATTAACTGCACCCATGCATTAACCTCATAGCTGAAGAAATTTAGCAAAATCAATGAATAAGCGACAGCTTATTACGGTATGATCAGAAATCTTTGAATGAGTATTTAACAATCCAACACACTTTTCCAATGTGGTAAATATATTATGATCAACAGTTAACAGTGTCAATGGCTGCACTGAGGCTTAATAACTATAAAACTGATGTCTAGCTTGGTTAGTTTTTGAAGTGTATGTAATTCAAAACCTTAATGAGAACTATTTGAGTAGAAACTGGACTGAAAATTGTCCAAATAGCTGTTGAACACGCTGTGAACCTGTGAAACTTTTCAATATGACTTTTACTAGCCTACATCATTCGAATGCAACTCTGCAACATCACCCTGTGTCTCTGTCTCTCATTAGAAACATTTGTCGATCGTCAGGGACTAACAACAGTCAGTATCCATAATATGATTAATCCACGACCTTTCCTTTTGACACACACACACACACACACACACACACACACACACACACACACACACTGCCCATTATCCTCACCACTGCCGCCACCACCACCACCACCACCACTCTGCACCATTACTCCAAGATTCTCATGAGATCATCAGCCGAGAGGAAATGGATCACTGGCACTGATCACATTAGAATAAGGAAGGTGCTGCGTTCCAGCTGAGAGCCTGCCTCTTGTGGGCTGGCACAGCAATGTTCACACACACACACACACACACACACACACACACACACACACACACACACACACACACACACACACTGTGAGTGCTCTAGGGCATGATGTCACACTTTTGATGTTTCACACAGTTCACACAGACGCCCTGTTAACAGGAAATATCTTACTGCTTAACTCGTGGCTGAAAGTGTGCTGACACTACGCCAATTCTTCGAGAGAAAGTGTTCAAAGATGCACAGGTCATCGCACACCTAATAGTAATTGAGAACATACACAACTACTTCAATTAACCAATTACTTTGGTTAACCACTGCCGTTCCTATGCTCAGGGCTGCGTGAATCTTGTGAGACTTTAATTTTGCCGTTTTAGGCGCAGCTGGAGTTTGGTGCAGGTTGGACATTCAAACACACAGAAGTGTTATAGCTTTGCCATTACCAAGCTCAACAATAATTTAGTCATTCACTCCGAGAGTGAGATATTTACTGTCACGCTTGTATATGTAGGCCTAATGAAGAACTCTTTAACAACTAGAAAAGCACTCAGAGAGCGTAAACCGTCAAGCAAAAACGTAACCGCCTCTTGGATCCAGACAGTGACATGGATCACTCCCAAAATGTAATCGTTTCTTCCTTGGGTAATTTCAGACCTTCCCTTTTTGAGTTATCTTGCGAACAAACAAACAAATAAACAAACAAACAAGCAAGCAAACAGACAGACAGACAGACAAACAAACCCCGATGAAAACATAACCTCCTTGGCGGAGGTAATGAACAGAATGAGCTTTGTGTGGAGGCCATTACAATACTGGCCTGGAGCCCTTTAAGAAACGTGAGCTTATTTGCATGCTGCATTCTGAGTTATCAGTGGATGAGCATAGTCATGGTATAGTCTTTCTTCTGGAACAGAATCAACGATAACATGCAGATGAATTTGAAAACTGAGGGCAGACTGGATGGGTGTCAACTGAAAAGATCATTCTCATTTTATCACATTAAAACATAAAATACTACAAAATGACATACAGTACTTCAAAAATGAATGAGATGAATTAAAAGATCCTTTTTCACAATAATATATGAACCACAGCGACACAACAGCGTACACAACAACATGTTGATGATAACCTACACATATGTTTGTGGAAGACAATGGTTGAATAAAGACTCTTATTAAGAGTTAATTGAGAGTATGAAACATCCTCTTAACTGCCTGGTTACCCTGAGTAACCTACTGCTCTCTGGCCACAGTGCATAATGAACCAGCGCCCAGTGCAAACACCATGCTATTTTATCTAGTCTGACAGAGCGCACTCAGACAACACACACACACACACACACACACACACACACACACACACACACACACACACACACACACACACACACACACACACACACACACACACACACACACACCATATGCTATTAGGATTCTTCATTAGGCTAGGGTTCTAAAAAAGTATGTCATGCTGAGTTTTGTCACTGATAAGGAAATGTAATTTAGATAGTGTGGGGCTGTACATGTGTGGCACTCACCCACTGTTGTGAATACAGTGCAGCAGAAGAACAGAGATCCATAAAACGACCATTTGTCTGGATGCTGAAGCCAGATGGCTTTCAGCTCCGTCCTTAGCATCCTGTCAACGTCTTAAAACAATGTGTCTGGTGTAATTATATGAGATGGAACACACTTTAAACAAAAACTCACACTTAGTGTAGGCATTAGCAAACACAGCTCTGATGGAAATGGTACATTAAGTGAACAAGACCTATACCTCTGAGGTCTGAGCAATAGCTAACTTTATGAATAAAGTGTCAGCCTAGTTTAATTTGATAACAAGATACAGTAGGCCTAAGTAGATGTCTAGATAACTAATCTGAGTTTAGAGTTAATAGACTTTATATACTACCTGATGCATTTGCTTGATCAATTAATTTCGAGACAAATCCCCGGTATGCCTGTTGGTCAGTTAATTCTCTTCCTCCCTCAATCTTCCAAAACACCAAAGCTCCCAACACGCCATACGCGATAAGAGACAAAATCAAGAAAACGTGCGGGAAAAGTCTCCAGAAGAATGTGTAGCATCTTGATCTTTCACTCGGATTTCCCTTTGTAGCCACGGACATGTTTATAGCATGAAGAGCAGAAAGGAAATACACTGCGCGTCGTGGCACATGTGTTCCCGCATACCAACAGCATCCACACGCGCACACCCAGTAGAGCGCGACACGGCGCTAAATCTTCTCCACCACTTGGTATCACTTCCTAGAGACCAGTCCGACCCAACCTGTCATCATGATCATCCTCATCACTCCTCCCATTCGACAGTTGCTCCGAGTCAGGACGCTTTGCAGGCTACAGGTCTTTCTTCGGTCTTTTCCTATTTGTTTTTAATAATCATATTATATTAATCTAATTCAATTGGAGGTGATGAATCTGTTTCTGTGGTTAGTCCAAAAACCTAAGACGTTTGTGTGTCTTCAGCATAATTTATTGTGTTTTCAGAAGCCTGTAGTGTAGACGACAGGTGTGTCGGCGCAAACAGGCTATAATTAGCAATAGTCCTCAACAACTGTGACTCCGGACGTCTGCCCCCTCGCTGTCTGATATCTCTGTGGGTTGCTGGATTACAAGTCCCTGTATTGAAGTTAACAACAAAATAATCCATCCATGATATCACACAACTCGGCTATTGTTCTCTGACACACACACACACACGCGCGCGCGCGCACGCACGCACGCACGCACACACACACACACACACACACACACACACACACACACACACACACACACACACACACACACACACACACACACACACACACACACACACACACACACACACACACACACACACACACACACACACACACACACACACACACACACACACACACACACACAATTTGCCCTTCAGCCACACAACTGGACAGTCTGTTTGAGTCCGTTGCACATTTGCTCAAAACTCATTACTTCTCTTTTTAAACAGTTGAGAAGAGTTAGCGTTTAGCTGGGAAATAGCTGCTCTACAAGGTAAAAAAAAATATCTAAAGAACCTTGACAGCCCCATATAAGAAGATGTTGCAGGGTAAGTCACATGACTGCATTCTAGCTGTGGAACAGAGAGGAGCCCTTCTTCAAACGGGACCGTCCTTGTGATGACAGCTGAAGTGCCTGGCCAGTGTTACTAGAATAAATATTTATCTGTAATAAAAGTTTGTATAAAAGGATGGTGTGTGGCCATGCCAAGACTTTACAGAGGATATCTATCCCCCCAAGATATACATCAGCTCTCAAACATACCTCTTGAAACACATATATTCAGATGGCAGACCTATGGGGCGCCATGTGTGGGTATCTGTCATCTCCTTTACCATGTAAGGTCAGTCAGGGGGCCTTGCATCATACGTCTTTGCAATAATGTCTATCCTCTCTTATCTGTATTAGGCAATACTTCATGATCCACTATATTTAGAATACAATTCTAGATTAACCTTACAACGTTACACCAAGCGTCCTTGTTTTCATTCTGTCATGCATAACAAAAACACAGGCACATTAATTTAAAATGGCCTCCACATCAGGAATTTACATTTGATTATTGTTTGTCTCAGGATCATTTACATTCTGAATATAATAAGCTAATAATAATATAATAATACAATATAATAGCCAAGAAAGGTGTTTAAAAGTTCCAGTGATGTTATATTGATTATGGTTTATTTTAATTGGGGTTCATGTTCAGCACTGACATAACTCTTTTCACACATCAACCAGGTCCCTTCCAGTTTGCATCTAACTGTTCTGACGCCCAGATGGCCTTTCCCCAAGCTGGGTTTATTTACATGAACCACCCTGGTGCAAGTTCAAACTCATCAAGAGGTTCCCCTACCCCTTACTCAGCTCTCTCTGTGCTGTGTCAACCATCCTAGCATGCCACAGCACCGTCTGATTGAGTTCGATTCAATTAGAGCAACAGCTGAGGCTCAGCCACACGCATAAGCTGGAATGTGCACTCTTCCTTAGATCAGAATAACCCATGCAAGATGAGGGGGTCTGGTTGCTGTGATTGCCCCACCTCTTTCCCCATCAGTATGGTGCATGTAACCTGTTGAACTGTAATTGAAAGAAAATGAAAAGAAAACGGGCCACCAACATCTGAGAGTTGTGTGCATGTGTAACTCGTTCTATAAACGGAGTGGTGGTTTCAATGTGATTCAAGATAAAATGTCAAAAATGTCAATAAAGTATATATCCATCTATCTATCTATCTATCTATGATGTGACACCCCACCTTTACTGTGTCGTGAAGTGTTACGCATTTTCCTCTCTCCCTCAGCCTGCGTGGTGCTCTTGGGCACTAGGCATATTGTTGCTGCTGTCTATTGTATTTCGACCTGCAGGAGGAGCTGGAGCGTTCCCCTGGTCTGACACTAATGAGGGGCGTGGCTCAGTGTAAATGGACTCCAGAATATAGCCTGTGTCCTGTGGCCTCATTCGACCTCTCTGTCCTGCTGAGGGCAGGCTGGGGCTATTCCAACTGGCTTTTCTTTATGCACTACACATACACATTTCTGACGTGCATGATGCTTTATTTGACGTTTTTTTGCCTCTCACTTACTGACTTTTGTACATATTTGTAAATAAATGAAGATTATTCTCTAAACATTACCCAACGGTGATGTCCTTACCCTTTGAGCCAAGGTGACAAATTATGCACATATTGTATAACCCTTCTTGAACGGCTGATGATTAATTTTTAGGCTGAATGGAGCATGTTTTACCCCCATTTGAAATAGTGTTTTAAGTAGCAGAGACATGTGTATGCGCATACACTCACAGCTGACTAACTGTCCATCCTAAAAAGACCATTAACCAGCTTTAAGTTGGACAAAATGCAGCTGTCATGAGCTCGTATGAAAATGAATTGAACTGACTACATTGGTGCCTATGCTATAAGTCTTCATACTGGCTTTCAGTTAATCACAGAACCTTACCGTAATTTCCCAACTATTAGCCGCAGCTTATACATTGATTTTGCAAAATTTCTTCAGCTATGAGGTTGATACACGAGGGCAGTTGATATGGTTTTGATTCTTTTAACTTGCTTAAAACACTGTCCTGTGGCTTATACACCATGCGGCTAATACACAAGAAATTACTGTAAGTCACTAAATTGGACAAGAGTCAGACTATGACCACTCAGGTGTATCAGTTATATGTAGCTAGTCTTAAGTCACAAGACCAGAAGATTAAGTCTAGTGACCAATTGTCAGAACATGTGAAGGCGCTTTGATCTGTTATTCTGCCCTGCCCTGCAACCAACATTTAATGTGATTTCTTTCTGCTCATTTGTAAAGCATTTAGGATTGCCTTGCCCTAACCGTATTGTCTTTTCAATACAGCTCAGCTACATCATCTACATCTTCATATTCTTGTTCGGTCAGTTCTAATGCCTTTTGTCAGGAAAATCTTCCCAATATTGTGACACAAGAACCACAGACAAGTAGTATAATTTTCAGTATACTCTGGCGCCAAGAGGAGAGACATAGAGAGGACTTGCTTTACCTCTCCGAAACAGTCTCTGAGCTCTTGGACGCAAAGAGGCTCTTTTATTAAAGAAAAGCAGAGAGCAAAACAAGTCAGCATGACCTTGGTCGAAACCTCCCTAAAATCCTCCTCTCGCTCATGTCCAGTTTCTTATCTGCAGGTGCATAGCGTTCCTGTGAGGTTCCCATGTGAAACTGTGAATAGCAACTTTGAACACACATATGAAAGTGTGGATTATAACTTTGACGCACACAAATGAAGTTCATAATGATAAATATATAAATTTCTTTGTCATTTCCCTCCTGTTTATCATTAGTAAACTTCACAATCATTTGTTCTATTGCTACATACTGTAGATTCAACCATAAATCAAATCAAAGCGTGTAGTAATTATTACCAACTCGAATAGCAAGTTTCAAACCTTTTGATGGAAGCGAAAACCTTACCGGAAAACCTCAGTCATGATTGATCTTAATTTTGAGGAGAAAACCGTTGAAGGAAAAATTCTTCCATTACCCTGCTATAGCAGCGGCACTTGTTTACACAAGCAAAAGGAGAAAAACTCACCTTCTACTACACATATGTTTTTCCCAGCCCCATATTATCACAACAATCAAGCAAGCAAATTCACATCAACATTTTGATGGGCTATATGCAATGAGGGCTAGTCCTCAAATAATCAAAGCTTAATTCTACAAAATGTAGGGCTACATTCTAAACTTCACTGATAACACATGTAGAGAGGCAAACTCCCCACCGGCACAGAACCATCTCTGAAAGAACACAGTGGGAATCTTGTTCTAGGTTTAACAGTGGCATACAGTAAGGGGTCAATGTTACACTACACTTTATGTACTTCAAAGGGTGTGTCCCTGCACAAGGTTCACAGATCATGTTAATACCATTTTTATGTATTGTCATGTGGGATGAATTATAAGTCATCTTTGCCAGACTTCCCTTCACCTATACACAAGCTCTGTCCATGAGGAATTTTTACGGCTGTTAAACGGGAATGATAAACAGATATTGGCATCAGAGAACACACATGGCAATCAGACACATTATTCAAATCAGCCAGCATTTGAGCATAACGATACCATGAATTTAAATGATACACATGTGTGATGTAGGTATGCACATCCTCTGACAAAATCAATCTCTTTTTTTTTTTTTCGGCTTCCTTTGTCTTTCAAGAAAAAAGTCTTAATTCAGTCCTTAACAAAAGTGTCAGCAAGGTGAGAGTGATAGCCGCTCCAAGGACCATCCTCCACACTAAAAGTCTATTACCTCAAGGCATCGTCACTAAGCTTAGGAGGATCCAAAATCTTCACCGACGTTGAGACGACTAGATTCTAAACCTCTAATCCCCTTTGCAGTCGGGCTTCCCCTCCTCAGCGGTTGACTGGAACCTTACAGTGAGAGAGATGCGTCCAGCGTCCTTCACTGCAGTGGGTGTAGATAGGATGATTCGGTGGGGTCCTTCCCAACGCGGGTCAGACCCGCACTTTTTCTTTATGACTTTGATGAACACCCAATCTCCTGGTTTCACTCTGGGATCCTGTGGAGAAACAGAGAGAGAGGGAGCAGTATCTGTGTCCACATATTCCTTTGAACACAGTGTTTTAATTAGTTGTTCCACTACTCCTACATCAATACAGTACATATGATGCACTGATAACAAACATTTTGTGAGTAGTTTGTAAATCTATACGTTATAGTGTTTGTCTACTAGTTCACACATCCCTCCTGTTGAGACATGGCTCTGCCCATGACTCAAAATTGCTACCCATTTGTACATTGATTTCAGCAATGTAAGACACAGCAAAGGCATATTGGCTGTCTGTGTATATTGTCACTTTCTTTTTGGCAAAAAGCTCACATGCTACCTGTGCAGAGCATGTGGCAGACAAAAGTTTAACTTCTAATTTAGCAGTTAGTCACTGCATAAGCTGCTTTGTTTACGCCATATTTAATGTGTGGTTGTGATAACAATACTGTCATACGAGATAAGAATGTCATGTTAGTTTGTAACAGCAGTAGGGAGACGGCATGTGGGATTTTCACAGTCAATGGGTGAAAAAACACAACTCCAGCAGAATTTAAATATTTAATTAAAATATTTAGTTTAATATGTAGGCTATCACTTTCTTAGTCATTTAAACACACATCAGCTCTAGTCTAGAAATGCTTCAAACATTTCTAGCTCTTCTCCTTCTCCACTTACTTCTCCTTCTCCACTTACTTAGTCACTTGGTCACTATCGTATCTTTGTTCTTTCTCATCTTTGGTGGCGCAGTCACGAGACCAATGCCCGCGACCCCCACATCTGAAACAGTTGTTGCTATCATCATCTTCATTTTCATAATCTCTCTGTTCTGACCCATTTCTGCCTTGTAACGCCATCACAAATGCTTCCCCTACTTTCTCTGAGTCTTTCTTTTCTCTTACTTTCTTTTTATTTTTCACTGTTTTCTCTGCATGTTTAGCATGTTCCATAAAATCTGGCAGTTCTGTAGTTCTGAAAGTAACAAAATGTTTCTCTATCCAGCCTTTTATCTCTGGTCTAAAACTTTGGAGTAATGCTTGTTTTAATTGCTGTCCATAATCTTATCTTCTGCACTCCCTGACTTCAGGCCGTTATAGGCTTTAAAAACTTTTTCAAATCTGTCTCTAAACTCCCAGACATCTTCATTATCTTTCTGTGTGGTGGTGTGTATTTTGGTGTATTTGCAATGTTTTTTAAACACGTCTTTACATTTATTCTCTAGGCTTTGGACTTGTTGATTTAAATCCAGAGAACCAGGCGCATACGCTGTACCAGCCTGATGGGCTACAAAGCTATCTTTAACACGGCTCCAATCAGAGCCCATTTTAAAGCGGAACATCCTTTCGACCTCGAAATCATTCAGGTGGTACACCGCTATTATGTTTTTCATTTCGTCGCAAAATTCTTCAATTTGGGCTTTATGAGATGGAATTCCCTCCACTGCTTTTTTTACGTTGTCCTGTGTCCATGTCCTATAGACATACATTAACCGTGGATTATTTTGACCCTCAGCCACGTCTGGCTTAAATGTTGGATTGGGCAGTTCTACCATTGGAAATGCCTCCACCGGAGGCGGCGGTGGGGGCCAATTTGGAGTTTTACCGTAATCATCATCATCGTCATACAGGTGCACTTCTGCATGGCATGATGATAATTTTGGTTTTAGTTTGCAAAGTCGAATTTATTTTTCCATCGTAATAGCCAATTTTCAGTTCCTGGATAGACTCTAGCTATGAATTTGGCATCGCCTTTCAAAAGTTGTCCTTTATCTTGAGTATTCTCCATTTTGCACAAATAAGAGATTGTTCTGTGTCGTCCTCTTAGGGCAAACAACAAGCCTGGGAAGCGAGCTTCTAGACCTTAGTCCGGCTTCCCCTGGGTGTTTTATCTCTCACAGGCTCTGTTGTTCGTTTTAACTCACAGACAATCCCTTCACACACACTTCTCAGTCACACTCCTTCTTTGATAGCTTAGGTGGGACTTCAGGCCCCCCAGCTCAGGTGGGACTTCAGGCCCCCTTTTTAGATAAACTAAGCGGCATCCATAGCCCCTTTACATCAGATGAACTAAGCGGCATCCATAGCCCCTTCAAGCGGCATCCATAGCCCCTTTACATCAGATAAACTAAGCGGCATCCATAGCCCCTTTAAGCGGCATCCATAGCCCCTTTACATCAGATAAACTAAGCGGCATCCATAGCCCCTTTAAGCGGCATCCATAGCCCCTTTACATCAGATAAACTAAGCGGCATCCATAGCCCCTTTAAGCGGCATCCATAGCCCCTTTACATCAGGCGGGACTGAAACCCCCCTGGAAAGTTTATCTAATTTTACAGCTGTATTAAGAGAACGGCAACTTAATGCGACTTTTCCCTTGGGAACGGCAACTTAATGCGACTTTTCCCTAGGCCTATGAAATTATACTCACACTGTTATGGTTCTGCTCTGTAGTTCGGAAGTCGTCAATCCAGTCTAGGAGCTGGTCGCCGTCGGCTGGCCTGCACGGAATTCACCGTACGGGGCTTTTCCACGGTTGTAGTCCGCGGGCTGCTGCAGTCTTCAACTTCCGACGATCAGTTCCAGAAAGGATATATTGACATCCGGCTCGAAGGACCAAAGAATGTCAGGAAAATCTTCCCAATATTGTGACACAAGAACCACAGACAAGTAGTATAATTTTCAGTATACTCTGGCGCCAAGAGGAGAGACATAGAGAGGACTTGCTTTACCTCTCCGAAACAGTCTCTGAGCTCTTGGACGCAAAGAGGCTCTTTTATTAAAGAAAAGCAGAGAGCAAAACAAGTCAGCATGACCTTGGTCGAAACCTCCCTAAAATCCTCCTCTCGCTCATGTCCAGTTTCTTATCTGCAGGTGCATAGCGTTCCTGTGAGGTTCCCATGTGAAACTGTGAATAGCAACTTTGAACACACATATGAAAGTGTGGATTATAACTTTGACGCACACAAATGAAGTTCATAATGATAAATATATAAATTTCTTTGTCACCTTTCAAGTGAGCACGGCCTCTTGTCTGCATCCATAACTCACAAACAAGGAGGTGTTTACTGTGTAATGGAAAGGGTTTATGTACTAAAGTAACTTAATTTAAGTTTTCAAACCTCATTAGACACAGCCTTAAAAGGAAGCCAAAGAGGTTGGAGTGAAATGTAGTTACATTTCAGGCTAATGCAATTTCACAGGGCTGAACACCCTGGTGTTCAGGGTGGATTCAAGCAATCATCTTGCAAAAATTCTTTCATTTAAACAATTTGTGTGTGTGTGTGTGTGTGTGTCTGAGAGAAAGGACAACAGGCCTCTTGCTCACGGGGCCATCTTGTGAACTCTTCAACATGGTTGATTGCTCTGTGGGTAGGTCTCTCTAGCTTACGTCTGGTAAACCAATGTCCCTATAAAAAAAAACACTTGACTACTTTCCTGTACTACCATTTTCTATAGCCGTCATGACTCATCAGAAAATGTAACTGAGAGAGACAGATTGTGGCCCATCCATGCAGTTTGAGGGAGTCAATTTTGTTCATGTTTAACAAGTTGTGTTGGTAGCTCTGTAGCTATGTGTTTATTCAGCAAATCACCTGGCCTTGCATTACACTAAGCTGTACCAGACATTAAAATTAACTGAAATGTGGATTGTTACGTTATGAAAACAAACGTGCATAATAGCTGCAGGACTTCTTTACCATGGAAATAAACCAATAAACCATAAGCTTCTTGCAGTACCCATATCTACCTTTATCTACTCATGAATTGGAGCTGAAATTGCCACTAAAGCAAAATAAATGCATGTCATAAAGACCACATCATTTTTTTTATTTATTTTTTTTATTGCAAGTGATCTGCAAGTTTACTTTGAATGACACAAAAATTCTCCCTCAGTTGCTTAAATTGTATGTAGAGTAAGATACTACTGGACATTAAATCCAGATTATAAAACATTCATTGGACAAATGAGAATTCAAACTAAAATCATTTTGTTTAGCTCAAAGATTGCATACTGGAGCATAGCGCTGTATAATCTTTGGTTTGGATGTACTCATTCACACTTGTGCACTAAGTCACCCGCGTGTAACCAGGCACAAGATACCTTTAAAGTGGACACTTAAATGTGGGTCCTAAATGTGACTTCTGTTAATTTGCAAACAAGAAGGCTGGTTAAGGCTTACCTGTCCAGCTCTGTCCAAGACCTCCAAGAGGAAGCTTGGTCTAAGCTGAGAGTTCAAGTGTTAGAAATATCTGCATTGATGGTTGACAAAACGTCATTACCAATAAGTATCCAATCCATACTAAGAATCGTGACATTGTCGTAGACATTATCAGATGTTTGGATGAGTAAGGTCACAGCGTTCTCTGCACACTACACCTTAAGAAAGTTAAAAATAAATGTATATTTGATAACTAATTATATGGCAGATGCTCAGCCACTTCACAAAGCATCTATTTATTATGCTCATGTAGCCTAATCAGTACATGAGCTTGACAGTGGAAATACATACTACAAATAATTGAATGTAAATTGGGTTTTACACATAATTTGAAGATTTGACCTGATTGGACTAATGCAAGTCATTCACTTGGGTTAGAAGTCTGGAGTGGCAAAATTTGGAAGCAATGTGCATATTTTCAACTGTCAATGAAGATGCTAAGTGACTTTTTTTCAAGTAAACTTTACAAGCAAACTGTTTCTACCCACAGCAGTCAATGGGTAGATTTTTGCAGATCTGACATTAAAATGTGCCTGATGCTTGTACTTATAATACTGGTGCAGTGCTGCCCTCTAGAGGAATACATAATATCGCAGCTCAAAATGTGATGGTTTGCAAATGAGTACCCTGTACGACAAAAACTATTTCAAATCCTCCCCTAAGCTTTTAATGCAAAATAATACAAATAGATACAGTATAGCTTTATAAACTATACATTAAAAGATTCTTTTTGAAAAAAAAAAAAAAAGACAAAAGAAGAAAAGTACCTATAATCATGAGGAATATGAAATAATTTTCCTCTACCTGATGGCTCAACTCAGCAGTTCAATGAGAAGTGATTGTTAGTGTTACAAAACAATTTCTTTAAAGAACACCACTGCCCCCCCTCCCTCACCCCAGGCAGATTGCTTATGTATAAAAAGACTTTTTGCTTCAGCAACAACTTCAAATGTGTACAGTACTTTGGGATTTGTAATATGTCAACACAGGGCAAACGCTATCCTGCAACCCTATGGCAAAGCTTCACATGGCATACTTCTGAGTCCATTCCCTTGCTAGTCTGTTATATCTGGAAGAGAAAAGGGACAGTGTAAAACCAACAGGGTCAACATGAAGAGGGATTGGCAGTCTTTGTAAAACCCTGTTTTCAAAAAAAAATTATTGGGACGTTGAGTAAAATATTTTTTTTTATAATGGGCTCCGCTAGTTTTATATGACCAGACACTTTCTGGATACCGAATCTGGGTACTCTCCCTAGCATTGCAATGGGTGTAACTTTACTTCTTACTTTGCCTAACCTTCGCAGACTGTTAATAAACCGCATTAGCAGTCAGAAGAAATGTATTTACCTGTGCTGTATGCATTTACACATTCTTCTAACTGCAGATGTTCTATGCTTGCAGCTGTTGCTACTACCATTTACCACGGGCACTTTTGATTTTGTAACTTAAGTCATCCCCTCTCATCGCTGATTTCCCGCCATCGTATAGTGTATAATACAGTTATCCCTCTTACCTGCTTAGAAATGCACCACGTTTTATTTTGTCTCACCATACTTGGTCGTGTGACTACTCGTGTAACTGTATTTTAATAGGGAAAACATGGAGGTGTTTGGTCGCTTCTATCTTCATCTCTGTTTGGATCCTAATGAATGCATTGGGCTAGCTAAGTGCTATCAAAGTTGCGCCGCGCGCCAGAGCCAGTGAGTGCACGCATTGAAACGTGAGAGGTATGTATCAACTCATCTTAATTAGGGGAATAACATAGTTTAATATGAAAAAAACGGTGAAGTGTTCCTTTAAATATACTGTAGGGTATATACCAATTGCCACTCACAATCACATTTTACACAACATCCCAACATTTTTGGAAACAGGGTGGTAGAATATTCTGCTGTCTACATGTATCTGCCTACCTGCCTGAACAGGTATTTCATCAAGATCATCATAACATGATGAGAAAGTAAACCACTTACTTGTCTTTGTCCGATTTGTAGATGTGTGCAATATCGGGTACTAAAGGGTCATCTGGGTTTGGGTCGCATAACAGAGAACATATGGACAATAAAACTGAAAAAAAGAAGAAAGAACCCGTGTCATATTTAAAAGCCTTATTTGCAAGTTTGGTCTAATCTTACAGTATGTGACCTTATATAGTCTTATTAAGTAGAATTGTATGACTTGTTTCTTGTGTGGCGCACGCTAGTTTTCACCTACCTTTCGATACAGTGAGGGCAGGAGACCACTGTGATCTCAGGATGTCCAGACATATGCTACCATTGCTGTTTATGTTGGGATGGTATATTTTAGTTGTGAAGGCTAGCTGTTGAGAGAGTGGAACAAGTTCAGAAAACCAGACTAACATATTGGTAAAACATTTACAAAACAAGAAAAAAACAAACAACAACAACAAAACATTCAAAAGAACAACAAAACCAGTGTTTTGTGGTTTCTGATTTCTCCATAGGCGTAGGCCCACTCACCTTTGGCGGTTTAAAGGGGTAGTCTGTAGGAAAGTGGATTGTGAGGAAGAACACACCGCCCTGGTATGGACTGTCACCCTAACAGAAAAGAAAAAGAGCTTGGGTTGAGGAAACACAGGTAGGAGGAGCACCAGAAAACCATAACAAACAAAATAACTACCACTAAGGAACGTACCCCGAAAAATGATACATGTTAATTAATCAAAGATCAACATTGATAAACTATTTACAAGGATTGATCAAGAACAATGTAGAAGACTTACTGGGCCCATAATTGTTGCTTGCCAATGAAACACTGCGCAGAGAGAAAGAGAGAGAGAGAGAGAGAGAGAGAGAGAGAGAGATTTTCTTTTTTAATTTAGAGAAACCAAATTGCAGTGGGAACATAGATCTACAATAGAGAAAAATTAGAGAAAGGAACGCTACTCTGGGTCAAAAAAAACTTTTGTTCAGGGTGCTCTTCAAAATAAGGCCTGATACTTTCATGAAAAAAAACAGATGAATGGCAAGTAGCCATTTTTGTATTAAAGGCTTTTTACTTAATAGAAGTTCCTTCATTTTTCTGTTTCTGTTTTTTTTCTTCATCAATAGATCTACAATACTTGCGATGTTTTTTTATCCATGTACTGCTAACGAATCAATAATTTCTATGTTTGACTTTAAGTTTATTCAACAAATCTTCACTCACACCTTAGATCCAAATAAGCTATCAAGTTTTACATTTAGATTGCCACCGAACTGAATGTACTTCAGTCTTAAGATGCAATAACAATAAAGAATCTATCACATGTTTGAGTATATTACCAGCACAGCCCTGATGATAACTCATTCCTCAATTGTTTTCTCTCTAAATATAATGTTTGAATATATACTAGCAGCATAATCCAACCTTTGGCCTTGAAATAAGGATCATGATCATAAAGGTGATACATTTATGGTTGCTACTACATATGCACAAACTATCCACTTGTATTAATTGTGTTTGACAAATGTGGAATTTTAAAATACAGTTTAATCCATAATGTGAACACAGGAAGTATACCCCTCTGTTGTTATCTGAGACACAGATGGGAGGAAAATGCACACAATAACCATCACAACAGCATGTGAAGCTGGCATTTAAACATGTAAACAACAACAACAGTCTGAAGACAAAATAGAGAATGATATCATTAGTCTATGAGACAGAATGTGCATATTTCAGGAGATTTGCTAATTGTTGATATAATTATTGTTACACTGGTCATGTTCATGGAAGTCTCTAGTACTCTTTCCCTTTGACACAAAATCTTCTTGTAGGACACATTGGAGCAAACAGAAAGTCCCTAACTTTTAAGGGAGGGATTTCCCTTTTACGATTACTATTACTAGGGTGAATAGGCTCCAATGTCAACTAAATGTTTCCTTGAACAAATTGAAAGTGAAAGAGCCTGAAGTGTACTGATAGAGGTGGGAAAGAAACGAAACAAAAAAAGACAGCAGTGAAACGCAAAGGAAACCTACAGTCCTCTCCCACAGGTCCAGCTGAACACTGCGATGGAGGGTCCCTCTGGAGGTCATGGAGTTCCTACACAAAAACAGGACACCAGAACACATGTCAGTTTGTGTCCACTATCCACCGGTACCGCTGATAATGTTTTCAAAAGCCTCTCAAGCGGGTTAGACTTGATGAACTACACCCATGTTTTCTTGGAGAGACTCCAACAAATCTGTGTTACATCATCGACAGCAAAGGATATGTGTGTAGAGAGCACTGGTATTTATGCCAAGTAACGTAGGCCTATCACAAACAATTTTCAACAAAACATCTCTTTTAGTTTCAGTCAAACATTTACACAAATGTACCTGGTGTTGTGTAAGATTCAAGTTATTATATTTCCTGACTTTTTAAGCCTACCGAATAGCAGATTCTCTAAAAATACATTACTTTCTCGAAATCGAGGCTATTCTAGAAACCCCATAGTTTGGATCTGGCAGACACTGCTGAAATGACGTCTGACAAACATATCACAAACAACAGAGAGAACAATGGCAACAATGTTCAAGAGCGTTGCAGATTAAAGGACCAACGTTACGCCTGATAACATAAACAGGAAACATGGCTGATTATTTAAAATACACATTTCTAGATACTATGTTTAATTTAAATGGTTTGAAAAGTGTTGCCAAAAAGCTCATGTCAACAGCATCGATAAGATTACTTATTTGCAAACACATTAGCACCAGAGAGGGTTGAAGCGGTCAGTGTTCAAGGATCTTTGGTAGCACGTTTACGTTAAAATTTACCGGGGTCAGCAAACTTGACAGCTTGTTAAGGTCTTTGACTTTTAACGATAACAATTTTGAAAATATTTAACTTCTCCGTTAACGCTACTATCTGACGTCAATGTAAGGTTACTACCTATCGTTAACGTTAACGTTAGCCACCTTTAAAAAGCAATCATAGCATTGTGATAGCTATCGAGCAAGGAGACGTTGATGTTAACGTCATTTCGCTAGCTAAGCATTCGTTAACTTCTAGCTTCTACCATGGCAAAATGGATAGTCACGCTAGACGACAAAGCAGTATCTATGTTATAAGCGCTTAAAACAATGATTAAAGAAAGTATCGCTAGCTGACCAGCTGGTTAATTTGCTGCTACAGTTCATACGGGAAGTAACATTACAGCCCAAGCCTGTTTGCTATATGCCTAAGTACGATAGCCTCCTAGCTTGCGATGCTAACCATCTAACCTTACCGGTAGAAAAGACAACTAGCGTGACGACTATCACATCGTGGAGAGGACACTGAGAACTAGGACATTTATACACAATCTATCAATATACTAAGCAGCATGAACGGTTCAAATGACGACTGCTAGCTTGTTAGCACCCACAGCCTACCTTCTGTATTCTCTTCAGAGCCATAACAACTGTTCAACTCCCCTTTAGCAGTGGCAGTGACTTGTTATTATGCGACGTAAACTGGGCAACGACTGTCAACATTACAGCTTCCGGATTGTATCAAATTGAAAGTCTTGGAGGAACTTTTGTTAGAAGCTGATCAAGGATTGGCTGCGCTCTGGAGTTCTGTTTTGGGCTGAAATGTAGTTTGAAAAACTTCTGAATAAATATGCTAGTGAAAGAATGAATAGACTTCAAATAAATTAAACAATCCTCATATTACTTAATCAGGCGCTCTCCGAATAGGTCTAGTGACACATGGTTTGACTATTAGTAGGCCTATAGATACTCAGCCAATTACATCAGCATTGCTTACATTTCTCTGCAGCCTACATAATATGCATCTGGTTTTAAGGTATGATCTATCATTTTCCTCCTAAAAACTGTCTCATTGCCCTATTGCTGCCACTGCTGTGTGTGTGCTTAAAGAAACTCTTTTTCCTCAGTTTTGTCTCTGTAAATTCAAAACCAAGGTCATAGGCCAGGAAATCAAATGTTTGATTCAAGAAAATGGAGGGAAGGATTTCATTTGATTGTCTGTTGGACTCAAAACATGTCAACCTTTCAACAGAATAGCTTGCAGTCACTACTGCAGTGAACCCAGGCGAGCCTACATTCTGCAGGTCCATCTGGAGTAGCCTAGTCTGGTTTTCACCATACTAAACTCAATCTTTCAAGATTGAACATTAGTCTGGGAAGGCTGCGCTTTGTTTCTACTGCAGTTCACGTCGCTTAAAGGGTAACTGCACCCTAAAATATGTTTTTTTGAGCTGTTGATTGATTGAAATTACTCATACTGTAAGTGGTGACCTACACTATTAACAGGGTTAATATTGACAAAAATTGTGTTTCTTGACAAAAGTAACATTTCGTATGATTTTGTATTGGAGATATTGCTCTCCACGCCCTCTACAGGTTGAAACATGGCATGGCATGTTGGTCCAAAATACTATTGGAATGCTGACGTTGTCCTGCACTTCTCGTCCAACACTACGTCACCGGGTCATTACAAATTAGGAATGAAACGCCCCAACACCTGCTGCCCTGATTAGCCTACCTGTGATAAGACATGCACTCATTCCCAGATTGACACAAAATCACCATGGTTGATTGACTGCAGCAGGGCTGCACTCCCTTCCAAATTTCAGAACGTCCTGCCCATTTTGAAAGCCTTTTTCAGAAATGTGAAGTGGGTGGTTATGGGGTGAAGTTACTCTTTAAGTTTCGTTTTCGGCGCGTCACCGGCCAATAGCGTGCCAGGACTAGAGTATGGCCGTTTCTGATTGTAGCCAAAGATTCTGGCAGTAAACAGTGAAAATAGATCTGCTGGTATCCAGCCTGAGCTGCCAGGCGAAATTCAAATTTCCCGGGAGTTCAGGCAGGGTTCACCCAGCCTAGGAAAGGAGCCCATTGGCACCCGTTTTTCGAACTTACTGTTTTACTTTTGTTAAACTGGATGTTAGCAGAAAGCAGAAACATATTTTCATTATAAACAAGGTTTGAAATGCAGTTGTTTACTCATTCCAAAGAAAATTCACATTCCTGGGTTTTTGGTGAGTCAGAAATGGACGTCAAAGGGCACCTTTCCAGACTTTCCAGAAATTCAAATTTGCTAACAGGTTCGTCTGGGTCCACCCAGGCTAACTTTAAAGATCACCTTAGGTGAAAATATGTTTTTCTTGTGATGTTGTTAACATGTCTGCTGGGTCATTCCACCTCAATTCAACAAATGCCTTCTGCTTGACCATCTCAGATTTCCTTAAAAATTTTACCATCTAAAGAGTAACCATTTAAGCTGACTTAGCCAAAATATTAGATTGGTATACCTAATACATTCAGAGAAAAACGTTTTTGAACATGGTACCCCCCTTCTGATTTTTGGCACATTGGCGCCCTCATCTAAATCTGCAGCAACGTTCAGATGTCATTATCTGAAAAAGTGTTCAAGCTAAAGACTTCACATTTTCTGGAAATAATGATTGCTACCTATAGATTCCACATATTCATTCGTAGGCCGTATGTATTGATACTGACTGTGTTTCAATCTTGTGAAATCAGAAGAAAAATGGCAGATTTTTTTTCAACCCCCACATTGGGTACTCCATTACACAATTTGTAAACAAAATGTTTGACAAATGGTTATATCTCTCTACAGAAGTGTTTAAGCTGTCTTTGAAAAAGTAATTAAGAGGTGTCTATATTGCTTTTTTGTTGGAAGTACTGTAACACAAAACTGAAAAATAATCAATTTGGATGATATTGTATCTCCCCATTACAGAGGTATGACACGCTATACCAATGAATTGAACACATCTCCAGAAAGAGTATGGAATGGGCTTTCAGACTGTGAAATTTCAATATGGTATTATGGCTGCAGTTATTAAAATATATATTTTTAAATATTGGTCTATTACAACAATTAGCGTTGCTTTTTTGTGCTATTATTTAATGATTTCATAATCCTTGTCTTATTCCTAAGTATCAGATGTTTATGTCTCATACTGTTAAACATTTATATTTTCATTTACTTGCTGAGTGATGAACTAATAAAATATTTCCTGTATTTCCGAAATAAATTGCTGCTGTCACTATTTAATGCCACTAGATGTCACTGTTCATGGATATCAGCAATGTGTTGTTATAGTAGACCAATATTTCAAAAATAACATTTCAATAACCATAGCCATAATACCATCTTGAAATTTCACAGTCTGAAAGCCCATTCCATACTCTTTCTGGAGATGTGTTCAATTCATTGGTATAGTTTGTCATACCTCTGTAATGGGGAGATACAATATTATCCAAATTGATTGTTTTTCAGTTTTGTGTTACAATACTTCCAACAAAAAAACAATATAGACACCTCTTCATTACTTTTTCAAAGACAGCTTAAACACTCCTGTAGAGAGACATAACCATTTGCCAAACATTTTGTTTACAAATTGTGTAATGGGGCACCCAATGTGGGGGTGTGAAAGAAATCTGCAATTTTTCTTCTGATTTCACAAGATTGAAACAAAGTCAGTGTCAACACATACGACTTAGGAATGAATATGTGGAATCTATAGGTAGCAATCATTATTCACAGAAAATTTGAAGTCTTTAGCTGGAACACTTTTTGAGATAATGACATCTGAACTTTGCTGCAGATTTAGATGAGGGCGCCAATGTGCCAAAAATCAGAAGGGGGGTACCATGTTCAAAAATGTTTTTCTCTGGATGTATTAGGTATACCGATCTAATATTTTGGCTAAGTTAGTTTAAATGGTTACTCTTTAGATGGTAAAAGTTTGAAGCAAATCTGAGATGGTCAAGCAGAAATTTTCTCTGAAATCCGTTGAATTGAGGTGGAATGACCCTGCTACATTTTATGGTACATATCGTTATACAGTTTGCATTGAGCAAAAGTCCAGCAGGCATCACATTCAGCCAAATCTGTGCAGCGCTGTATGCATGCTGCTGCATGCAATAGCGGTAGTGAAGCAAATGGCGCCGAGTGCGGATCAGGGGATTTGCGAGTGTCTCCCTCGTGGAACCATCACCTTGCCGGCCCTCCATCGACTTTGCAGGAAGCAGAGGCCTCTACCTGGCCCGTCGATCGTGGGATCCGAGATACTCCTGCCATCTCTCCATCTCTCCTGCTAGGTCAATGACGCCTGATTGCCCTGCAGCTCCACCAAGACTGCGCGTCCGAAGCGGTGGTGTGAACCTACTGAACATTCGCCCATTGCAACGCTCTCAACTTGCACAGCCTTCGGACTACCTTGCGGCTAAAGTGTCGCTACTGAACTGACGGTCCGTGTCTAACAAGACCTTCATTTTAAACAACTTTTTCACACAGCGAGATCTGGACATGCTGTTTTGAATGGAGACATGGTTTAGCTCCAGCGCCGGTGAGACCTCTGTTTTTGGCGGTCTCTGCCCTACAAACTGTTCATTCATAAGCACTCCGAGGAGTTCGGGAAGAGGAGGTGGAGTGGCCTTGATTTTTAAAAATCGGCTTAAGGTACAAACAGTCTCTGCCGGGAGCTTTTCTTCCTTCGAAGTACAGTGCGTAAAAGTAGAATCTGCCACTGCACCAGTAATGTGCGCACTTGTTTACAGGCCTCCCAAATCAGACAAACATTTCATACAAGAATTCTCAGACTTTCTGTCTCATTTTGCATCATCTTACGACCGTTTGTTGATTTTGGGTGATTTTAATATTCATGTCTGTTGTCCAGGCAAACCCTTGGTTAGCGAGTTTTGCCATGTAATGGAGTCATTCAGTCTCCTCCAGCACGTAAATCAGGCGACCCATGTTCATGGGCACACACTCGATCTGATTTTGTCTCATGGGTTTTCCATTGATAACAACAAGCATTGAGGATGCGTCCTTTTCTGACCATATGCCTAT
Organism: Sardina pilchardus; assembly: GCF_963854185.1. Taxonomy (NCBI): domain Eukaryota; kingdom Metazoa; phylum Chordata; class Actinopteri; order Clupeiformes; family Clupeidae; genus Sardina; species Sardina pilchardus. The sequence goes on from NC_085011.1 coordinate 17,993,895, forward strand.
TGTGTTCAATGTTCAACTACTTAACTCACTGTCTACAGCCAGATCCCCTGGCCACTACTCTCATCATATTAACTCTTTTACTGCAAGTAAGTTTTCTGAATGATACTTGGAAAATGCTCAGCCTCCATCGCTGCCCATCAGTGCACGTTAAATGCGCTATAAAAATAAAATTACCTTACCTACCTTACCTTACCTATGATCCCTGCTCCAGCCCTTCAGCTATCCTTGAAACTGTAGCCCCTCTTAAATTCAGACGGCCTAATTTTAAACCCCAACAGTGGCTTGATATCTCCACCCGCCATCTTAGGCAAGTTTGCCGTAGAGCTGAGCGCAAGTGGAAAAAAGACCACCTTCTAGTCTCTCTAGAAATATTCAGATGCACTGTCCAACTTCCCAGCTGCAGCAAAATAAGCCAAAGCTAAGCATTTCTCTGACATCATAAGCAAACATTCCAACCGCCCTAGAATCCTGTTTAACACCATAAACTCCCAAGTCTCTCCAGAGGTATAGGCTTTTACCAATAGCTGTGAAGAGTTCTTGAAGTTTTTTATTGAGAAAATTGACCACATCAGAGCACAGTTCACACCTGTTGTATCTGACACTTCACCCCATTTCCCCATTCCCACAGCTACTTTTGACAGGTTCCAAGCAGTGTCCTGCACTGATCTATGGGCACATGAAACCATCAAAAGCCCCACATGATCCTATCCTTTCACAGATCACCAAAGATGCCTTTGATGCTATTGGTCCCTCCATTCAAATAGTTCTTAACTCCTGCCTTGCCACTGGCACCATTCCTGTATGTTTCAAGCATGCGGTTGTCCAGCCTATGCTTAAGAAACATAATCTGGATGCTAAATGTTCCAATAACTTCCGGCCCATCCCAAAACTGCCATTTCTCTCAAAAATGTTGGAGGTGGTGGTGTTGACTCAGCTGCTTCCATTCCTCAACACAACAGAGCTCCTAGAGCCATTTCAATCTGGTTTCAAAACCCGTCACAGCACTGAGACAGCCCTGTTAAAGGTGACAAATGATCTTTGATTGATAATGCCATTCTGATCCTGTTGGATCTCAGTGCTGCTGTTGACACTGTAGACCATGGTACACTTTGAAAGCGTCTTGAACAGTGGGTTGGCATTAAGGGTACAGCTCTAAACTGGTTTCACTCCTACCTCCACCAGAGAACCTTCTCTGTATCCATAGGCCAGTACACGTCATCATCTGCCCCTGTGTCCTACGGCGTTCCCCAGGGATCCATTTTGGGTCCAATACTTTTCTGCCTGTACATGCTCCCCCTAGGTAACATCATCAGGAAATTCAATATTTCATTCCACTTCTATGCAGACGACTCCCAACTGTACATCCCACTTAAGTCTGGCAGCTCCATGTAGCCTCTTTTAGACTGTTTGGAAGAAATAAAAATCTGGATGGCTAACAACTTCCTTCAGTTAAATGCCAACAAAACTGAAGTCATTGTCTTTGGGCCTTCAAGACCCAAAAAATCCATCCCTGCCAACCTTTTTCCCCTTACCCCCTATCTGAAATCTCATGCACGTAACCTGGGTGTCATTTTAGACTCCCACCTTAACCTGGACAAGCAAATTTCTTATGTTGTAAAGACCAGTTTTTATCAATTAAGAATAATCTCCAAACTCAAGTCTGTTCTTTCATACAATGATCTGGAAAAAGTCATCCGTGCCTTCATAACCTCCCGTCTAGACTATTGCAATTCCCTCTACCTTGGTCTTCCTCTGACACTGGAAGTGGCACGACTTCAGATGGTCCAAAATGCAGCAGCTAGGTTGCTCACCAAAAAAGTGTGAGCATATTACACCTGTCCTAACCTCCTTGCACTGGCTCCCAGTCCAGTCAAGGATACAATTCAAAACACTGCTTCTGGTTTTTAAGGCTCTTCAAGGTCTGGCACCCAGCTACATAGCTGACATCATTCATCCCCATGTAGCCCCCAGGTCCCTCAGATCCTCCAGCCAAGGCCTCCTCCACGTCCCACGGTCCCGGCTAAAGCAAAAAGGTGACAGAGCCTTTTATGTTGCTGGCCCCCAGCTGTGGAACCAACTGCCACTTGACATTAGAGATGCCCCCTCAATAACCCTTTTCAAATCCAGGCTTAAAACACACCTTTTTACATTGGCCTTCCCTGTGCGTTAATTGTCTACCCTGGCATGTCTGTAATTAAGTGTTGTCTGTTGATGTCATCTTAGCCTAAATCACTGTTCTGTATATATTTGTTTATCTATTTTATCCTATTTTATTATTTGTTAGCTTATGCACTTTGTACAGCACTTTGAACAGTGTGAGCTGTGGTTAAATGTGCTCTATAAATAAACCTTACTTACTTACTTTTACTTACTTTCAAAGGAGTCACAGGTTTGAGGTTAGAGGATTTAGAGGATTTAGAGGATTTCTGCTTTGGATCTACATTTCCACCAAACACAGCCCAGGTGGGCCAATTCAGGCTTCAGTCCATTAGGGCAGTAGGGGTTAGACCTTTGAGCACCATATAAGACATATGGCACAGGAAATGTGTCATATATTCTGGAAGTGATGTACAGAATGCCCAGTGAATCAGAAGAATCAACAAAGGGACATACTGGAGGTGACATTCCAAACAGTTGCTAGCAGGCCAGTGGTGGTTTGATCTGTGAGCGACCCAACTGCAATCCTGAATACCTGTGGGTGGTACAATTCTTCATAAAGCTGTCAACTGCAGCAACAGTAGCAAATAAACAGCATGTCCAGAGGGGGTAGGGCCAAAATATCCCAATTTCCAAAATGCAGAAGAAGATGCAAAACCATGAGGTTTTTCTTTTTTTTGGAAAACAACTTCTGAATGTACACATAAGAGAAACCATGAAGGGATTTAGGGGTGCATAAACTGCAGGAGTGCATCTTTAAATGAAGTCCAAGTTTCACCCGTACTGGAGATATACTGTAGGCCTAGGCCAAGAGTTTTTCTCCCTACAAAGAGCAGCAAAATAGATGGGTCTGTTCTCAATAAGCAGTCTAACTAAACTGAACTGATTGATGTTCATCAATTCAGACATCTAAAACCTACTCTGTAAAACTTGTTGGCTATACAGTGGAGTACTATATTTTGTTTATCATTCTCATGCTGTAAAAAGATCTACGAAATATATTGAATGATAGACTACAGAAAAGAAGAAATGGACAAGAATGGACAAGAACAAAAAAGTCAATATGGTTTACTGACAGCTTTGTGTAACCTGAAGGCATGCTTTTTGCATTGCCAAGCAAATTTATTAACATACGGTTGTCATGTTTATGTGACTCGGCCAATGTTCCCCGGTCTGGTGGAGCCACCACATTATTAGGCTTTAATGTAACACTTATCAGATGCTCAATTACCAATGATATAGACATCATTTATGGTTCATATTTGCCATTCACCCCTGTGAGATCACATTTATGATCATATATTTTGTTTTTTGTGAGAGAGAGAGAGAAAATTAAGGATATTCATTTATGAACAAGGTAAAGAAATAGATTCAAGATTTTTTGATCATTAGCCTATTGGTGCTTATTTCTTAGAACTTAATCAGAAAAGGTGCAAGTGCTTGAAATGTAACAGTTGTGTAACTTTGACAACATTCACACAGTTGACACAGACAATCGCACACAAACACACAGATACACACACACACACACACACACACGCACGCACGCACAAACACAGACACAGACACAGACACAGACACAGACACACAGACACACAGACACACAGACAGACAGACAGACAGACAGACAGACAGACAGACAGACAGACAGACACACACACACACACACACACACACACACACACACACACACACACACACACACACACACACACACAGGAGGGGGAGACAATTGTCTACCCTGGCATGTCTGTAATTAAGCAACATAGCAATTATTACACTTGGGTACAGTAGATATGAACACCACATATGTACTGTGTGTGTGTGTGTGGGGGGGGGAGCGGGGGGTGTCCCACGGACACCTTCTAATAGTTAACATAGCCTACTGTGGCTATGTAGATTTTAAAACCAAAGTCCCACATGTGAGGCTTATATGGACCCAGTTGCCAAATTAAGAAGACTTTTAAGGCCAATGTATGCACAAATGTATAGGCAGGCAGAGCTTTTCACTCCTGGTGTGTTCTGCCAAAGGAGATAAAAGTAGCATAGGGCTTAAACCAATTGGTTTCCCATTTTTAAGTTTTACAAGGACATGGCATTTTTTCTTAGTTTCTCAGTCATCGGTCTGAACACTTAGTCACTGGATTGGATATTAGAGCTGGTAGGGAGGAGAGAGGGAGAGGGAGAGGGAGAGAGAGAGGCAGTGAACTTGACACGTAAAAACTTCAGTCTTCCAGTGTCTGGGTTTGGTAAAGAGAAGCGTAAAGGACGGAGGTTGATTTAAGTCGGCACATGATTGTGGAGACCGTGGGCTGCACCAGGAAACGGTAAACAACCCCTCAGCGTTTTATCATGATTCGCGAGTTGGTTTTCTGGGGAAATGAGTAAAGAACCTCGGCGCGGGTAAAACTTGGGATTAATCAGCAGTATCAGTTTGGAACACCGTGGCCGCAGGAATTGGTTGCACGCGCCATGGCCGCTCAGTGCGACACTTTGAACGGATACTTGCAGCACTCGGATCCTGGTTCCAACAGTGAGCGGAGTACAGACTCACCCTTACCCCTCTCGGAGGATGACTCTAGTGGGCCACTTTCTCCGCCAGACCCGGAGTGGACCGAGGAGAGGTTCCGTGTGGACCGCAAGAAACTTGAGATCATGCTTCTAGGTAACTTAGCTCACATCAGTAAATAGCCTACAATTATTAAGTGGAAATTGTATTTGACTGTTTTCCTTTGTCTGGAGTCGTACCCTCAAGTAGTCAGACAGTTCTGATGATGTGGCTCCTGGACGAAACACGTTGTTTCTGCAATAGGCTACAACATTTAAGATTAGGCCCAATAGAAGAAAATTCTATATAGGCTATTGTATTAGTTGTTGTATCAAGTCACACAGTATGCTGTAGAGACTCAACTTGTTGCCACAACTTAGACTGTGCACCATGCCAATTATTACCTTACAGGCTATATAATTTCAGATTGTCTAATGACAATTTCCCCCAAATTTATTCTGAAACTGTCACATGACCACATATTGACATTGGCTAATTTGAGATGTAGCCTAAATGTTACTTTTTAAAGTGACAAATGTTAAGCTACTATGTTGGTAGTAAGAAGTTCAACAGTGCTATACATGTTACAATGTGTTTATCAGTTGAGCTGTGTCCATGTTTTGCTTTAGGCTAGGGTATTGATAAACTTGCCAATTTTCAGGACTTAGCAAGCCAATGAGAAACAGTATTTCAGCAATTTCTTAGCACTTCATAGACATGTAATTGTGGCATTTCATGGTAGCTATAGTTTTTTCCACGGATAGATGAAATAGCACAGCTTGGTCGGCAGAGGTCACGATTGAACCCCGTTTTATCTGATTGTGAAGTTTCTGTAATTAGATCATCTCATACGTTCGCAGTTCTATTGTTTTGACTTTAGTCTATTCGAATCCATGTTATTCACCGGTTCACTCGTGTTCAAACAGACACAATCAAGATGTGAAAAATAATAGGGGCCCATCATGTGTCATGTGAAAAGTCTGTGGAAAATGTCAATAGAGACATTTGAACGCATGCTTATAATCATCCTTGAGGTGATGATAATTATGACAATGGAACTATGCATAGTTTAAAGCGTGATTTGCTAAAGACAAGGATGACACAATTGTACATTTTAAATGAACAAATTCTGTGGAATAAAAAAAAAAGCATGGGGACAGCTCAAGACCTCCATGGACCTGCTGGAAATCAGCCATGATTGCTACTGTAGATTCTGTCATTCAGGTGAAAATGTTCTAATTGAGGGAGTAATGGAGGGTCCTTTAGTGAGCTAATAGCCTATTAGTTGATACATCTGGCATGAGCGTTCCATTGTTGGTCTTTTAAGTATATGGAGTTGGTCATAGATAACTATCCCCTGGGGTTTTCAGTCTGCCTTCTCAATGCTGGACATTCCTCAAAGCTGCATGTAACCGTCGCCTTTTCCTGGACAACCACACAAGCAAAGGCCATCTTCCAGGCTCTGTTTGCCACGTCATGGCATCTGTGCGTCTGTGTGTGTGCACGTGTTTTGGTCCTCAGTCTAATGACAACTATAGCCTATTTTTGGCCATGGATAAACTCTCCATCCTATGGTTGTTTGTGGCGGCTGACCGGTAAGAAGGTTAGACGGACATGCTCCTGGTTAGTGGGCTTGTTTGGGCCCCTTCCTCCCCGCTGTCAAAGTGCAGATGGGGGTGAGTGACTGTTGCCAGTGAACCATGAAACACGGAGCGCCAGCATGAGTGAGCAGATCCTCATGATCAGTGCTCAGGGTGTCAGACGGCGGACGGAGGGGTTTGCGGAGGTTGCTCTCTGCCCTCTCTCATTTGGTATATATCAGCTGCCTAGCACCTCAGCCCCCTCCCTAGTCACTCTGCTTTGCCAGGCAGTCTAACATCTGGATGTGTTTTGATTGGCTCAAAAGCTGCTGTTGACATGGATTGGTGCATTTGTGGGTGGACCAGTTCAGCAGAGGCTGATAATGGATCTTTTGTGTGTGTGTGTGTGTGTGTGTGTGCGTTTCTCTCTCTTCTCTTCTCTTCTCTTCTCTCTCTCTCGCTCTCTCTCTCTCCCTCTCTTTCTCTCTTTCTCTGTGTATTTGTATGTGTGTGTATGTGTGTGTGTGTGTTTATATACTCTAAGTTTTATTGTACGTGACGGGCACATCTGGCCTCTTCTTCCTGTCCTGGAAGCTTGTGATGGGACGGACACAAGATGTGGTATTAAGTTAAGGTCACTCATCTTGTCCAATGATAACAGGTCTGCCTGCAGCCTGAACATTACATAAAACTGTTCTTGCAATAAAAAGACAAGCTCGAAAACTCAACAGAATAAAAACATCAGGAATTTATCACCAGGTCTGATTGCCATCGTGACTATTAGAGCTACATTCTTGTGTTTTCGATTAGGAGTCATTTTTTTGTGTGTTGGCAACAGCTGTTTCTCCACTTGCTTTCCTGGCGGAATTGTGTGGGTCTGAGCTGATTCAGTTAGTCAGAGCTTCATCAGTTTTCAAAAGTCTTTCTGTGTCTGATTTACTCATATTCACTTACACTCTCTCTTACACACACACACATTCCCACCCACACACACACAGAATGTAATGAAATCATTTAAAGGTCAACGGAAGAGCAGACAACCGTTTTTGCTGACTCAAATAAGTATATAAGTGACAGAATTCCTGTTGGTTGTATTAAACATCAGTTTGTGCTTAGTGAAAAGACCATATGATATGTTGCCTATTGCACCTACAAGCCTTTAGATTAATGGTTAATCACTAAATATTTCATTTGTACATACAGACCAGTAGACTATAGTGCTGTTTTGAATGTATTTCTGTAAAAATAACTGTGATTTCTGACCTAGTCCCATACTCGTGGCCAATATCTGAACAAGATGAGCCTGAGTGGGTGCCAGTGAGATGACTAGTGAGGAACAGGGGTCATGTGATCTGCTTAGGCTGAGGCAACATGCCAGCACTTCAAAGCTGTTCTAGTGATAAAGGATGAAGTTGTGTTTACGTTTAGTCCTTACAGACAGGAACAGTTGCCATTACTGAAAGGTTCATGGTGTTTCCCAGGAGAATGGCCCAATGCGTGGCAGATTCCTCTCACTCACAGGCTCTCATGGATTGTTGCTATAGAAACACAGATATGGAAGGGTTTCTGTGTGCATGAAGGAGAGAGATAAATCATATATGCTTATTCAGTGTTTTAGTCACAAGCTTCATAAACTATATATATATATATATTATATATATATATATATATATATATATGACTGTGTAGAGGACGCTGGTACAAAGAAAAGTTAGCACAAGGAGGAGAGGAGACAGCTGTGCTGTCATTGTGGGGCTGTCTTGTCTGCCGTATGACGCTACGCTGTGTGGCATCTCTAGCTCAGGGGAGCCAACAGCTCAGAGGAAGGAAACAGAAAGAGGGAGAGAGAGAGAGGGAGAGAAGAGAGAGAGAGAGGGAACAGAGAGCTTGCCACACACTTAGCTGCTTACACCACACATTCCTCTGGGTCGAGAGCACCATCAGGCTTTCTGGAGCTCCTATATAAGTGTGTGTGTGTGTGTGTGTGTGTGAGAGAGAGAGAGAGAGAGAGAGAGAGAGAGAGAGAATGGAGGAAGAGAGATGAAGGGAACCCTGGCCCTTATGAGACTGTAGTATTGGGGTGGGGTGGGGTGGGGTGGGGGCGTGGGGGGTAGGGGAAAGATGGATTGGCTGTTTGAAAGCTTGAATGTGTGTGTGTGTGTGTGTGTGTGTGTGTGTGTGTGTGTGTGTGTGTGTGTGTGTGTGTGTGTGTGTAAGTGCACAGGCACACATGTGTTGGGGGTTTACAGAAGTGCTTGACCCACTTCTGGTTGTAAAGTGGAGAAATGAATACCTGTTATTATACCCCGTGTGTATTTTTATACGCTGTCTTGGTACCCCTCTCAAAGTGCACATTTGCATTTTGGCTGGTTTTGCGGTTTGCCATTTCTATGTTTTCTTTCTGAGTAAGTGTGTGTGTGTAGGCTATACTGACTGTATATACCGTGCGTACATACTGGCCATGCATGTTCATTTTTAGAGGTTTTTGTACTCATTCTCCCTCATTTTATCCATTTCTTTTCACATGCTTCAGCTTTTTAATTGTAGAGTCTATTTTGTTGTTAACTTGCATCACAGATTCAGCTGCATGTTTTCTTAATTTACCATGACCGGTCATGCACATAGTAATGCCACTTGCTTTTTCCATGCAAGCTGCATGCTACACTGATATCAGTGACCTTGTATCGAGGCCCTAGGTGTTTTCACAGGAATATGAAGGCACAGAGTACCACTGGAAGCAAAAACCAAAGCACACAAACCCTCACTGTGCTTGTTTTGGTTTGGATTGCATGGTGTGTGTCTGTGTGTGTGTGTGTGTGTGCGGGTGGGGGGGGGGGGGGGGGGGGGGGATGGGTGGTATTTCGTTATTAACAAGCGTAATCCAATTAAAGCCCATTTCCCATCAGCCAAGCAGGACTTCCACTCCTGTGTGATGATGGGACGTGCTGATGGAAGATCTGGGAAGGGAACGAGTCTTTCTTGTCCGCACAGGATGTTTGTGTTTGAGAGTCGCGGATGTTAGCAGTGACTCTGTGTCTGGAGCGAGACCATTATCTGGAGCAGTGTGAACCAAGGGGAAATTCTATCCAGGTTTCAACGTCAGTGGTTTTAGATATCTTTGTGTAACATGCCTGCTGTGCAGAGGAAAAGAATGGAACATTTTTCTCTCATACAGGCTTCCCTCTGTGTGTGTGTGTGTGTGTGTGTGTGTCAAAGAAAGTGATATATAGTGAGTGAGTGTGTGTATTGTGAAAGTAAGATCTTTCAGTGATTTATTTAGTGCACACCTGTTGTGTGTCTGCACCTAGTGAAATGTAATGAACTACCAAAGCTAAGATAAAGCCTGACTATGGTTTCCAGTGTGGGTGTGGGGGTGTTATCTCTTGTGTCATGAAGGCACCAGAGACGCTTGTGAGGTTGGTGTATGCATTGGTCTTCAAGTTGTCTCAGAGGTTTGTAGTGGACCTTTTTACCCTTTTAAATGAAGAAAGGTATATTCGAGTCAGTCCTGTTTTCACAAGAGAACAGAGTAGTATATTCAGTCTGCTCTGTGTCTGCTGTGACAGGGTTGTGAGTTCACACTGGCCCTGGACCAAGCAAGTACATCAGGCTTCTTCAGATGACTTCCATGTTAATGCTACAGACTCAACACAGCGTACGGCCCAGTGGCTCAGATCGCAAATGTGTGTTTGATTTGATTACTGTGTGAGAGTGCAGCCTCTGTGTCTGTGTCAGTAATGAACTGTGATTATGAGTGGTTAAAGGCGAGATGGACAGAAAAAGAAAGAAAGGGAAAGAGAAAGAAAAGGGAAAGTCTTTGTAGGAAGGCGATAACATGTCAGATTGGTATATATACACAAAGCTGCCAGTCCTGTCGGCTTCTTAATGTCTGCAGCTGTCTGCCGTTTCTCCCCGCAAAGCTGGCTTAGCCGACTTTTCCCAAAGATCTGGCCGGGGTAGCCAGAATGCCGAAGCTCTCTCAGCGAGAGTGGGAGCGAGAAATGAGGTCAGTGCAGCGGGGTCTGGCACCACTGCAGCCCCCTGGCTGCTGCACGGGGGTGAGAGGATGCCCGTAGGAGCGTTTGGGGGAGCCTGTGAAACACATCTTCTGCGGAACTTCTCCTGAGCACAGTACCGTTACTCTTCTTGTGTTTGCGCGTGCAATGCAGGTTTTGGGTGACTGATAATCCTTCAATCTACCCTACACTTAATTATTCCAATTAGTTTTCCAGCATTTGTTATTGTTATGCTAGCCCTAATCGTTACACTATTTCATATGGAAGGACCGTAAGATTAGTTTATGTTCATTGGATATGCTTTTGACATAAAGGTAGGATAAGTCGTTTACAGTATGTTACTGGAAATGAAAGAATCCTTAGTTTTATGACCATGTCCTTCATACATATGATGCATATGACTGTCTTTATGATGTGTTTTTTACATACTTTTCAATGTAGCTTGTAATTTCAATGTAATTTTTGTCAATAACAGTTGAAATGTTTTTCACATTCTTCACAAGTTTGTGCACTTCTGAATTCATGAAAGCAATAGAATGTTAAACTGACATTAATCATTTCTAACATCCAGTGGTAAATCTTATCAGCTAAACTGGTGTCTGCAAGGAAATATTTTTTTTTCTCCAGAAATCAATTTTACCAATTGCAACATGTGTGCTCTCAATGAGTTTCTCAATACTGGCGTGTGCAACATTTCTCTCTCTCTCTCTGGAGTTGAGATTGGAAGTGCACTGTCCTGATCTAACCCACTCTCCACGGGTTGCACCTTTTCTGTGATGAGCTGGAACAGTTTCTACATCCTTTTTTGTGGACAAAATCATGAGATGAATGGCAAAAGCTTACCTGGAACATTCCAGAGATTGTGTGACCTTGTACGCTCTAGTGTGCAATGCATAAACAATAAAACTTCTAAAACTGACTACCAAATGCATTGGGCTTTAGCTACCTTCTGATGGTTATCATGTAAATGTATGCTCACAGAACAAACTCAGTTACTGTACCTCTCTGGACAACACAAGCTCTGTTAACAACAGCAGCAAACAGACATTTATCACAGTCCGGCTGTGTTATATGTAACCGGAGGGTTGCCGGTTCGATCCCCGACCAGTCCACATCTGAACTGCCCTTGAACAAGGCACCTAACCCCTCACTGCTCCCCGAGCGCCGCTGTATGAAGGCACCTCACTGCTCCGGCTTAGTGTGTGCTTCACCTCCCTGTGTGTTCACTGTGTGCTGTGTGTGTTCACTAATTCACGGATGGGATAAATGCAGAGACCAAATTTCTTGTATACACAAGTATACATGGCCAATAAGCCTGATTTGATTTGATTTGATTTGATTTGATTTGATTTAACCCGTGAAAAGAGATGGACACAACACATTATATGCTGTTGGCACAGACTGCAGCTTGAGAATCTTTTCTCTGTGTCAGGAAGACTTCCTGCAGCAAACTGCACACAAATGAATGGCCACATGACCAGACCAGTCTATTATTCTGCAGTATAGTCCAGTACTATAGCTTTTATGGTCTGAGCTGTTTGCATCATCAACTCAACAGGATATTGAAAGAGCACTTCAGGGATACAGGCTCATGCCAGCACCATTGGCGGCTGTTTCAGCTGTTGCTGGACTTGTCTCCTGGGTACCTCTAATCTGAAGAGGCTTTCAAACAACAACCAGCCAGTGGCTCTTGCTGAAAGCTGGTGTGAGCCAAATATGATGCTAAGTAACTCTGCAGTATTCATGCAGAAAGCTTGCCATCCTGGCTATAGCACAACGCCATATCGATGACTATCCTGGATTGGTCAAGCACTATGGGTTTACTTTTGGCTTGCAGGGTATGTCAACTTGCTATATTTCTGATTGAAAACTTGCCATCTCACTTAATGGAGGGTCGAGGGTGTGATGTGTTGAAAACATGTTTACGGCATCATGTGGTACTTGATTATGGACGTGTGTATTAATCAGACAATCCCTTTCTTTCCATTCCAGAGAGTAAGTTGTCGCCAAGTTGTATCTAATAGTCGAAATAAAGTTAAATGAAAGCCTGAGCGCTCTGTAGGTTTATATAAACCAGAGTCCCAAGGTAGCTGTAAAAGATGATTTTTTGCTGAGTCTATTGATTCAGATTTTTTAATGCAGCACATTGCTGCCATTTGGTCCGGAACTTGTGTTTGATTGCAGGCTCTGTTTCCAATCTGTCCTTTTGGCAGCGCACACGCATACCAGGATGGACGATATTTCGGACTTTGGGTTGATTTACAGTCACAGAAAGGTGATTTAGGATTTTGGATTCGTTTTGGTTAGGGTCAACCGCTCTGACCTCCACTGCTAAATCCCTGTTTTCACCACTGGCCATATGAGCTCAGAGTGTTTCTCACACACGGCTCACGTGAGGGGGATAAATCATTGTCCTCTGCTCTTATTCCCGACTAGCAGCTCTGTGACTGTGTGGAGTTGAGTGTGAAACAGTGTTGTGGTGTTCAGTGATTTTGTTTTCATCATCCTTCACTGTAGTTTGACCTATACACTGACAAGCAGAACAGGCTTGACCCCAGTTTAATGTAAAGGTCTCTCCAGAAGGCTGTGGTTTCCTGACTGCCTCTTCTGACCTATATGATGTGGTGTCCGTTGCTTTCCAGCACATGGCAAGGTCGGAGTCAAGGCTAACATTTTGAGATGTCCCAAAGCGAGTTTTGCACTGTTCAATAACTAGACGGTCCCATCGGGTAGTTGCTCAATTTTTGTATTGTGACAAAAAATATTCCTTTTGACAAATCAATTGAATGAAGACTGGAATACACACACACACACACACACACTACAACTTACCATTTTACCATGTTATTGTTCCTCCTCCTTGGAGCAGAGAATAAAAGTTATTAAATTTATGAGGCACATTCCTTCCTGTACATGGTGTATGCAGTCCATCATCCAGGACATCTGTACTGGCAGTGTGTGTGTGTGTGTGTGTGTGTGTGTGTGTGTGTGTGTGTGTGTGTGTGTGTGTGTGTGTGTGTGTGTGTGTGTGTGTGTGTGTGTGTGTGTGTGTGTGTGTGTGTGTGTGTGTGTGTGTGTGTGTGTGTGTGTGTGTGTGTGTGTGTGTGTGTGTGTGTGTGTGTGTGTGTGTGTGTGTGTGTGTGTGTGTGTGTGTGTGTGTGTGTGTGTGTGTGTGTGTGTGTGTGTATGTTCCTCCCCACTCGTCAAACACGTGGGACCGCTTAGTGCCTGTAGTGCCCCCCAGGCTTTGGCAGTCTGTCTGAGCTTTATCCACCGCGGCCGAGGAACGGGCGCAGACTTTTTTAATGGCCCTATCACACACTCACACCTCTCACGCGGCGTGCTAATCGCAGCGTAGCCATGATGGCCGCGGCCTTCCCCTTGCCTTGCTCACAAACACAAACAAACCTCAGTTCCTGTGTCTCGCTCCGCTGGATGCTGGTGGTCGGTTACAGTTCACCACTTATCTTGTGGTGAATTTATCGAGGTATATATGAACAATATATGTGTCTGAGTGTGCGATAACGTCTCAGGTTGCTCATGCCGTTTAAAAGGAGTCTGGGCACGCCGCCCAGGTAAACACTCAAACGGTAAAAAGCAGGGTATTGTCGGCAGGCATTCTCAGCAGATGGCTGAAAGTTTGAGCGTTTGGAATGGCGTTTGGTGATTTATAAGGTGTGTGTGAGAGAGAGACAGAGAGAGAGAGACAGAGAGTGTGGGCGAGAGAGACAGAGCGAGAGATGGAGAGAGGCAGAGAGAGACCCAGGAGTTGTAAATGGATGATCTCGTAAAGTGATATTTGGCAAAATATTTAAAAGAATATCTTTCAAAATGCCCTCAGTGCCTCAGCCCTCTGATTGACAGGCTCAGCACCCACATTTCATGTACAACTAAAAAAGTAAAACGTAAATGGCCACTGTACCATGTTCTGGTAATTCTTTACATGGACAGCGGTTGAAAGGAACACACTGCCCAGGAATTGGAGCTGTAGTGCCTTCTTATGTGTTTGCTAAGACTCCCTCCCTCTTAAATAAGGAATGCTGTGTTGACATTACTGATGCTCACCGGTGAAAACATCAGAGCTCAATTTTCATGTTTTCAATAAGAGAGGTGAGGAGATATCAAGCACCAAGGGAGGATTCAGTGTCCAAAAAATGTTATCAGTTCATCTCCATTATTTCTTCACCCTTGCCAACATTGCAATTTGTAGGACATTTGTGTGCATTTTTCTTCATGTCTGGCTTGTTATCCACGTCATCACAACTTTATCAAGAAGTATCTGTTGCCTAGCTGGTGTGTGTGTGTGTGTGTGTGTGCAATCACATATTTTATGACCTGTTCATAATGATGGACTGTGTCTTGATCTTTTTACAGCTGCCAGTGATGGAAGGATCAATGGAGGAGAAGACTTCTTTCAGAAGGTGAGTTTGCTTGATTGCGTGTGTATGTGAGTTAGTGCTGTAACAATTAATTGAATAATCATGTAGCTACACACTATGCAATTAATTGCCAGCTATTTTGGTAATAGATTTAATGGTTTGTGTATTTATTTAGTGAGAACACCTAAAATGGTCTTACTCTCTGATTTCAGCTTCACTTCCTGTGGATATGCACACACACACACATACACAGACACACAAACAGACACACACACACACAGACACACACACACACACACACACACACAAACTTAGACTTCCTCCTCTATAACAGTAGTGTATTTTTAGTGTGTGTGCGTGTGCATGTGCGTGTGCGCGTGCGTGTGCGCGTGCGTGTGCGTGTGCGTGTGCGTGTGTGTGTGTGTGTAGGTGTGCGTGTTTTATTTCTTAAATGGATAGGACCCTAGTTGGCTGCTTGACTGTATCCAGCCCTCGGCCTAATTAGAGCAGAAACAACATGCGGAGTGCGGACATTTACTTTTTACATTTCACATGGGAATGAGGTCACTGCAGCGGCATGTCATACAGAACACGCACCTCGAGCTCTGTGGAACCACACCTGTTTGTCCATAGTCTAAACTTTGCAGAGTCCTTTTCCATTAAGTGTGTCTGTGTGCGTTTCTGTGTGCGTTTCTGTGTGCGTTTCTGTGTGTGTGTGTGTGTGTGTGTGTGTGTGTGTGTGTGTGTGTGTGTGTGTGTGTTTGTGTCTGTGTGTGTGTGTGTGTGTCTGTGTGTCTGTGTGTGTGTCTGTTTGTGTGTCTGTGTGTGTCTCTGTATCTCGGTGTCTCCCTGTCTCTGTGTTTCTGTGTCTCTGTCTCCGTCTGTGTCTGTGTGAGTGAGAATGTACGCATGCATGGTCAGTTCTAACAGCTATTTGGCTAACGGTGAGTTTACTGTCATCACTTACTGTAGTCCTGAAACGCCGTATGAACTCCTACATGAAAAGCAGCAATGTGACTGGGGTGGTGGACTATTTAGGGATTGTTATGGGGACATGGCACGAATATGCGTAACTCATACCCACAATACCTAAATAAAATGTCAGAACACTGGAGATGTTTGACAAGGTGTGGACTAACACCCGGAGGGCATGGACAAGACTTTCTTTTTACCAAATGTTCCAAAGGGCCCTGTGTATAGACTCCTTCTTGCTTGTTTTACAATACTCTTAGCAGCCCAGTGTTCCATCATTCTTTTTTTTTTCTTTTTTTTCCCCCCATCATTCAAAATGGAGGTCTGATAAACATTTGTATCTTGGTGTTGACACGGTAACTGGCATGGGAGTGGGCGTAGTAGCTATGGGATCTGCATAGAACGCACATGTAACGTTTCCTAAAGTTTTACAGATTTACAGTGCAGTTTAATCTGATGGCATGCCTATGATATCTTGGTCACACACACACACACACACACACACGCACACACAGAAAGGCAGACAGACTCTCTCTTTCTCTCTCTCTTTCTCTCTCTCTTTCTCTCTCTCGCTCTTTCTCTCTCTCTCACACACACACACACACACACACACACACACACACACTTGATACAGAGCCACACACACAGCACCACAGGCTGAAGTGATCTGGCCATAATGTCTTTGTTTTGGGCTCCATAGAGTACATTATGTGGGTGTGTATCCCAGAGCACTGGGCTTCTCCAAACAGCGCTCCCAGTGTCTCACTCACTGTCTGCGCGTCTTCCGCTCCGGCCAGTGATGTCACCAACCTCTCTCTCTCTCCCTCTCTTCCTCCCTCTCTCCCTCCCTTCTCTGATCCTTTCCTCCTTCCTCTGTGTTATTCCCTGTCTGTGTTTTTTTTTTATTTTTTTAAATCCTTTGCTTCATCGGTCAGCCTTCATCTAATAACATAAACACACTCTTGTGTCTTGTTTACTCTTTTCCATCTTTCTTAGTTCCTTCTGTTTCTCTGTCTTGTTGGTTCTGGCAACCTGGCACTAGATTGGATAGTTGGATAGAGTGCCTGTTTTTGGCTGTGGTGTACATCGTTGCTGCTGTTTGAATTTTTTACAGTGTGTGAAGCAGTTGCTGGGACGTGTTTATCTAGTCCTGGGTAGCTGGGTGTCTAACCAAGTGCACCGGTGCAGAGTGTGTGTGTGTGTGTGTGTGGGCGTGGGCGTGTTTGTGAGTGTTTGTGTGGGTGTGTGTGTGTGCTGTGTGTGTGCACGTGGCCAAGCACTCAGCTGCACACCAGTAAACAAGTCGGTGACGTTTAAAAGCAGTTGGGATATAAAATGCGCCACGGGTGAATACGCGTCTGCAAAAGGATCATGCTGGTGTTGCCAGCTCCTTTTCACTTCAGCAGGTGTTGGGGGAGAACACAGCTGCCATGTCATGCGCCACTCAGAAAACCCACAGAGGGAGAGATGGAGATGAGAAAAGAGAGGAAAAGATGGAGAGGAGAAGAAAAGAAAGAGTGAGGAAGAGATGGAGAGGAGAGGAGAGAGGGAGAGATGGAGAGGAGAAGGAAAGAAAGAGTGAGGGAGAGAGGAAGAGATGGAGACGAGAAGAGAGAGGGAGAGATGGAGAGGAGAAGGAAAGAAAGAGTGAGGGAGAGAGGAAGAGATGGAGACGAGAAGAGAGAGGGAGAGATGGAGAGGAGAGGGAAAGGAAGAGTGAGGGAGAGAAGAAGAGATGGAGACGAGAAGAGAGACGGAGAGAGGGAGAGATGGAGACGAGAAGAAAAGAAAGAGTGAGGGAGAGAGGAAGAGATGGAGAGGAGAATTAAGAGAGAGGGACAGACAGAGAGACGGAGACAGAGCGAGATATGTCCTCTTAAGATAATTGACTGTCTTCATAAGTTGGCTCATGGACTTTAATGCGTTAATGATTTCCACATGCTCTGTGGTAGTGTACAGCAGTTTGATGTTGACGTCTGTGTTCTCGCACGGGAGCCTGTGGATGTTGGAGGAGTTCTCGTCCGTGACGAGAGAAACAACATCAGGTCTGGGCCAGCTCTGAGGCCTGTGATGTCCACCGCGGTAGACGAGTTGGACATCTCTCTCTCTCTCTCTCTCTCTCTCTCTCTCTCTCCCTCTCTCTCTGTCTATCTCCAAGCTCTGTGTGCTCTGAGACTTATGATGTCCACCGCGGTAGACGAGTTGGACATTCTCTCTCTCTCTCTCTGTCTATCTCCAAGCTCTGTCCTCTTACCCCCATTCTCTCCTTCTCTCCCCCTCTCCCCTCTTCCTCTCTGTCATCCTCCTCTCTCCTCCTGTCCTCCCACGCGTTCTCTTTTCCTCCCTGCTCCCTTCAAAGGGTCCTCAGCTGAGTCAACACAGGAAGGGAGAAGCATATCCCCTTTGCTTCTGGGGTGATTATTGCAGTTTCTTACACACACACACACACACACGCACACACACACACACACACGCACACGCACGCACGCACGCTCACACACACAGACACACACACACACACACACACACACACACACACACACACACACACACACACACACACACACACACACACACTGAACATAGCACAAACATACTGAACATAACAAACACAGAGCCATACACAGACATACTAAGATACACACACACACACACACCACATACAGTACACAGTACACACACACACACACACACACACACACACACACACACACACCACATCCAGTACACAGTAGACACACACACACACACTGATTGTAAACATGGTACATTTTGCCATGTTTGAGACGCATCTTGAAAAAGATTCAATTAATTCTTTCTCCTAAATCTACATACGAGAATCCAATATTACACAAAAAATCAGGTGGTTTGTAAAACACTACATACTGTAGTGGATGGATGTCCTTCTGTAAGCTTCTCTCATCTCCACAAAGGAACTGGGTGCTGCAGAATTGTTCTTGTATCCTTCCCCAGATCTGTGTCATGCAATCCTGTCTCGCAGCTCTACGCACAACCTCGTGGCTTGGTTTTCACTCTGACATACACCATCAACTGTAAGACCTTACATACACAGACATGGGCCACCTAATAATCTCCAATGAATTCATTTAGGCACAGGTGGTCTCCAGTCAAGTTGTAGAAGCATCTCAGTGACCATCGATAGAAGTAGGATGCACAAGAGCTTGATTGCAAGTGGCTTAACAAGGGTGTGAATACTTATGTAAATGGGATATTTCAGTCTTTTATTTTTTATATAAATTGACAAAGCACTCAAAACAACTGTTTTTGTGCAGTATTGGAGCATTGTGGCACTGTACGTAAACACAGACATGCACAGATCTACAGTACATATCCATGCATGCACACCAGTAACAACACCTAACTGAGAAATAGCTAGCTTTAACTGAGCTAAATGCAGAGGTTTGGTTCATGTTTAGGCTATGGCGTCAAACTGGTGAATTACAGGCCTTGTACAATTTTACCACATACGGTCCAAACGTATTCATGTGTTAATAGCCTATAGCCTACTCAATTGATTTTAATATGAGGTGAAGTTTCACGTTTTGAGATTCACAAGGAATTAAAACTAGATGAATGAAGGTAACTATTAAGCTACCAAACTGTGAGTGCTTATTCTTAGAGAAGAATTTCCAACTGGCCTATTAGTTTGCTGTTTGACCCTTTTCTGCTTTGGATTCATTTTGTTTTTCCGCTTGAGAAACGGTTAAAGAATGCCGCCCGGTGCCTGCAGAAAGCTGCTGGACAGAGAATGTTGTCATTAAATGTAGCCACGTGTGGAAAGCTGCATGTTGTTATAGAATGTTGGGGCATCGACTCTAATCATGACATCAACAGCGCAAAGGGGAAACAAGACATCAAGGGGACAGTGAAATCAGGCCTTGGTTTTTAAGCC
This sequence comes from Sardina pilchardus, assembly GCF_963854185.1. Taxonomy (NCBI): domain Eukaryota; kingdom Metazoa; phylum Chordata; class Actinopteri; order Clupeiformes; family Clupeidae; genus Sardina; species Sardina pilchardus. Next base: position 18,013,460 of record NC_085011.1, read on the forward strand.
TCTGGCATCTCCGTCTAGCTTAACACTGTTTAAAAGTGTTAATTAAGTTTGTTGCGATTCATTGATTCGAAATAGTTCTCTCAAATGATGTGTGATTCATTAAGAAGATCATCATTATCCACACACACACACACACACACACACACGTAATCACAAACACTAAAGTAATCGCACAGATGCACACTCATAACCACATCCACAAACGGGGTGTGTGTTTTTTGTGCTCACTGAATGTAGGTCCCTCATAGTGGGGATGTATATAGCTAAATCTGAGATGTGTATACCTTAGGTAAATCTGCTGTGTCATGCCTCAGATGTTTACATTCACCCTGAAATGTAACAGTGGTGAGTGGCCCAGAGCTTTTTCCGCCTTCAACGTATAGCCAACCTAATTTTCCCCCGAAAAAACCCCATCTGACCCACTGCAGAAGTATTCACTGGCCCCCTCAGTAAAAATAAACAACAAACTCTTAAAAAACAGTGTGTGGTCCCGCAGAAATCGCTCGTATGTGCCCCAGGCTGCCAAAAACAGCAGCTGTGGGGAGAGAGAGAAGACAGAAGTTCATGAATGCAGACTTAGAAGAACAAAAGCTCGCTGGCTCGCTCGCTGCCCCGCACCGGAGAGAATGACACTGATGGAGTTGTTGTTATACCTGGCCACGCTCCCGTTGTCTGAGCCCCTGGACGAAAAGGCTGGCCACTCCCTGGACTGCGTTTGCGTTTGCGTCTGTTAGTTCACGTGCCACTCTTGATTGTTTCCCTCACCGCTGGACGCTGGACGGACGCCACCTGGGAATTAGACATTTCCTGACGGGGACATTCTGGGGGAAGATGGAAAGAGTTGGATTGATGGACTGTGTGTTGTGGTTACTGACTCATGCATAGCTTAAGGGAGGTGGAGGGTAACGGACAGAGAGGTGTAAATATCAGCAGGATACGGTTGGATGACCTTTCTGCTGTTAATTGCTCCTTGGTTTTTTTCACCTGTCACCTCCTCTTGTTCCTCTCGAGGACATGAAAGTGCCTGAAAACCCCCCTGAAAGGGAGGAGAGAGAGATTATATGTGCATGTGTGTGTGTGTGTGTGCCCTGACACACACACACACACACACACACACACACACACACACACACACACACACACACACACACACACACACACACACACACACACACACACACATCAACTCTCTCTTCACACACACACACACACACACACACACACACACACACCCCACACACACACATCACCTCTCTTCCCACACACACACACATGCACATATAATCTCTCTCTCCTCCCTCTCACACACCCACAATCATACAAACAGACACACACTCCCACTCCTACTCTTTATGCCCCTGAGACTGATAAAAGTGCGGAAAAGCGGAAAAATAAATTCTTTAATGACACCCAGAACAAAATGTTCCAGCAATGTGCGCTCCAACATGCGGCACTGGGGAGTTAATACATACAGCATGCCTAAGACTTTGTGAAAATGAGAAATATCTTTTTTGTGCCTGTGTATGTGTGTGCGCGTCTGTGTGTGTGTGTGTGTCTGTGTATGTGTGTGCGCGTCTGTGTGTGTGTGTGTGTCTGTGTCTGTGTGCGCGTGCGTGTGTGTGTCTGGTTTTGTCAGCACGTGGGAGTCTCTTGTGGCGTCTCTAAGGTTAACTCATCTGTGGTTTGTCACACTGTGTTAATGAGCTGGTGTTTGGTGGCATAATGAAGGGATCATTTTTAAAGGGATATTTTTTCCCTGTCTATAATTGTGGAAGAGATCCAGAGGGTTTAACATGAACACTAATGCTCTTGTCACAGTCATTATAATAGCAAGGCGCATGAAGCAGCTCTTCAGCCTTAAAGAAAGATAACTCAATTTAGATAGATCTACTGGTACCTATTTTTCTATGTGGATATACGCAGGTATTTGAGACACACACACACACGCACACACTCACACACGCACACACACACACACACACACACACATCATACACAATCACTTAAAAGACGCATTTATGCTAAACAGGTTCATCATGATCTTTGCAGAAAACATTCTGGTTTGTGGTAAAGCTTTGTGCCTTATCCTGTTTTGATGGAATATGGAAATGCTGAAAACAGCCCGGAGTGATTTGGAGAAATGTGAGTGTTGAAAAGTCAGGGGAGAACTATCTTCTGGCCTAAACATACTCAAAACAGTACTTGAGAATGCATGTTAATAACAGGATGACAGGAAAGCACTCCAGCTGTGTGTGTGTGTGTGTGTGTGTGTGTGTGTGTGTGTGTGTGTGTGTGTGTGTGTGTGTGTGTGTGTGTGTGTGTGTGTGTGTGTGTGTGTGTGTGTGTGTGTGTGTGTGTGTGTGTGTGTGTGTGTGTGTGTGTGTGTGTGTGTGTGTGTGTGTGTGTGTGTGTGTGTGTGTGTGTAGAAAGAGAGAGGGAGGGAGAGAATGAGACCATGAACATGCCATGATTTAGAGATTAAGAAATTTGGTGAGCAAGACTTATGTTCCACTGGACCATCATCAGGCACTCCAGTCTCCAGTCTCATTGGATGAATGTCAAAGCACTCCCAGCTGTGTGTGTTTGTGTGTGTGGGGGAGCGAGAGAGAGAGAGAAGAAATGAGAGAGAGAGCATGCAAAAAGTGTGTGTGTGTATGTGCACAGGTGGTAGGTTCTCTCACCCAGTGAGACGCCATCTTTCATTAGGAGGAGCTGTAGCAGCCTGCTGCGTCTGAAGCCTGCCTTGGCTGCTGTGTGTGCATATGCTACTGGCAGTGGGCTGGAGGAAGCCTCTGATGCTGAAGCGTTGACACAGAGAGGGAGAGTTAGGCAGAGCTAAATGCTACACCTGTGCTCAGATCACAGTGCTTTAGGAAAACGCTGATGGATTGCCTCCGTGTTGCGGAGGGAGCGCAAGGCCTGTTTGTGTACATACGTGCTGCTGCTGTGCAATCTGTCCATCTTCTTTTCCTCCTTCCTTCCTTTCTTTTCTTTTCTACCTCTCTCTCTCCATCTTTTTCTGCCTCTCTCCTTGCCTTGCATTCTTTCGATTCTGTCGTCCTTTTTCCTGTTTCTCTCTAATTCTGTCTTCCTTCTCCCACCCCCTCTCTCTCTCTCTCTCTCTCTCTCTCTCTCTCACTCTCTCCATCTGCTATCGTTTAAGTGGGATATGCATGATCTGAGGCCATGGCCAGGCGGCTGCTGTGGACGGTGTGTTGGGGGGTGGGGGGGGGGGGGGGGTGACGACCGTGCCAGCGCCAGCAGAGGAGCTCCTTTGCCAATGACTGGGAATGGGATCAGCCCGCTGCTCACGGCAGCCATTTACACTTTTTCCAGATCAAGCTGGTCTCTAAGGTTGCATATATTTGTCACCAGTGTAGGTGTGTGTGTGTGTGTGTGTGTGTGTTTGTGTGTTTGTTAGGGTGAATTGTGTGTTATGTGTTGTGTGTGTGTGTGTGTGTGTGTGGGTCTGTGCGCATTGAGTGCAATGAGTGTTGCATCCAAGTCAGTTTGTGTTTCTGGCTGTCAGAACACGTGAGCGTACAGTATGTGTGGGCGTGTGCATGTCTATTTGTGTGTTAGAGAGAGAGAGGGAGAGAGAGAAAAATAAAGAGAGAGAGAGGGAGAGAGAAATAAAAAGCGAGAGAGAGAGAGGACTTCCTGTGGTCCTGTGCCGCCCAGACGCATGTTTGCGTGTGAATGAGCGCTGTGGTCAGGGGAACAGGCGGGCAGGTTATTCGAGGAGGCTGAGGAGATCCACATGGCTCAGACTGATCTGATTATGGGACATATTTCCCCAACGAGAGCGCAGCAGAATTCCTCTACAGACCTTTGAAACGCCCCACAGAGCCCCTCTACGCACAGACCCCTCGAACAGGGGCTTGGGCAATCTGGAGGTGTGTGCAAACCATGGCACATAGTGTCCGCTTCATGCATAACCAGAGATGCTACCAGTGAAACTTAGTCTGCAGTCAGCGAGTGTTTACATCTACACCGAGACACTGAAAGTGTGTGATGTTTGTGTTTGTGTATTTGCAATCTTTTTCAATTTATTTTCACGCTATGATGTCTGATTTTCTTATTTGTGTCCACCATTATGTGTTTGACTTTCAGGTGATGGATGAGACAGACACACAAATTGCCTGGCCCTCCAAACTCAAGATAGGAGCCAAGTCCAAAAAAGGTAAACATAGCCAACTGACTCAGCAGTCTTGACGAAGGGTTTGCGAGTGTGGTTCTTTATTAAATTGTGTTAAGTGTGTTCATTATTTGTGACACAGTATGTGAGTATAGTTTATATTAGTCTATGAGCAGATAATGTCTTATTCTGCCAAAGTGGGTAACTTTGACGGCCTTGAATGTCTTTACAAGGGAATTTTCATGCGTAATTGTGTGTGCGTGTTTGTGTGCATGTGTGTGTGTGGATGTGTGCTCTGGAGGTGTCTGTGAGGGCTTACAGTATGTTTGGGAAGGTCGTTCTCTGAAAAAGAAACACACACTCTCGCTCTCTCACTCTCTCTCTTGCTTTCTCTCTCTTTCTCGCTCTCTTGTTCTGTGTGTGTGTGTTTTATGGGTGTCTTGTGTGATGTGACCCCGCGTTCCTCCCCCTCTAGAGAGAGGGGCAGTGCATTGCCATCATGCCAGATGTGGAATCCAACAACATTACGTAACATCCTGACTATAGCCTTGAAGAAAATCAGGACTTTTCAGAAAGAGAGAGAGAGAAATGGAAAGAAGTAAAGAGAGATCAAGTCGGCAAAAAGTAGAGGAAAAAGTGACATATGTCATTAAAACGACGATAAGTCCACAAGACATAGATGCTGTCTTAAAATGGCTTGGCCTTCCATTCTAGATCTAGTGGGTCAGGCAGGGTACCATGAGGTCATTTACCCATATGATGGTTGATGTATGGAATCGCACATGACATGGCAACCATTACGTATGCATCCTTTAAATGAAGTATACATCCTTTAAAAAAAGGCCACACAACTAGAGTGAAGGACATTTTGAATGAAGGAACATTTCCAAAGGGTTAATGAGTAAGGACTGGGGCTAGGGGGAGTTGAAGAGAGCTAATCTCAGCTGTTGTCCATTCAGAAAAGCTGTCAGGGATCCAGAGGGAGTGGGGAGTTCATAGCTGGAGTTCAGACACGCGATAAGTTGGCTCATAACACTGAACATGTTGCGTAAACGCAGAAAACATGGGGGAAAACATGTCTGCCAATCACCGGCCTTTATCTCCTCTGTGACTAAACTATCACACTCTTTATCACCAGAATGACAGATAGACAGACAGACATACGTACAACAGCACACACACACACACACACACACAAACACACACACACACACACACACACACACACACACTCGTACACCCACGCTTAGAATTTTTAGAATGCCGTTATATTACTCTTATGAATCTTTACGAAATACAAAGGAATAGAGCACCACACAGAATTCCTAGACTGACCATAACAATGTGAGGGCACACTATGACCACTCCTTTGACCACTCCAAAGAATAAATCAAGCCAACGAAAAGTTGTTATGCAAGAGCTATAGGCGCTTGTGCTTTCACAGCATCGTAAATCCATCAACACACAGTTGAAGTTGCGAAACACACTTCAATGTCCCTTTTTTTTTAACAGTCATTGCAATGTCCAGCAGTGGAAATGCCTTTGAGCAGGCGTTATCTTGGCCAGCAGATGTGGAGGGGGACTTGCTGTACACCCCAGCCTTTCATCTGATCCCCCCGGTCTCCCCGTTGTCATGGTGTCAGAGTGAGTGACAGTAAGGGTAATGCCACAGGGAAGAGTAGTGAATAGTGTGTGTGTGTGTGTATGTGTGTGTGTGTGAGAGAGTGTCTGTATGCTTGCATCGTACAAGGCGTCACGTCTCGCCCCTATCACTCCCTCCCAATCATGCTTGTCCTTAGAGTCCTGAGGTCACCCCTGGGTATACATGAAGTGCTTGGTGGGTTGGACATGGATGTCCAGCTGTGTGTCTCTGCATCTGTTTATTTATGTTTGTGTTTGTAAGTGTGCATGATGCATCTAACATTTGTGCCATGCCATTCCTCACATCCCTCTCTCTTCCTCTCCCATCCCTTCCTCTTCCTCCGTCTCTCTCTCTCTCTCACTCTCACACACACACACACAAACAGGGGCCGAGGGTAATGATGTACCTTCACTAAAACAAATAGTTTCAAGCTCTGGTGACCGTAGACAACTTTTTGGCTGTCAACCTTTAGTTGCATTTTTTGAAAGAGATTGTGTAACTGAGGGGGAGAAATCTAGTTGTCAATGTTGTATGTTTTCTGTTTCAATGTCCCATTTTCTTCCCCAGTGCTTTCTCCCTCTTGCTTATTGTTCCTTTCGGCCTTACTCTTTCTTCTTAATTTCACCAACCGTCCAACTGTCTACATTTGACTGGTGTTTGTTTCTTGACCGTTAAAGAAATGCAAAACCATGTGCACCGTTCCCAGTATTTTTCCTTTCCTGTGCCCTCTTTTCATCCCCCCTCTCTCCCTCTCTCTCTCTCTCCTGCTCTGACTCCATCTTTCTCTCCTTCTCTGCCTGCCTCTTCCTCCCTCCATCTCCCACCCTGCCTTTCATCCAGCAGCCAGCCCAGATGTGAGGTTTGTGAAAGAGACGTTGTGATCCAACGGGCTCGTTTCACGCTGATGAACCTGCCATGTCTGAGAATTTCTCTTTAACATTAGGACGGGAGCCATACTGGAAATGGCGCTTTTGTTGCCAAGGTTTTTTTTTGTGTTTTTTTTCAATAGGAGGTCAAATGGTTCATTGCTGTCAAGATCAACAACTCAGTTGAAGCTGTTCTGGCCGTGCTCTCCGTGATGTTGTCTCCTCTGTGTTTTGTGTGGGTCCAGTGATCAGGACACTGATACATATCAATTCAAACTGTGGTCCGCTCATCAGGAGAGATGCTGGGAATAGCTACTACCACTGGCTAGACTAGAGTTTAGCGTGGAGCACTGACAGAGTTATGTGAGCATTTGTAAAAACAACAACAGCAGGCATATACTGTACGGACTTGCAGGCATACACACACACACACGTGCACATGCACAGACGCACACACACACACACACACACACACACACACACACATACACGTGCACAAGCGCACACACATGTACACACACACACGTACACACACACACACACACAAACAGACGCTGTTAATGGCTTCCATGTGGCGGGTCCCAATCTGATTGGGCTGGGGGAGTCATGGCGCCTCCTGCTGCAGTTACTTGCTCACTAGAGGTGAAATCTGGTAGCCCCTTTAGCACAGGTGTGTGTGTGTGTGTGGGTGTGTGTGTGGGTGTGTGTTTCTCTCTCTGTCTGTCTGTCTATTTGTCTCACTCACTCTCTCTCTCATTATGTCTGTGTGTGTGTGTGTGTGTGTGTGTGTGTGTGTGTGTGTGTGTGTGTGTATGTGTTGTGTTTGTATTCAGCACACACAGCATCTGCTGCTCCACTGTGCAGAGCCAAGAGATGCGGGTCACTGACATCAGTCCTCCTTGTTGCTTTAGGGTTTGTGCAATTTCTGTGTGTGTGTGTTTTCTCTGTGTGTGTGTGTGTGTGTGTGTGTGTGAGAATCAGTTGTTCTCCTTCACTTACAGTGCTGCAGTGTGCACTGATGTGAGAAGAGGGAGATGAGAATAGAAGGTGTGAGAAAGGAGCAGGCTAAAACAAACAAGAATGACATGGAAATGTTTTCACATAACGTTAATGTAACGAGATGTAAAACGTGATTTAGAGTTCGAGGTCTTATGTATTTTATATGCTATGTGTGTGTGTGTGTGTGTGTGTGTGTGTGTGTGTGTGTGTGTGTGTGTGCACGTGATGGGAGGCCTGCCAGGTCCATTTCAACTTAACAGGAAAGGAGCTATTCATAGGCCATTAATGTAAATGTAGATTCCTCATGACCACTCGTGCTTGGGGAATATTCTGGAAAGTGGAGACTGAAGCTTTTGTGTGGGGATTCTGGAAGGTGTACTTTCACGAAACCACTTCCTGGAAGTGCCCTCCCTAAATACCCATAACCCACTGGGGCCCCGGCAGGATCACATGATTTCTGATAAACCCTACTGGGATATGCCTGTCTGCAGAGCTGGCCCATTGGGTTGGCCTGCACAAAGACTTTAACCCAGATTTTGTGGGGTCTGTTTTCTTAGTTATGTTGCACAGTGTGCTTTTGACCTAGATTTGTGGCTGCACTAGCCTCCAGGTGCAAGTAAAGGCCAGAGGCTTTGCGTTGAATTCTTTACAGTACCTCTGAATGTCTTCCTGAAATAGAATGACCGTGTTTACCTAAGGCTTTGTGACCATGCAATATTAAACCAATATGCCATTTATACAGTATACACGCAGGGCAGGGCAGGCGGGTGTGTCTGTGTCTCTCTTTCTCTCTCTCTGTGTGTGTCTGTGTGTGTGTGTGTGTGTGTGTGTGTGTGTGTGTGTGTGTGTGTGTGTGTGTGTGTGTGTGTGTGTGTGTGTGTGTGTGTGTGTGTGTGTGTATGTGTGTGTGTGTGTGTGTGTGTGTGTGTGTGTGTGTGTGTGTGTGTGTGTGTGTGTGTGTGTGTGTGTGTGTGTGTGTGTGTGTGTTTGTATAAGTGTGCATGGACATGGTTCAGGGGGAAATTGGCATGGTGGTTAAGTGAAAGTTAAGCGGCTTTGACAGGGCACGGTGACGGGCGCCAGACAAGCTGGTGTGATTTCAGAGACAGGATGTGAGGCCATGCACTGACAAATTCAAAGACAGTGCTCTGCTCTGTACGGTTAATTGTGTTTGTGTGTGCAATGTGTGGATGCCTTAAGTAGTCCATTTAATAGGACAGCAAAAGAGGGAGAACAAGAGGAATGAGGAGAAGAGAGGGGTAGAGTTTGGGCGTTTGGGGTACACTACAGGGAAAGTATGACCAGAGGCAAATTAAGGAAACGGGGAGAATAGCAGATGTAAAACGATTGTGTGAACGTCTTTTAGTTTGTAAAGTGGTTTTGTGGTTGACTGTAATTGCTGAAGGAGATGGCTGATTGATAAACGAAATGACTTTTAATGTTTCCGGAAGCGTTTCGTCTCATTCCAACACCCCCATTATAACACTGGGTGGGAAGGAAAGAGGAGCGTGCAGCTGTTCCTCTTACTCATTTCACCTCGTTTTTTCTCTCTCTCTCTCTCCCTCCCTCCCTCAATTTCTTTTTCTTTCTTTTGCTTTTTTGTTCCAGATCCTCACATCAAGGTCTGTGGGAAGAGAGACAATGTGAAAGAGGCGAAAGAGAGAATCATGTCAGTCCTCGACACCAAGGTTAGTAAAAGAAAGCAAACCTGCGGTTACCACGGTTACTGTCTGTGTTGCAGTCTCTCCATGTCTGCTCTCCCCTCATGGAAAAATGGGCTCTCTTCTCCTTCCTCTTGTCTTCATCATTTGCAACTCTGGGGCATTAAAAAGGGGTTTTACGGGAGCGCAACACAATGTAGTAGTCATTTGTCATCATTCTTCCCTTCTTATTCACCATCTTTGGTTTTCCACTCCTGGTCTTTATAATTCCCTTTGACTTGTCAGTGAGCAACTTTCTGTGTGACTCAGTGTTTTTTTGAGCTGGCCATCTAAAAAGTCTCCATTAGGTTATCCCTTGACATGACTCACCTGCACTAATCTATCAGAGTTGAAGTGTCTCATCTGTGTCATGAGACAACCTGTCCTCTGCTGCTTGCCTGCACGGATGTATTTTTTTGTGGAGTGGGAGCTGGAATTAATTAGATGTGACTGTGCGCCTGTGGATTTGCTGTTCTGGAGTTCGGCTCCACGGTTCCACGCCAACCGAGTGTGCCAGGGTGGCGCCGTCCATGCCAGCGAGTCTGGTGTGCATTTAGTGAGCATCCCTGTCTGGCTTCAGCACGGCATTTTGGTGTTCATGGGATGAGACCGTGCGGATTTGACAAAATCCTGGAGGTTTTCATCATGATCCAATGGGTGTCATGAAGTAGTAAAATTATGTGACATAAAAGTGGGTCAAAATCTTTGAACAGTCAGCCATGCAGTTCCTTTGTCACGGAGGCGGTGGTGGAGTAGTGGTTAAGGACCTGGGCTAGCATGTAGCCTGAAAAGATGTGGGTTGAATTACCGTCTTCCACCGTATCCTTGAGCAAGGCACCTAATCTCAAGTTCTAGAGACATTGGTCCTTGTAATATAATTAACATACTGTATGACAGGTGTTTGTTAAACAGATGAATGTAAATGTCACTCTCAGCCTTGTTTTTGTCTGCTCCAGTGTCATGTAACAAGTTTTGACCTCTTAACATCTCACCTTCGACCCCTCTAGAGTAACCGGGTTACCCTGAAGATGGACGTGTCCCACACTGAGCACTCTCATGTCATCGGGAAGGGCGGCAACAACATCAAGAAGGTGATGGAGGAGACAGGCTGCCACATCCACTTCCCCGACTCCAACCGCAACAACCAGGCCGAGAAGAGCAACCAGGTAGGACAGACAGTCTCCTGAATCGCCTATGGTGCCTGTAGCTCCCCTTCTTGATTCTTCCTTACCTAGAGAACACTTGATTTGACCTCATATGGCGGTTTTCTACCGACAGCGAACTCATTCTTGAACCAGTCCCGTTCTAAATTCTTTAAACTGTGGTGCTATCTAGTGAACTAGCCCGCATTTCCAGTTTTGAACTGTACCAAGGATGCGTCATCAAAAACAAAAGTTTATGAGATGCATGAATGGGAGAATGATGTGACAGTTGTCCCATAAAAATGGCAAAACTGATCTGTTTAATGCAATTAATTAATTAATTAGCAGCAACAGTTGATATGGACGGAGAATTCATGCCTTTAGCCTTCTCCCCTCTGAACGGCCGAATGACATGCTCACTCTGGTTCATTAAACCAACTATAGACCTCTGAAGTTCGCCTACAAAAAAGCTGCCATCTTTGAAATTCGGTATCTGGCGATTTTTCCTATGGGAAAATAACATGGGGATTTTGAATTATCGCACCTGTTAAACTCTCGCGGGGACGATAAAGTCTTAAATGCAGACGTTTTCCTGAACACACTTTTGTCCTCTGCCTTCTTGTGCATACTGTGATCTCCGGTACGTGAAGTCGGCACACTTTCATTTTTGCTACCCCAGAGCTAACTGGCTAACTAACTTAATGGCAAGTTGCATCGCAAGTTAGCTCTGGGGTAGCAAAAATCAAAGTCTGCCGCCTTCGCGTACCGGAGATCACAGATTCCTCTCGAAGGCAGAGGACAAAAGTGTGTTCAGGAAAACACCTGAATATCCGATTTTGTCATCCCCGCGAGAGTTTAACAGGTGTGATAATTCCAAATCCCCATGTTAATTTCCCATAGGAAAAATCGTCAGATACCGTAACTCCAAATATGGGCAAAGATGGTAGCTTTTTTGTAGGCGAACTTCAGAGGTCTATTATTCCAAGATGCCCCAGTCTGAACTGGCTTTGGTTGAAAAGCTCCAAGCGGTTCAAATGTTGGTTCACAAACGGGAACGGAGCTGGTTCTCTGTAGGTGGAAAAAGGCTAATAGAGTACTTGTTTGAGTTGTTCCAAGTATGAGTCAAAAGAAAATGACATAGGCTACATTTATCACAATTGCTGAGGTCTGATAGGCCGAAGATTGGATACAGATGGTTACACTGGTATCGCCCATTTAGTGCGCAAAATAAAGTATGTTTACTTATGTGGTATGTGCCCTGGTGCCTTGGATGATGTGGAAACATCTATTTGCATGGGCCAGCTTTGGGGCTTTTGGCTCCTGGCTCTCTAACTGTCTCTTAGATAGCACTTTAGTCAGGAGTAGCTGTTGAAGAGGTCCAAAAGGAGATGACAGTAGAGAATTCCTGCTCATCACAAACAACAGGCCCTCCGTGCATACACACACACAATTCTGTGAACAACACCAGATGGAAAGCCAGAACTTTTTGGTACCAGCTGGTCCCAGCCACTTCGGGTTGTTCAGCCCAAAAGCGCTGATGAAAATTGGCCAGCCTGTGTATGTGTGTGTGTGTGTGTGTGTGTGTGTGTGTGTGTGTGTATATGTGTTGCGCCAGAGTGTGGTCAAAAGGATTATTCTGAGATGCGCTGATGAAAGGGTTGAATTGGAGGTATGAAGAGGAGAGGAATCCTGCCTCTGCTGTGTCATCACTTCGTTTCAGGTTTAATGAGGACAGTTTGTTTTTGAATGCTCCAGTTTGCGCCCATGGAAATTTAGCTGGAGGAGTCGTAAACATACAAGGGTGCTTTGGGTTGAAGTTTTAACCCTTAAAGGAATTATCCGGAGTAAAATGCACTTTAGATCAATTTAGGGATGATTGGGAGTACATACGTTGAGTTGACATCACATCATGTCATTCGGATGTGTTTTGAGAGAGTTCGATTTTACCGTTTTTAGCCAAAAACTCGTTAGCCTGGAAGTGACCGGGGCAAGTCCTTTCGCCGCTACAAAACGCTATTTTTATACCTCTTCTACTGTTCCAAACAACATTACACTTACGTGGTAGTGAGTAGAGGGTTCCTAAAGCCAAACCGAAGTATCCCCACGTCTTTATGTGGTCGGATAGAGAGTCCAGAATGAATTTAATCGAGTCAGTACCTTTCCGGAAATGTCTCTGCTGCAGCTGGGCAACGCTATTACAACACTTTAACAACATTTCCGGGAAAGGTACTGACTCGATTCAAAACACATCCGAATGACATGATGTGATGTCAACTCAACGTATGTACTCCCAATCATCCCTAAATTGATCTAAAGTGCATTTTACTCCGGATAATTCCTTTAAACTGGTACGACGGGAATGTTGGAAATTGAACGTTCTAAAGAATATCTGGGTTCATTGAATTTTAGAACATGGAATTTTAGAACCTTACTGTACGTTGTTGCGGAACAGCATAGAACAGTCTATGCGGAACAGAATCTTCTGTTCGAATGTTCAAAACTCTCCTGCTGAAGGGAATAGCTTTTAAAGAAAGTAGTTTTTGTTTCATCCTGAGGAAAGAATGTGTAACTGGTTTGCATTTGTAATAATTGCACTATATTTAACGTACTATATATACAAATTGAATTTCAGTATATTTAATTTATGAATTGTGTTTATTTCAGATGGGAAAAGTGTAAGTCACACTCAGAAAGTATGTATGTGAATGTGTGTTTTGGCTGCGCGTTCACCTACACTGATTAATTCTCCTGAAAATATATCCCGAAAGCGGACCGCTTGAGTCAACAGAGTAATCACTGCAGATTTATGCTGTGTAAATCCAAATGCAGATTTGTGCTACTGGTGTTTTCCTAGAGCTTTATCAGTGAATTAATCCTCTCATTCTATCTCTTCCTGTCGTTCCTCTTTATCTGTCCATCTGTAGGTGTCCATAGCAGGCCAGCCCGCAGGAGTCGAGGCTGCCAGGGCCAAAATAAGGGTAAGCTTACCTGGAGCGCCGTCACTACAGCCAGAAGCCAGCTCCTCTGTTTCCCCTGAGCAAGGCAGTGAGAACTCAAGGAAACCACCTGCCTCTAGTCTCCTGCTATTCTCACCCTTGTGAAAGTCTCATGGAGAAAAAAAGAAAAAAAAGGGTGTTTTTTGGTTCCTCAGACAGAAAAGCTAAGAGATTCCACATTGAGTCTGTCACAGAGGATTCTGTCCGTAAGATTCTGAACAGAGGCCCTCACCAGGAGCTTAACGGCTGAAGCTGGCCGCTGTAAAGTTTTCGCCAAACTCCTCGCTGGATGGTAATGCTTTCAGCGAGTTAAAAAAAACAATGTCTGTGCGACCGGAGTGAATGGCTTCTCTGCTCTCTCACACATAATTTAACACCACGTAGAGCTCACCGTGACCGCTGCACTGACTCATATCTGTACAGCAGGCCAAATAACACAGAGCCAGTGTTTAGACAATTAGCCTTTTATTTCTCTTTTATAGCTCTTTCTCATTGCTTTCAATATATCAGCCCCATCAGCGCAAAAGAGGTGGGGTTGATTTTTTTTTATGTTGTTTTAATAGTAATATTTCCACATTTCCTGAATGTAGAAGTGAGTGACAGAAGTAGTGTGTGTGTGACACACACTTGTAAAAATTAAACTCAGCACTTCAGAGTTCATACCACACTGTTTTAAAAGGACAGAGGACACTTTATTTTTTATTTTTTATTTTTTTAAAAGGGGATCTTTTGCTAGAACTGCTTCATTTGGTGACTTTCTAACTCTCCAAAGGAACATTCAGGCATTCAGATGCTTTTTAGTCTTCATTTGCAATGAATATGAAACAACTCCTATCTGTCCACAGTGTGCAAGTACAGTACATTCAGTAATGCTACTGTATGCAGCCGTTTGCAGGCCTTAACTATGAATGACCTACCAGGTGAATTGAAGGCTGTTCCTCTCCATGAGCATCTGTGCTCTGTTCAGCGCAGGTTTTCCATTAGCCGTCAGCAGAGCGTGTGGGTCTGAGGCCCTGCTGTTGTTGTCTCTGTCCCCTTACATAATCATCCATTGCATCAGCTGTCAGATGTCAGTTTGTACTCTTGCCTCTGAATCTCCATGCCATCTGACGTCAAGTGTTTTGCTCCATTGGTGCATTGCGTGTGTGTGTGTGTGTGTGTGTGCGTGTGTGTGTGTGCGCGTAGCTCAACATTGTTTTGAGAATGTGTGTTCTGGCTTTTTGTCAGCCTTGGTGTTTGTGTTTTTGTGTGAGACGTGTTTTTGGAGCCGCTCTCCATCAGGGGGTTTACTGCGGAACTGGGGTCTTCTCTCTCTCGGCGCAGTAAATCTACTGTGCGTGTGTGTGTGTTTGTGTGTGTGTGTGTGTGCGTGTGTGTTTGGTGTAGAGGGTGTGGACCATTTTTTTCATCAGATTCGGTGCAGGTCGGTCGGTTGTTTTGGTTTCAGTGACATCAGAATGCATTACGCTCTGCTACTTACTGTACTTACTATTCATTACTTTTCTGCATGCTCATAAAAAAGGTATGTGCCTGGTCTGTGTGTGTACACACATACCTGTGTGTGTGTGTGTGTGTGTGTGTGTGTGTGTGTGTGTGTGTGTGTATACGTGTACGTTTGTACGTGTACATGTGTATGTGTCTGAGTGTTTTGGCAGAACGTGTATGCTCCTGGATGTGTGTGAGCTCTGTGTGACTGTGTGCAGGCTGTACCCCTGAGCCATGCTGTGCTGCCAGGCCCATGAGAGCAGAGCTCAGCCCTCCTCCTTCAGTGCTCACCCGGGCCACAGCCCCACCACAGCCCCACCACCTACAGCCACATATAACAACTGCCCAGCACCTACAGGGTCTGTTGCTCCACTCTCTCCCCCTGATGCCTGGGGTCAAGCAGGAGGCCAGGGTGGGGCTTGCTGTCCGGAGCAGGAGGAATGAGGTGGTCGGATTGTACAGTATTTTTTATCCCCCTCCTTTTTAAACCCCCCTCCCCTCCCCTCTTTCTTGAAGCGAATTCCTCCCCGTGACCACTGGCACATGACTCGGACGGCGTCCAGCCGAGAGCCACAGAGTCTCCGTTCCCCCTCTGCGTCTCTCCGCTCCTCGGGGTGGAAATCTGTAACCGGATGAGTGTTTGTGTTGGTCATCAGGGCTCTCCGTTCCCGAGGCTGACAGGGCTGATTAGGGCCTCCGAAAGAATCACATGCCTCCCGAGCACAGGACCACAGAAACGCTCAACCGTACACTTGTGCTCGTCCGGGCCAAAAGGACGATGTTTGCTGATGATGTCTTTGGACTGATTGCTTTGCCACAAGGGAACCACCCATGTTGTTTTTACAGCGTGCGGTCTTTCAGTGATGGGTCTTTACTGTACTGTGTTTGTCAGGGTCACCTGTCATTTTGCGAACTGGTGAGCAGTCAAACCAGAGACAATGATTTTATGGAAATTATACTTTTGGCCATGCTTAGAAGTAGATAAATCAAGCCAAGCCGCCACAAAACTAGTGCTTTGCAGAGGTAAGAAATTAGTCTGCTTTTCAATTAAATTTGACGACATTTTAAACCACTTTGAACCAAATTTAAAAGTTGGCTTTAAAGTCTTTTTTAACACAAAATAGAATTCCTCAAAATAAATGAATTCCGTTTTAAACCTCAACTGTTAAAAAGCCTTGTTATTGTTTTGGTGAGTTAAGGCCTCAGGGACCCACATGAGCAGACTTCTAGGAAACTTGGGCCCGTATCGTACTGACAAACTAAAAGCTACCATTACTGTTCACAGACATACTTTTGAAAATCTTTATTTTCAAAGCTAGAAAATAGAGTACTGCACTTCTTTGTTGAAATCATCTGAAAAGAATGATCCTTGTTCTTTTTTTGTCCAAAACACACTGTGAAAATCCTCACGGGAAACGAATCATCAGACAGAGTTCAGGATAGAATTGCAGTACAATCATGGTAAACCACAATGATCAGGGTTTTTTTTCTGTTTTAATATGACAGAATCTGCTCTTTCTAAGTCCCAGTGCAAGTGGCGTAGTTCCTTGCGTGCCCCTGCTGTCTTACTTGAAGGAGAATGAGGTAATAAGCAAAGGGATTTTCCATATTTACTGAAGCTTACTGGTAATGTCTCATGCATATTTGCCCATTTAGAAGATTAAGCACCCATATGTTCTATCCTCAGTAGACATAGTCCCGGGGATCAGCAGATTCCAGCACATGGCTGTGAATCTGTTCGTTTAATTAACAAGCTGTGTTAAGCAGGTCACTTTGAGCTAGCCCCTGAGGAGGTTTTGCACTCGGTGTTTAAAGCGTGTGTCAAAAATAGAAGCAAGTTCCACACATGCACTTGCGCATCACCCAAGTCATCAAGCATAGTCTGTTTGTGATGGCAGTCTGTCCTCCGTGTGATTGTCATTTAAACCACATGTTTGTTTGATGAGAGAATGTTAAAAGCGTTTGGTTATAGGATGACTTTAACATTTTTCCCCCATTTCTTCTCTCTCTTTCTAGCTCACACACTCTCACACACCGACATAAACCGACATGTACACACACACACACACACACACACACACACACACACAGGGCGACACTCATGCACCCCATACACGGTCTGTGCCTTCCTTTTTCTCTTTTCTTGCTTTTGCTGTATTAAGGAAACTTGATCTAAATGTTAGCTGTGTGAACATATGGGACTGATCACTGAGCATTTTTGTCTGGTAATTTATACTGTTTGTAGTTCTCAGTCAAGCAAGAGCCTTGGCACCTCGCCGGTATTTTTGTGTGTGAGTGTGTGTAAGAAGCTGAGGAGACCAGAGGCCATTTGTGTATTTGCTTTTGTTTTTGTTATTGTTAGTTTTTGAAGGAAAGTGGTTAGGCGTAGTGGTTAGCAAGTTAGCAAGTCAGCTCCCTCCCCAAGACCCCCTTAGACCCCCCCCAATACCCCTCTCAGCCCTCTTGAGGTCATTGTAGTGAATGGCCCCAGTAATGAATGGTGATTGATAAGTTGGTTTCACCTGGCCTGCTACTCTGCCCTGGGTACTTATGAATATTTATGGCTCTGCCAGTGGACCATGTCAAAATGATGTGTGTGTGTGTGGATCTGCTCGTGCGTGTGCGTGAGTATGTTTGAGTGTGTGTGAATGGTGGTTTAATGAAATGTGATTAGGTGTTGGATGTACTACCTGTACTGGATGTGGTTCCAGTGAATGGTTGGTACAGCTGTGTATAGGTGAGCAGAGTGTGGCCAAGAGCTGCCTCTCCCCTCCAGACTGCTGGCAACATTTAGTCCATTTCCAGCACAGGAGCAACCCAAGACCTCAATGACTGATTGTGCTCCCCTCTCCCTAGTCCCTACTACTCAAGGCACACTCATGAAGGGTCATCATTCTTTCTTTCTTTCTTTCTTTCTTTCTTTCTTCCCGTCTTTTCTGTCCTTTCTGTCATTACTTTCTGTATTGGTTTCCGTTGGACTCTTTCTCTTCCTCTCTCGTCCTCTATCCCTCCATCTTTCTCTCTTTCTTTCTTTCTTTCTTCCTGTCTTTTCTGTCCTTTCTGTCATTACTTTCTGTATTGGTTT